>NC_136268.1:74839519-75189519 GCF_964187855.1 Myxine glutinosa
CAAACAGTATTTCAAACAAACTGTATTTCCCATCTACACGGCCATGTATTCCTATTAACGTTATGTAAAGTACATAAATTGTGTGGATCACATAATTTGTGGATGTGATCAATTGCCAGTAACCATCTATATCCCTCCCTCTCCCTTTCCCTCCCCCCCTCCCCCTCCCTCTCCCTTTCCCTCCCCCCTCCCCCTCCCTCTCCCTCCCCCCCTCCCCCTCCCTCTCCCCCCCTCCCCCTCCCTCTCCCTTTCCCTCCCTCCCCCCTCCCTTTCCTCCCTCCCCCCTCCCTTTCCCCCCCTCCCCCCTCCCTTTCCCCCCCTCCCTTTCCCCCCCTCCCTTTCCCCCCTCCCCCCTCCCTTTCCCCCCCTCCCCCTCCCTTTCCCCCCATCCCCCCTCCCTTTCCCCCCCTCCCCCCTCCCTTTCCCCCCCTCCCCCCTCCCTTTCCCCCCATCCCCCCTCCCTTTCCCCCCCTCCCCCTCCCTTTCCCCCCCTCCCTCCCTCCCTTTCCCCCCCTCCCTTTCCCCCCCTCCCCCTCCCTTTCCCCCCCTCCCCCCCTCCCTTTCCCCCCCTCCCCCCCTCCCCCCTCCCTTTCCCCCCCTCCCCCCTCCCTTTCCCCCCCTCCCCCTCCCTCCCCCCCCCTTTCCCCCCCTCCCCCCCTCCCCTCCTTTCCCCCTCCCTTTCCCCCCCTCCCCCCCCTCCCTTTCCCCCCCTCCCTTCCCCCTCCCCCCCCCTCCCTTCCCCCCTCCCTTCCCCCCTCCCTTCCCCCCTCCCCCCCTCCCTTCCCCCCCTCCCCCCCCCCTCCCTTCCCCCCTCCCCCCCCTCCCTTCCCCCCTCCCCCCCCTCCCTTCCCCCCTCCCCCCCCTCCCTCTCCCCCCTCCCCCCCCCTTCCCCCCCTCCCTCTCCTCCTCTCCCCCCTCCCCCCCCTTCCCCCCCTTCCCCCCCTCCCTCTCCCCCTCCCCCCCTCCCTTCCCCCCCCCCTCCCTCCCCCCCTCCCTTCCCCCCCCCTCCCTCCCCCCCCTCCCTTCCCCCCCCCTCCCTCCCCCCCTCCCTCCCCCCCTGTCGTGTCGTGTGGCTCCCCTAACAGGTCTACTTACCTGTGCGCCTCCGCCACTGAAGTTGCCTCCCGAGCGTACCTGCTCCTCGCTAACCTACCTGGGGGAAGGCCCTCCCTGGCGCTTACCCCCCTCGGTGCCCTCTCTGGCACTGGGCTACCTGGGTCCTTCCTCTGGATCCTCGGGCCCCATTGAACTCTAACTGGCTCCCAGAGCCTACCTGCGGCCTCACCTGGCCGACATACTACCAGTGGCGGAGCGCTCAACCAACCATCCCTCTAACAGGCTACACGCCCAGTCTTTTCCACGTCACTAATGCACCCATCCAAACACCATTCTTCCACACGCACCACAGATGCCAATATCCAACCACAATTTACCTATACCCTCTACCTAACTCTTGAACTACCCTCCCCGGGTATTCGTGATGGGGGTCCATCCTCCCCATACACTCCCTTCGCACCAACCACTCCACAGTTTCCACCATACTCACTCCACACCATTCATTCCATACTCCATGTATTCCATGCCATTTATTCCACACAACCATGCTCACCTGTATTTGCACACCTGTGCCATCACTCGTACACCTGGTGCTTCCTGCACCCTCCTTCCTCCCAGGCTTCTTCATTCCATACAATGCACTCACCCACACTCACAATACTCTGCTCCATACTCTTCTACACACACACACAGCATCATCTGATCTAGCTACTCCCTTCTGAAACTCGCGCTTCCCAGTCGCCCCTTATATTATTGCGCTCCCTCGTCGTTATCATCCAGCTAATCTACCTACGTCCCCGACTACCTGTACAATGTCGCTACTTACCTCTCCCGTTACCTATGGTCATTTCTCTAGATCCCTAGACATTATCCAAACCCTCCCTCGGCGAACTTACACTGCCAAAACCCCATAACTAGTGCTCATGTGCCCCGGGAAGTGAGGGATGGCAGAGTTGCCATCCCACCACATCGGGCATGTCCCACTATCAATTTTGCCCATCAAATTCCAATTCTTGCCAATCCCAAATTTGCCAATCATCTGCCAATCAAATTTTTGCTCATCAATTTTTTTTCAATTACAAATTCCCTATCTCTACCAAATGTCCATTAACTTGAGCCTCAGTGCGTCTTTACATGCTCAAAGCTCGGCTTCGCCAAGCCGAGCAATGAATTCGGGTGGTTTGTTTCCTGCAGTTGGATCCGTCCGGCACTCGGTTCAGGGAAGGAGGTTTACTTGGGCCGAGATTCCAAGGTCCACCTCGGCGCGGAACCTTTCGGTCTCCCGCTCGATGGCCCAACCTCGCCCGACCGGAACGCCGCAACCACAAGGGGTCGCCGTGCCGACCCTTCCTACCTGCCCTCGAACCGGGCCGCCCGCTCCGCTTAGCAGAGCGCGGATGCGACCGTTCAGGGCGGGGCACGGCGCGGATCGCGCATGGCGGTTCTTTTGAAACCGCCGTGGTTACGATCCCCGCCGATTCCCGCGGCACCCAAAGCCCGGCACGAACCGAGGGCTAACCGTCGGGCTAACCGCTATCCCGTTTAGCGTCGATGCTTCACTTGCATGCTCATACCACGCGCTCCGTTCCTTATTCACACATCCAGGTGTCTCCATACACTTCGTCATTGCACCTCCTCTTACACACCACCCAGGTACACTCATTCCGCTCACAGACTTCGTCACACACCTGACCACCGCACACCTTGGCACACACTCGTCGTTCGCACACCTCATCAACACACCTTCGCGCCCACTCCTCGGTCACATCCTCTGTGACAACCACGGGTGTGCACTCTTTTGCACACCCAATCACGCGCTTCAATGTGCCCTCACACCCGCGCTTCCACCAACTCAGGTGTACATTCACACACGCGCTCGACCATTCCAGGTGTGCATCCTTTCATTCCAGGTGCACATTCTTTCTCACCTGTCACAACCAACTCGTACTCCGTGTCACTCTCACCACCACACTCTGTCGTGCATTCACCCTCACTCTTGACAGCACACTTTTTCCTCACACACCCCACAGTCGGACCTCCTTGCACACCTCCTCCTTCCACACACTCTGCACCTGTCGCACACCTCATCAGCAGCCTCTCACGAACGCCCGGGTCTAAACCAACACCCAAGCCCACTGAATCTCCCCTCACACCATATACATTTCCGAGTATATCGCCACTCACCACGGCACCTCGTCTTCGCTCCTCCTCCGCCGCCACCTGCAAACTTGGTCAGTAAGCACATCATCACGATTTGAGCACAGACCTTGTACATAATCCATCACTTCCTCCTTTATCTCCCTCTGAGTTTCCCTCCATCTTCTGAATTTCATTTACCCCCTCTTCCACATCCTCTAATTTTTGCTTTACCTCTTTTATTTCCCGGTGCGCCTCCTCAATTTCTTCCTCTAAGGCCATCTTCGTCGTCTCTATATGCGTTCTTACTTCCCGTTCTTTTGTCTCCATTGCCTCTGTCACCTCGTCCAACCTCTTTGTCAACCCCTCGTGTACCATCTGACATTCCCTCTTTGTCGCTACAAGTTCCTTTTTTATATTTCTGTGTCGCCTTCAACCCCCCGATTACCGCAGTGTTCTTTTCTACTTGCTCCCCTAACTCCTTTTGTCCCACCGTCAGCTGCTCTACTCCCCTCGTCAGATCTATGCCCCCCTGTAACCTAGCCGTACTATTTCTCACCTCTTTCTCCATACGCTCCTCAGCCCGCTTTACCTCTCCCCGTACCCCCGCGACCTCTTCGCCCACACCTCGTCTGATCTCCTCCCCCATTTCTCCCATCTCTTTGGTAGATGCCGCCCTCATCTGCTCCAAATCATTCCTCTGGGCATCCAATTTTGTTTCTAACCCGATTTTCACCTCCTCTATCTGATTCCCCATCTGTTTAATTTCCCGGGCGGATTGCTCCCCTATTTCCCTCAATTTGCCTTCCATGGTGTTTTCTAACCCCCCTAACCCATTCTTCACCCCTTCCATCTGGTTCTCCTGGGCAGCCATTCTATTTTCCAACCCCGTTAACCCCTCCTTCATTTCCCCAATTTGATTACCCATGTCCTCCAGTTGGCCCCCCAATTTACCTTTGAGCCCCCCGATTTGGCTTCCCATATCATTTCTCAATTCCCCAATTTGGTTTTCTAATCCCCCAAATTTATTGTCCAACCCCTCTAATTTATTGTCTAAACTCTCAAATTTGGCTTCTAGCCCCCCGATTTGATTTCCCATGTCATTCCTCAATTCATTTCTCAATCCCATATTCCCCATTTGGATGACTGCCTGTAGCTGCCATGAGGCCCTGCATGTCAAAGCCCGCTGGTAGAGCGGGCTCGGCTACCGCACCCACGTGCGAGGTGCCATTTTGTGCACCTCCAACCTCGTGTGCGGCGCCGCCATCTTGTGCACCTGAAACCCCCGCAACCCAATGCGTATTGCGCTCCTCCTCCATTATTCCCACTTCCTCCCCGAGATCCTGGGTCGATTCTACCCCCTCTAACTCCCCAACTAGTAAGGGCATTTTATGAGATATTTCACAAATCTGTTAACTAAATTGATACCAAAAAATTTCTTCACCAATATGTTTGTAAAGGTGTGTAATAACATGTGTTAAAATGTTGAAGTTCAACTCCCGTGGGAAACCCAGAAAAAAAGCTGTTGAATTCGGGTACCGAAAAATTATTTTCGAGAATTTTTATTTTTTTTAATCGGCCCTTAAGTAACTTATGAGGGGTCAAATAAGGGTTTTTCATGATTCTGAGTTGATTGTTAACATTTATATTTTCACTTTTACATTTACACACAAAGTAGCTTTTATTTCACATACATATATAATACTCAAGAGTTATTTCTCATTCACAATGTCAGAAGTTTCAACAGTCATTGTCTATGTCTTCTTCAGACTCAACAACATCATGACTGCAGTTTCTGCATGTAATGCCATTACAGACTCCACAGGCCGAGAGGCACGTGACCCCATTCTTCTTGCAGCTGCATCGCCGGTTGCTGCAATCTCCATGACAATTACAGCTCGTGAAGTGCAATAGCTCCTCAGGAGCCGTGGGGTCCAGTGTTGGAACTGGCTCATACCCATGCATTCTCTTCATCCAGCCATTCCAGTTGGAGTGTGGGAACTCAGGATCGTTGGCTTTGATCACCCACCCCGCTGCCCAGAGTGTGTCACCTGGAGTGAGGAGTGGCTGATCATGAGCCAGGGAGGAGGAAAGCTCAGCGAGGGGGAGAAACATGATCGCGTTCGTTCCTATCTGTTTCCTGTTCGTAAATGGAATAATCTTTACTTCAGTTCCTCTCAGGATCTTAGCTTTGTTGAGTGCCTTCAATTTCACCCGGGGGAAAGCTGCTGTTGTCTGTGGATCTGGCAAAGGTGGTGCCGGAGAGGTGACTTCGATCCAACCCATTGAGTGAAAGGGAGTGGTTCCGTGAATAGAGACAATGTTTAAATCTATATTGTCTCCAACAAACTGAGTGACTGCATTGTTTGTTTCCCCAACCTCCATAAAGACCACCTGATCATTACTTGACAATTCACTTTCACTGGCTGGCACTTTGGCTGTCATCACTGATTGATCCTCAAGCGCAGCATCAACCGCAACCTCATCATTGATCTGTTCATCGGTTTCCTCCACAATGGTGTCAAGAGTGCCAGAAGTATCTGGAACATCATCTCCACTCCTACTATTAAGGAAGCAGTATTTGTAGTTTTGTGTCTCCGTGTAAGACTCAGTGTATCCCAGCCGGTGGAACTTGTTGAGCATCCATTTTGACCCAAATCTATGATCAAGTTGTATGGCAAGCCCCATTTGGTGTGGCAATACTCCAGACCAAGGTCGACAGGCCTTAATAAAATTCTGCCCCCAAACGGCAACTCTTTCGTCTGTCTTGACAATCGGTCTCAAGAACATCTGAAGGCTTGCAGGAACAAGTGTCAGCTGACTATCGATGTCAGTCATACTGTGTGTGGTGGGGTATGACTTTGGACCTAAATCAATCAAGGCAATATCATTGGATATGAACTTGAGTGCCGTCTTTATGATCTGAGTCTTCTCATCTCCATGGTCAAGATTAGCATGATGCTCGCAGAATATTGTCGGTGCCATCTTTGAGACAGAGTACATCTGCCCTTCTTTCCTGTGTTGTGAAATACAAGGTGTCTTTGTATTTCTCTAGAAGTTTTATCTTTAGCCAATGCTTTGAATAAGAAAGGCTCTTCTCTGGTGACTGATCAAACTCCTGCAGCTTTTCATGGACTTGGTCCATGTTCATTACCCCATGCTCTAATTCTGAGTCTAACCATTCGCAGAATTCAATAAAAACTGCCTCTCGCTCCTCATCAATACTCCTCTGTCCTCTCTTCCTTTTTCCTTCCTCATCAGTCTTGGACAAACTGGCACCTCTCGCAAACATAAGTTTGCATCGCAAATGGTACAGTGTTTCTTCTGCTACCAAGTCGTTGATCCCTTCCATGCGTCCAGTGACTTCAGTGCCCCAGTCATCTCCGCGACTCCGTGCTGTCTTCAGCAAGCTTGCCTTCAGTGTATCTGCAGTCAAATTATCTGGCACTCTGTATTTCTTTCTAGCTTGTGCTGGATTATTTTTGTAGAGCTGGGCTGGTTGGTTGCAAAGAATGCATACATCCTTATACAGGAGGTCAACTGACTGTGATCTTCTAGAACTGCAGCCAGTTGATGAACTGAACTCACAAGTAGTGCGTCTTCTCTTCAACTTTGATGACTCTTTCTCTGCCTTTGATGCTTGAGCTGACTTCTTGGTGGTTGCAACAAAGTTGTTGTACAGATCATTTTTACACTTCTGGTGGTACCTCAGTTTTCCTTCCTTTTGAGCCTCCTTCATACGTTCCACAACAGTAACATTTTCGACAGTTTCTGCTTGTTTCAATAAAGTTGAGTATCCCTTTGGAGTTGCCTGTATGAGCCTTTCAGCTGGTGTATCCGAGCGTGCACAGATGAAGCAATTGAGCACAGGTGGAGTAACGTCTTCATCCATATTGCTAGACTCCATGTCCTGCAAAGTAGAAAATGAGATATATTTAGAAATTATTTTTCCACAAAGGAGTGTCTGTGGTGAAATATAAATGTTAACAATCAACTCAGAATCATGAAAAACCCTTATTTGACCCCTCATAAGTTACTTAAGGGCCGATTTAAAAAAATTAAAATTCTCGAAAATAATTTTTCGGTACCCGAATTCAACAGCGTTTTTTCTGGGTTTCCCACGGGAGTTGACCTTCAACATTTTAACACATGTTATTACACACCTTTACAAACATATTGGTGAAGAAATTTTTGGTAACAATTTAGTTAACAGATTTTCATATGTTTCCCTTACTAAACCGGCATCCGGTCGCCTTGATCATCCATGGCACGATTTTAAAATTTAGGATATAAAATAAAATTTTGGCCACTCGTAATTTTGAGTGCGTTAAGCGCACTTCGGGTCCGAATCTCACTCCCCGACACCAATTGTTACGGAAACGGAGGACGGCGCTCCCCTTAGCGGGGGGGGGGGGGGTGGTTAATCCCCCTTCTATTTGCACTGGCCGTCTCCGATCCTGAAGCTACCCTGCTCCCCTGTGGGGTGGGATTGCCCGAAGTGATTGGTCAAGGGATTCCCATACACCTCCAGCAATCCCTCCACAAGGCAGGTGGGTAACTCCGCTCGAAACCACGGGCAAGATGTTATTTGCCGAGCGGTTTTAGCAGCCGCGGTTCGAACCATTAGCAAAGACTAAACCCGATTCATATGCGTTGGCCGAAATCGCACCACAGGAACTCAATGTGGAAATCTCTAAAGCGACCGAATGTGAAGAAGCAAAAGGGGTAAAGAAAGAACACTGGTATTTATTACTAATTATGAAAAAAACCAAGGGAGAAGGAAAGAAACGAAAGTAACTTACAGAAGAAGAAGAAGACACAGTGCAATTCTTAATAAACAAGCTTAACTTATTCCCCAGACAGAACAAACAAGACAAACTCACGTACACAAAAGGCGATTGCCGGCAGGAATGGGTGGAGGGATGAGAAGGTTCAGGTCCGTGCAAACGGCAGGGCTGGAGGTGACAGCCCTGACTCCTCGCACTCTGGTTCACAGAACGGGCAACAGGGAGATCCGAGGACCGCGGCACGTCGAGGTTCGCGTGCCCGCACTTGTTGTTGTTCAGAGTGCTGGTTGGTATCGCGAGCAGGGCGTGCCGATTCTCATTCGCCTTGTGCTCCTTGGTTATGCGTCTCTCTCCACAGAACTCGTCAAGTACTTTCCTCCACAGAACTCGCTCTCTCCTCTGACCCCTTGCGCATCTCTCCCGGTGGGGGCTGAGGCAACGGGTTTTATAGGCCACACCCTAGAATCTTCTTGAACCTCCTCAAAGTTTCTTTCCTCCGCCCTCTCAGGCCAAACCCCTCATGCTTGGTTGGTTGATCGGGGGCTGGCTCACTCCTCCTCCTGATGACGAGGTGGGGCCACACCCTTCTTCTCCGAGTTGACCACGCCGTAATGGAGGCAAATGCAGTTGGCAATTGGAGGTTTTGGGGAATTTGAAAAGGGGATCTATCTTATTTCATTCGATGCAACGCAATGAACTAGTGGAAAAAACAGAGCCTTATACTGACATATAATAATGAGATAACTATTTAGAAGGGCCTATGATTTTCTACATGAATGTGATGGACTAGCTAAAGGGACGACCTTTGACCTTTACACAAATGGAGGTATTTACAGGAATCATTACATTATTTACAATGGGGGTATATTTACAATGAATTACACACACAGCGCACAGTTTCCCAAATCCGTTCCAATATATATGTATGTGTATGTATATATATATATATATATATATATATATATATATATATATATATATATATATATATATAGGTGTATATATATATACAGTCACATGAAAAAGTAAGTACACCCCATGTAAAGTTTTGACTTTTTCAACATACAGCTATTTTATCTTCATTTCAACAATATTGACAGATAAGGGTGATATAATATAACAAATATCATGAAACATTTACATTTTGTAGTCCATTGTATAATTTAAATAAACATAAATGCAAATTTCCCATACTGGAAAAAGTAAGTACACCCTTGGCTCTAATAGGTGGTATTGCCCCCTTTGGCAGAAACAACCTCAAGTAGGCGTTTCTTATAACTGTCTACCAGTCTCTGACATCGACTGGGAGAAATTTTTGCCCACTCCTCCATGCAGAATTCTTTCAGCTGTGCGATGTTTGAGGGGTTTCTTGCATGCACAGCTCATTTCAAATCCCACCACAACATCTCGATGGGATTTAGATCCGGGCTTTGACTTGGCCATTCCAGAACCCTCCATTTCTTTTTTTTCAGTCATTCCTTGGTGGATTTACTGGTATGTTTAGGGTCATTGTCATGTTGCAATGTCCACCTTCGGTTGAGCTTCAACTTTCCGACAGATGGCCTCACATTATCCTCAAGCACCCTCTGGTACAATGAATAATTCATAGTGGATTCTATGATGGTGAGCTGCCCAGGCCCTGATGCAGCAAAGCTGCCCCAAACCATAATATTTCCAACACCATGCTTTACAATTGGTATCAGGTTCTTGTGGTCAAAATGCTGTCTTTGGTTTTCGCCAAACATGTCTTCTGGTACTGTGACCAAATAGCTCTACCTTTGACTCATCTGTCGAGCACATTGTTCCAGAATTGCTGGTCTTTGCCTAGGTGTTCATTGGCAAACTTTAGTCTTGCCCTGATGTTCTTTCTGGACAGCAAAGGTTTCCTCCTGGCACACCTCCCATGTAGATCAAATTTGTGCAGCCTCTTTCTAATGGTAGACTCCTGCACTTTGACATCAACAGTGGCAAGAGCTACCTGTAGGTCCCGTGATGACATACTGTGGTTCTTAGAGACTTCTTTCAGCATCTTGCGGTCTGCTCTCGGGCTGAACTTGCTGGGGCTGCCTGGCCTGAACAAGTTGGCAGTTGTTTGGAATCTTCTCCACTTGTAGATGATCTTCCAGACAGTCAAATGATTGATTTGAAATTGTTTGGAGATCTTTTTAAATCCCTTCCCAGACTTGTAGGCATCTATAACCTTCTTTCTGAAGGCCTCAAAGAGATCTTTTGATATAGGCATGGTGACGCCGCACACTTCAACAACAAAGAGCAAACCAAACTAAATGTCTAAATGTCTCGTATCTCTCTTTAGACCGAGAATTCAAATGTCTGAGGTTTAAATAAGACAGGTTCCTCCAAGATCCTCTCTAACGATGTTCTAATCATTTGCACCTGAGCTGGAGCACCTGATTCTAATTTTAGGCATTTGAAGTAGTGATAAATGTAGGGGTGTACTTACTTTTTCCACATGCGAAATTTGCATTTATGTTTATTTAAATTATACAATGGACTACAAAATGTAAATGTTTCATGATATTTGTTATATTATATCACCTTTATCTATCAATATTGTTGAAATGAAGATCAAATAGCTGTATGTTGAAATACAGTGAAACCTTGACTTATGAGTGCACCAACTTACGAGTTTTCCGAGATACGAGCCGTCGCTCGGGCGGTTTTTTGCTTTGAGATGCAAGCCGAGATCTGAGTTACGAGTTTACGCCACCCGCCACTAGGTGGCCCAAAGAGCGTTCCGGTCACGTGGTTATCTTGCCGTGCAAGCATCTCTGCCGTATATCGCTGCTGCTTTGTTTTCGCATGTTGGTTATTTTGGAAAATTTCTTAGTTTTAACCATGGGTCCTAAGAAATTGAGTGCCAAGGGCAGTGCTGAGAAGAAGAAGAGGATGATGTGCTTGGATATAAAACATGCAATCGTCGAAAAACATGAGCGAGGTGTGCGTGTTGTCGACTTGGCGAGGCAGTACGATCGTAGTACTTCTACGATATGTACGATTTTGAAGCAGAAGGAGTCGATAAAGGCTATAACGCCAGGCAAGGGCGTTACGATTATTTCAAAGCTCCGGACCTCTGTCCATGAAGAGATGGAGAAGTTGTTGTTTGTGTGGTTGACGGCGAAGCAGCTCGCAGGAGATACCGTGACCGAGAGCATCATCTGTGAGAAGGCACGAGACATTGACGGGGATTTGGTGCAGCAGACGGCGGGAACATCAACGGACGAGGCATCGGAAGAGTCATTCAAAGCCAGTCGGGGATGGTTTGATAATTTTAAGAAGAGGACCGGCATTCACTCCGTCGTCAGGCATGGTGAGGCAGCAAGCTCGGATGTGAAGGCAGCTGAAGATTTTATTGCAACGTTTACCGAACTGATACAAGCCGAAGGATACATCCCCCAGCAAATCTTCAACTGTGATGAGACAGGGCTCTTCTGGAAAAAGATGCCGAGGAGGACGTATATAACGGCAGAGGAGAAGAGCATGCCAGGCCACAACTTGTTCAGAGTGCCGGCGATAGCTCGCCTTCTCTTTGTGGAAGACACGGTGAGATTTTTTTTTTTTTTTTTTTTTTGTATACAAGATCGAGGCTCGTGAAAGAGCTAACATTAATCACACAAAAAGACAAACCGACACACAAAACACAAAAAACAAGGGGAGCTGCAGACAAGATGGGGAGAGAGGGGGAAGGACACAAACACAACATTTGAGAGCAGGGACATCGGGAGGACTTGGGGGGAGGTGGGAGAGGAATAAAACATATGAACACTGCAAGGACTCTGGGGTGAATTACCGGGGGTAGAAAATATCAAGGTTTTCGATGGGTCATTGATGAGGTCATTTCGATGAGGTCATTGATGGTCATTTCGATGAGGTCATTGATGAAGACCAGAAATAGCACAGGGCCCAGAACACTACACAGATCCTTAACATCCAACAACTAATGGGACGCAAACGGGGCGCCCAGTTTAGCGGTACACACATTGATGAATCACCCTGCCTGTGAAACACCGACATGACAGGTTATAGCTGGGTCGGGATTCAAACCCAGGCTGGACAGTTTAGAGTCAAGTGTGCGTACCTCCAGTCCAGGCCATCCTGCCAACTTGTATGCTGCATACAGGTGAAATATAAAGCGCGAGATATTTTTATATATACTGTATATTTCAAAAAAAATTGGTGTGGTTTTTGGGGGGTTGGAACGGATTACTAGCATTTCAATTCATTTTAATGGGGAAATTTAATTTGAGAAACGAGCAAATTGAGTTACGAGCTCGGTCACAGAACGAATTAAACTCGTAAGTCAAGGTTTCACTGTATGTTGAAAAAGTCAAAACTTTACATGGGGTGTACTTACTTTTTCATGTGACTGTATGTATAATTATATATATACTGAAACGCAAAAGAAACTTACCACCTTTGAAACCTTTAAATATCAACAATAACACTGTGTGTAGTAAATGTGTGAACTTATTTGTGGACAATAGTGTCCTCACTGTCAGACAAAACGGTCACGGATGGTCACTTGAACCTTCAATGGTCACTTCATAGCACAGCTGTTGAACAGCCATTTTGACTGTCAGTGATTAGCCAAGGGGTACGGGATGATTTTAATGAGCTGCACGTGATGTCTTGATATTGGCTTTAAAAAGGCCAGTGCAAAATTGGCATTTCAATCAACATGCCACGATTGTCAAGGGATCAACGGCAGCGTGCCCTGGGCATGCTGCAAGGCGGACTGAGCTACCGTGAGGTGGCACGTCGCCTTGGCTGTTCACACCAGACGATATCGGCCCTGGTGGACAGAGACACCCTCCACAACTCTGCAGATGACAGACCTCGATCAGGGAGGCCAAGAGTCACCACTGCAAGGCAGGACAGGCAGATGGTCCGAAGTCACCTGCGGGATCGATTCCGTCCAGCATCACGCACTACGGCAGAAACTCCGGGGCGTGCAAACCCACGGATCTCCAATGATACTGCACGAAGACGACTGCATGACTATTGCAGTCATGCAAGAAATTTACCACTTGTTTGAAATGTAATAAAATTGTAACAATTTATGCCGACGATGCACTGCCTGTATCCAAAACAATGGTGGCCACACACGCTATTGAAAGGGGACTGACATTGCACCCTGTGCTGTTCTGTACTGTAGAACAAACTGATGAGATGGCGTATCTTGGTCAAAAACTTGACATGTCATCAATAAAATGCCAATGTTTCAATTAGCAATTGTTGGTTTGTTTTATTTTGAACTGTTACAATTTTATTACATTTCAAACAAGTGGTAAGTTTCTTGCATGACTGCAATAGTCATGCAGTCGTCTTCGTGCAGTATCATTGGAGATCCGTGGGTTTGCACGCCCCGGAGTTTCTGCAGCAGTGCGGGATGCTGGACGGAATCGATCCCGCAGGTGACTTCGGACCATCTGCCTGTCCTGCCTTACAGTTGTGACTCTTGGCCTCCCTGATCGAGGTCTGTCATCTGCAGAGTTGTGGAGGGTGTCTCTGTCCACCAGGGCCGATATCGTCTGGTGTGAACAGCCAAGACGACGTGCCACCTCACGGTAGCTCTGTCTGCCTGCAGCATGCCCAGGGCACGCTGCCGTTGATCCCTTGACAATCGTGGCATGTTGATTGAAATGCCCATTTTGCACTGGCCTTTTTAAAGCCAATATCAAGACATCACGTGCAGCTCATTAAAATCATCCCGTACCCCTTGGCTAATCACTGACAGTCAAAATGGCTGTTCAACAGCTGTGCTATGAAGTGACCATTGATGGTTCAAGTGACCATCCGTGACCATTTTGTCTAACAGTGAGGACACTATTGTCCACAAATAAGTTCACACATTTACTACACGCAGTGTTATTGTTGATATTGAAAGGTTTCAAAGGTGGTAAGTTTCTTTTGTGTTTCAGTATATTGTTGCGGATATGGGATTTGGCCTCCATCCATATCCGCTTGTAAATATTCCCCTATTTCCCCAATACTCCCCAACTATCCCCAATCCCCCATTCCCTAGTCCCATTGTCTGTAAACAACACTCTGTAGCCCCGACCTTCCCCTTTTTCCCCCATTAAATGTCGTGCCCAGGTTCACCGCATCTCACGTAGACAACTATAGGACATCTTGCTAGTTATTCTTAGTCTATGTCAGTTAAGGACTCGTTTCCATTAATTCTGACTCTTCGTTGCACCAGAATGTGATTGTATGGCACCAGTAGTAAGTTTAGGACCTCCCCATACCTCCCCGCATCTCTTCCCCATGAAACAACAACACCAACAACAACAACAGCGGCGCGGGGAGTGCGCCAACAACAACAACTTGGTTAGCCGCCATTGACCATGTGCTCCGACGGGGTTACCACACAGGGGCTGACTGTCAGCTCCTCGTCAAGGGCGGAGCCCGGTAACCCCCCCGCACCCAATAAGAAGCGGCGGACCGATTCCATCTGGGGCGGAGCTAACGAGCCGAGGGCGTGTCACTCCCCGCTGGATATACGCAGCGACTTACCGGAGGTGACGTCAGATGCGCCTCAGCTTGGAGAGAAAAGGACGCCACCTCCAGCGCGACGATACCTCCCCGCATCTCTGGACCGGACCGGGTCGATTCTGCCCCTGAGCCAAGGTGCACCTTGAGCCATCGACTACCTGCCCCTCCTTGCCATCAATCCCTGTGTGAGTCAGCCTTGTCCCGTTTGTCTGTGGTCTGTCGGGGCTAAGATAAGACCGTGTATAAGTGCCTACCTTTCTGTGCTGTACCTCTTGTCCGTGTAATCTAAACGTTCTGCATATCCCATATTATATCCTCCTCCGGAGGTCTTGAGAACTGTACCCCTGGTGTCGTGTCATTTAACCCAGCCGTTGTGTCCTTTCCTTCATTGATTTAGCATAGCGCGATTCGGCCAACGTTCGAGTGTAATCGGGTAACTTGTGCGAACACGGCGGCCATTCCGCTCGGCCCAGCATAACATCTCAATAAGTCGTGTCCGTAACAATTGGTGTCGGGAAGTGGGATCGGTCCCGGAGCGCGTTTCACGCGCTCTAAATTATAACAGCGAAATTTGATTGTGTTTTACAAAAAAAATAAAAACCCGAATTTTGAAAGTCGCGCTATGGCAGATCAAGACGGCTGGGTTCCGGTAGAGGAGAGTGAGGCAGGGTCGATCCAGGACCAAATTGAGGGACATGAGGAGAGCGAAGCAGTGAGGGTAGCAGGGTCGCAAAATGGCGTCGTCGCGCACGAGGTTGCGGGCGCGCAAAATGGCGCCTCGCACATGGCCACGGCGTCCACGCTCGCGACCGTAGTAGCGCCACCGGTGGATTTGAACCTTTTTTTTAATGCAAATGAAGGCCCTTATGGACAAGAATAATGAAGAAATGGAAAACAGAATGATGGGGGCCCTTATGGGCCAAATGGGGGTAATGAGGGACGAAGCGAGGGGTACCGGTGAGGGGTTAGACAATAATTTTAAGGGATTAGACAAGAAATTTGGGAAGTTAGACGACAAATTTGAGGGGTTAGACAACGGGATAAAAGAGGTGAAAAATGGGTTAATGGGGGTAGAAAACAGAATGGCCGCTCAAGAGAATCAAATGGAAGGGATGCAAAAGGGGTTAGAGGGGTTAGAAAACAGTATGGAAGGCAAATTGAGGGACATGAGGGACCAAGCGGAAAGGGAAGTTAAACAAATGGGGCAGCAGATAGAGGGGGTCAGAATGGGGGTAGAGACCAAACTGGATGCTCACAGGGAGGAAATGGAGCAGATGAGGGTGGCATCTGGGCAGGAGATGCAAGTGATGGGAGAGGAGATCAGAAGAGGTGTGAGTGAGGAGGTCGGAGGAGTGCGCGAGGAGGTGAGGCACTGTAAGGAGCGCATGGAGAAGGAGGTGAGAAAGGGGACTGTAAAATTGCAAGGGGGTATAGAGGAGTTGACGCTGGGAGTAGAACAACTGACAGTGGGACAAAAGGAGTTGGGGGACCAGGTAAAGAAGAACACAGTGGTAATAGAGGGTTTAAAATCGACACAGAAGGAGATGAAAAAGGACGTAGGGGTAATTAAAAAAGAGTGTCAGACGGTACATGAGGACCTGACGAGGAAAATGAACAAAGTGGTAGAGGTGATGGAGGTTAAAGAGCGGGAGGTGCGGGAGCACATAGAAAAAAATTAAGTGGAGTTAGAGGAAGAACTTAAAGGGGCGCACGAGGAGATGAAGGAGGTGAAACAGAAATTAGAAGAAGTGGAAGAAGGGGTGAGCGAAATTAAGAAGCGAAGGAGAGAGGATAAGAAAGAGATAAAAGAGGAGGTAAAAGAATTGGTCCAAAGTCTGTGTTCGGATCGTGATGATGTGCTCATTAACCGGATGAGGGATTCGCAGGTGATGGAGGAGAAGCGAAGAGAAAGAGGACCCGGTGTAAGTGGTGACCAATATGGTCGTGCGTATGATGCGCCATGTGATTTAATAAGCTTGGGGGTCGAGATAGACCCGGATGTTCGTGAGAGGCCAAGAGTGAGGTGTATGGTTGGTCCGGAGGGTATGGAACGAGAGGTGCGAGGTGTGGGTGAGCAAGGTTGTGTTGGTATGGAATGGGTAGCGGGTTGCGGAGGTGTGACCCATGCATCGACACCAACAGGGGTAGTTGTTGGAAGGACCGGGGAGGCACGAGAGCCCCTTGGGGGTAATGTACTGTGGGGGCCCGGCCGGTTCGGCCCCGCGCTGACCCCGCAAGGGGCGACGCACGGGGTCCGGCAGGCGGGCAACGACTCGCATACGAGGTGGTCCCACAAGGTCCCACTCGCGCCGTATGACGGCAAGAGTGATCTACGCGCGTACCTGGCGCAGTTTGACTGTGTGTGTAAGGGCAACGGTTGGGGTGAGGACGAAGGTGGAGTACACCTGGTGGCCGCATTGCGCGGCGCGGCGGCGGAGGTGCTGACGGCATTACCAGCGGGTGCTCTCACCCTGCCAGCCCTCCGCGACGCCCTAATTAATCGATTCGGCATTGAACAGCAGAGCGAGCTTGTTAAAGCTCAGCTCGCGCTGCGAAAACGCAAGCCCCAGGAAGCCATCGGGGAACTTGCCCACGACATTCGCCGCGCAGTGGGGATCGCACATGCTAGCATGGCAGCGGATTCCCGGGAAAGCCTGGCGCTGGACCATTTTATCCAGGCCCTCCCGGATATTGAGCTCCGGCAACAGCTCGCCATGTGGCGCCCGCAGACTCTGAGCCAGGCGGCTGACGCTGCGGCCCGTTGGGAAGCAGCGAGGCCCCTGGCCCGGGGGGGCGAGCATCTCGCAATGGCGGTCCGCCAGGTGGGACCCCCGATGGAGGGCGGACCCCTTAGGGGGCCCGCCCCCGACGTGAGTCCTGACCTGGCGGGCATGGTCCGGAGGCTGGTGGACCAGCGCCTGGCGGGACCTGGACCATGGCAGGCGGCCCCGGAGGTGGCCCGCGGTGGACCACGAGCGGGTAATCCAATTCGGACCTACAGGGGGGGAAATTTGGAATTCCGGAGACAAGCACCTTATCAGGTGAGGTGCTATACTTGCAACCGTCTGGGTCACTTGGCGCGGCACTGTCGAGCCACGCGCCGGGATGATCCCCGGCGGTTGAGGTCCTCAACTCCGCCCAGGGGGGAGCGGGTTAGCCGACCCCAGACACCCCCCCGCCAGACCCCGGGAAACTAGAAGGTGTCGGGCACGTAGGGCGGTGTTCGGCAGAAGAGGATGGAGGAGAGCCCTCATTGACGCGACAGGTCATTTATTGTGGCCAAATTGGAACCGGTAGCCTGACAATCAGATGCAAAATTGCCGGCGTGGGGGTAGACGCCGTAGTGGACACAGGAGCTAGCGCCACGATCATCAGCCCTGTGGTCCTTGATTCGAGCGCAGATGGCTGGGATAAGATCCAGCGCCTGCAAAATTATAGTTTGCAACTTGCTACCGGGGTAACGGCCCCGATCATAGGGCGTGGTTCTGTGACCCTCAAGTTAGGGTCGGTAAGGAGGGAGATAGATGTTTGGGTGGCGGAGGTGTGCGACCCATGTTTAATAGGGTTGGATTTGTTGACTGCCAGCGGTTGTAAAATCGACTTGTGCCAGGGGATCCTGCAGGTGGGAGTAGAAGAGCTGCCGTTAGGGGGAGTGAGCACGGCCGAGAGAGCGGAGCTGGAGGCTTCCGAGGCCGTGACCATCCCCCCAAGGGCCGAGGCGATAGTGCCGGCCCGGTGGGCAGCTCGCCCAACATGGCAGGAGTCCTGCGGCCTGGTCGAACCGGTGGCAGCGGTCCATACCGGGTTTAATCGTGGGCCGCACCCTTGTAAAAACGGACGGACCGGTAGTGGCCGTCCGAGTAATAAATATGAGTACAGAACCACGCACTATAGTAAGGGGCACGAGGGTAGCTGGCTGCACCCCAGTTGAGGAAGTCGCGACAGTGAGGGGCGAGAACGTCCAGCCGAGCCGACCCCGGGGGGAGCCTTCAATAAGAAGTAGGAATTGGCCCGATCCCATTTGCGAGATGGTAAATCGTAGTAGCGTAGAGTTGGGAGGTACCCAGAGGGAGGCCTTACACAAACTGGTTGGGTCCCATTTGGACCTCTTCTCCCTGTCCACCGAGGATATTGGACGTACGGGCCTGGTGAAACATCAGATCCACACCGGTGAGGCCCGGCCTATTCGTCAGGCCGCCCGACGGCTCCCTTGGAGCAAGAGGGCGGAAGCTGACGAGCAGGTTGAAAAAATGCTCGACGCAGGCGTGATCGAGCCCTCGGGAAGTCCTTGGACGTCACCTGTTGTGCTGGTCAAAAAGAAGGATGGGGCCACGCGGTTCTGCGTGGACTATCGCCAGCTAAACAACGTGACACTCAAGGACTCATATCCCCTGCCAAGGATTGATGACACCCTCGATGCCGTTGCGGGCTCAAATTGGTTCTCAACTTTGGACCTCAAGAGTGGGTATTGGCAGGTGGAGATGGATAGGGCAGGGAAGGAGAAAACGGCATTCTCCACAGGTAAGGGACTGTATCAGTTTACTGTGATGCCGTTTGGTTTGTGTAACGCCCCCGCCACCTTTGAAAGATTGATGGAACATGTACTAGGCGGCATGCCATGGCAATCATGCCTGGTGTACCTGGATGACGTCCTGGTACATGCCAAAACGTTCCCCCAGGCAGTAGCTAATTTGGACCAGGTGTTCGGGTGCCTCAGGCAGGGTTGAAGCTGAACCCGAGCAAGTGCACCTTGTTTGCCAAGGAGGTGGCCTATTTAGGCCACGTCATCGGTTGCGAGGGGGTAAAAACGGACCCAGACAAAATTAAAGCGGTAGAGGAGTGGCCCGCACCACGTACCATCAAAGAGGTGCGGGGATTTTTGGGACTCTGCTCCTACTACCGGCGCTTTGTGGCGAAATTTGCGGAGTTGGCCCGTCCCCTCCACCGGCTTACGGAGAAGGGGACGCGATTTAATTGGACACGGGAGTGCCACGAGGCCTTCCAAAAATTGAAGGGGTGTATAACATCCGCACCCCTTCTAGCTTACCCCACTAGCAATGGGGCATTTACCCTGGACACGGATGCGAGCCAGGAAGGATTGGGCGCAGTTTTGTCTCAGACACAGGAGGGCGTGGAGAGAGTGATTGGTTATTATAGTCGGGCCTTAAGTAGGCCCGAGCGAAATTATTGCGTCACTCGCAAAGAGTTATTGGCTATGCTGGCTGCCATGAACCATTTCCACCCGTACCTGTACGGGCGGAAATTTTTGGTTAGAACTGACCATTCCTCCTTGCAATGGCTCCTTCGGTTCAAGGAACCAGAGGGCCAAATTGCAAGGTGGTTGGAAAAGTTGCAGCAGTACAATTTTGATGTGGCCCATAGGGCCGGGAAGGCCCATGGTAATGCAGACGCACTCTCTCGGCGTCCTTGTCTGGGGGAAAACTGCAAATTTTGTGCGAGACACGAGGAGAGGGAACAATTTGGCGATTCGGACCCGACCCTCGTTGTCCGGGCAACCCGGGTGAGAGGGCCAATTTTGCCACTAACCGCAGATGAGGAATTCGGAACTTTGGCATGGAGCACGGCCCAGCAGGAGGATCCTGTCCTGGGGCCAGTGTTCAATTGGGTCAAATTGGGGCAAAGACCTAAGGGGGAAGAGGTCACCCCCCTCGGGGCACAGACCAAGGCGTATTGGGCTCAGTGGCAGACCCTGGAATTGAAGGATAACATCTTGTATCGCAAGTGGGTGGAGGTTCCCTCTGATAAAACTTCCTGGCTGGTGGTAGTCCCAAATAAATTTAAGACCGATATATTGCAACAGGTGCATGGTACCCGCCCCGGCGGCCATTTGGGCAGGACAAAGACGACATCGCAGGTACGCCGGAGGTTTTATTGGGTGAATATGGGGCGCGACATACAGGACTGGTGTCGGAGATGCGACGCCTGTACTGCCAAAAAGGGACCAGCACGGAGGATGAGGGCCCCCCTTCAATTACACCAGGTGGGGGCCCCCCTAGAGCGGGTGGCCATGGATATCCTAGGCCCACTACCCCGCACCCGCCTAGGTAATAAGTACATCCTCGTTGTGATGGACTACTTCACCAAGTGGCCGGAGGCCTACGCCCTCCCCAACCAAGAAGCAGGGGTGGTAGCGCAGGCCTTCGTGGAAGGATTTGTGTGCCGGCATGGGATTCCACAGGAGTTGCACACCGACCAGGGACGAAATTTTGAGAGCAAATTGCTAAAAGATGTGTGCAGTCTCCTGTCAATTCGGAAAACCAGAACAATGCCTTTAAGACCTCAATCTGACGGGATGGTGGAAAGATTCAACCGAACTTTAATCCAACAACTGGCACTGTTCACCGCCACCCGTCAGGATGACTGGGACGAACATCTCCCTTATTTGCTCATGGCCTACCGAACCAGCCAGCACGGGGCCACCGCATGCAGTCCAGCGTTGCTTATGTATGGGCGGGAGTTACGGGCTCCCGCCGACTTGCTATGCGGTCCCGTGCCAGACACAGTGGTTAACCCGCCGAGGGAGGGGTACGCACGTCACCTAGAGGAAGGCATGGAGCTAGTCCATGCCTTCGCCCGCCGCCAACTCCATCTGGCGGGGGAAAAGATGAAGCGCAGGTACGACGACCGGAGCCAGGGGAGTCAATACGCTCCGGGGATGAAGATTTGGTTCTTTAATCCCCGGAGGCGGAAGGGAAGGTGCCCAAAACTCACCTCCCCCTGGCAAGGCCCAGGAGTAGTCCTGTCGCAAATCTGTGACGTGGTCATTAAGATCAAAATGGGGCCACGAGCCCTCCCTCGGATCGTCCACGCCGACCGGATACGGCCTTACACCGGCGAGCAGGCGCCCCCGTGGATTGCCTCGGCTTTAGATGCCGAGGCGGGACCCAGTACCTCTGAATAAGGGGGGCTTATTAGTGCCAGAGGACTGGGGGATTGATGAGCGATGGGCCCGGTGGGTAAGGGTGGCATCCCTGCCACCCTTCCCATGGTGGGGCAAAGGAGCTATAGATTATGGGGTGTATGGCAGTGAAAACTAGCCCGGGTGGGTTAGGTTATATTGTTAGGGATCTAGCGAAGATGACATTAGGTGACGTTAAGTTTAGTTAGTGACTGATACCTGTAGTGGGGACGCAGGTAGTTTAATGTGGATGATAATGACGAGGGAGCGCAATAGTTTAAAGGGGCGACTGGGAAGCGCAAGTTTCAGAGGGGTGTAGTTAGATGAGATGATGCTGTGTGAGAGCTGGACAGGTGTGTGGAGCAGTGTATGAGTAGTGAGTGTTGTGGATCAGCGCGAATGCGCTTGGGGAGAGAAGGGTGCAGGTGGCACCAAGTATGAGAGCACAGGTGTGCAAGTACAGGTGTGTGGAGAGAGTTGGAGTAAGTGGTACGGAGTGGTGTGCATGGTGCGAAGGTGTGGATGGGGGAAGAGTGGACCCCTTTCACGAGTACCCGGGGCGGGTAGTGTAAGTGTAGAGGGTATAGGTAAATTGTGGTTGGATATTGGCATTTGTGGTGCGGTTGCAGAATGGTATTGTGGATGGGTGCATTAGTGTTGTGGAAATGGCTGGGCGTGTAGCCTGTTAGTGTGTGTAGTTGGTTGGGCACTCCACCACTGTGAGGATGTCGGCCAGGTGAGGCCGCAGGTGGGCTCTGGGAGCCGGTAGAGTTGTGGATGGGGCCCGAGGATCCGGAGGACGGACCCGGGTAGCCCAGTGCCAGAGAGGGCACCGAGTGGGGAGAGCGCCAGAGGGCCTTCCCCAGGTAGATAGGTTAGGGTGAGGAGCAGGTAAGCTCGGAGGCAACTGCAGTGGTGGAGGTGTGCAGGTGGGTAGACCGGCTGGGAGAGCTACACGTCGCAGCCCAGAAATTGTGCGAGGGCACCGAGAGATGAATCGGGGGAGTGAGGCCCCAAATTGAAAAGCACCACAGTTTGGTCAATGGGAATTGGTTTTTAGAACCCATAGTGTAAGAGGGCCAATGGTTTGGCAGGAGAAAGACCCCGGGTAATGTAAAGTTGTTAGTCATTTAGGAAATAGTTAGGATTGATGAACCTGTCGCACCATACGCAGCCACTTGCCTGAGGTGGTGATGATGACTCCACACCTGTGTTTTCTTTGTTCTGTGTGCAGGAAAGGAGAATTGCTGTTGGATTTGTGAGACGCATCACGACGTGGATGAGACCTTGGGGTGATTCCATCTCTCCCTCCTTAGGAGGGACTGATGATGAATTGGTGATGGCAAATTTTGATGTTGAGTTGGAGATGGCAAATTTTGATGAGAGTTGGAAATGGCAAATTTGATTGGTTAGGAGGGAGAGAAGACGAATTTGGTTTATGGGAGGAACGGGGAAGACAGTAGGGACGTTGTTTGATGTGTAAAGTAGATGTTTATGGGTAGTGTTGTGTTTGTGGATACAGTAAGGGGTAAGGGAGGGGCAATGTAGGTTACCTGGGGGGGGGGGGGGCGTACGGTAGGAACGTACCTGTCTCACCTGGTTCCCATGTGCCCCCAGTGTGCATCACCTTGTATTGCGTGCACTTTTACGCCCTTACCACCTTACTCACTTGTCTTCTTCTTTTGTCTCCCACCTCCGAGGATCTGGCTTTGGGGCAGAGAGAGAGGAGAGAGAGGTGCTGGCTCTGCAGTTGTGGGCCTGTACTTTCGCTGCTTGCTGCCTGGATCGATACACCATATGGACCGCAATTTTTGTGGCCGCCCACCATGGACCGCAGTTCTTTTGCGGGCAAGCACCACCCGTGGATGGACCTCTGGGTCAACGTGGCACCTATGCCATAGAGGTGAACCACTATAGTTGGCCCCCTGACGGCCACAATTTAGAAATGGACGCGGTTGGCGCCTTTCTTTTTTTTTTCTAAGGAAGCTAGAAGGCCAAGTGCTTCAAGAAGGCAAGACCAGCGGCAGAACATCGGCCGGCTGCGACACCACCGGTGATTGTTGAACACTTTATTGGTGCACCGGATGGTGCTGACTGTACATGATGGGGTGGTGCTTTTGGTGCTTGGAAGGGGTGCTCTGCACATTATTAAAGGCCGTAGGGCCACAGAGCACTCGTGGGTTGGTGTATCGATGCTGGCATGCGTGCTCTCTCTCTATGCATAACATCTGCATGTGTTCCTCCAAAAACAGGTCCTGAATCGTAGTGTAAATATCAGTGTAGTCTTGTGTAAATAATGCTCCCTACCGGCTGTATGTTTAGTTTGAGGATTCTTTCCGCGATTCGGTTATCCTGTGGGTGTGTTTCTGTGAGGAGAAGGGTGCAACGTCGCAGGGGGACATATTTACTCATTTGTGAACATCTGTAAAACTGTCGCACTCAGGGTAGAGTTAATAGTAGAGGGAACTACATCTGAGTGCCACACTAAAGTAGGTAAAAATTTATCGGGTCGGGCCGCCCCGAGGTAGAGAAGGGTGCAATGTTGCGGATATGGGATTTGGCCTCCATCCATATCCGCTTGTAAATATTCCCCTATTTCCCCAATACTCCCCAACTATCCCCAATCCCCCATTCCCTAGTCCCATTGTCTGTAAACAACACTCTGTAGCCCCGACCTTCCCCTTTTTCCCCCATTAAATGTCGTGCCCAGGTTCACCGCATCTCACGTAGACAACTATAGGACATCTTGCTAGTTATTCTTAGTCTATGTCAGTTAAGGACTCGTTTCCATTAATTCTGACTCTTCGTTGCACCAGAATGTGATTGTATGGCACCAGTAGTAAGTTTAGGACCTCCCCATACCTCCCCGCATCTCTTCCCCATGAAACAACAACACCAACAACAACAACAGCGGCGCGAGGAGTGCGCGTCCTCACTCCGGCTTGGTTAGCCGCCATTGACCATGTGCTCCGACGGGGTTACCACACAGGGGCTGACTGTCAGCTCCTCGTCAAGGGCGGAGCCCGGTAACCCCCCCCCCCCCCCCCCCCCGCACCCAATAAGAAGCGGCGGACCGATTCCATCTGGGGCGGAGCTAACGAGCCGAGGGCGTGTCACTCCCCGCTGGATATACGCAGCGACTTACCGGAGGTGACGTCAGATGCGCCTCAGCTTGGAGAGAAAAGGACGCCACCTCCAGCGCGACGATACCTCCCCGCATCTCTGGACCGGACCGGGTCGATTCTGCCCCTGAGCCAAGGTGCACCTTGAGCCATCGACTACCTGCCCCTCCTTGCCATCAATCCCTGTGTGAGTCAGCCTTGTCCCGTTTGTCTGTGGTCTGTCGGGGCTAAGATAAGACCGTGTATAAGTGCCTACCTTTCTGTGCTGTACCTCTTGTCCATGTAATCTAAACGTTCTGCATATCCCATATTATATCCTCCTCCGGAGGTCTTGAGAACTGTACCCCTGGTGTCGTGTCATTTAACCCAGCCGTTGTGTCCTTTCCTTCATTGATTTAGCATAGCGCGATTCGGCCAACGTTCGAGTGTAATCGGGTAACTTGTGCGAACACGGCGGCCATTCCGCTCGGCCCAGCATAACATCTCAATAAGTCGTGTCCGTAACAATATTTCACTTAACAAAACAAAAGAACAAAATGCTGGGTACAGAAAAAAGTAAAAGCGAATTAAAAAAATTAATGAACATAAATCACTGGCAACTCTTGTTGCCAGTGGGCTTTAATGGGTTAAGATGAAAAGGAAACAACAAAAACGTACCCTATTATTATTACTGTTATTATTATTATTATTATTTTATTATAATTATTATTATTAGGGAGCGCCGTGGCCGAGTGAGTTAGACCGCACATGTTGGGTTGACCACGCCAGTAGAGAAACTTTAGAGGCCATGAGCAACCTCTAAATATGATTTGATCACTGTAAATTTACCAAGAGTGTTTTCTCATGGGATCAAACAAAACCAGACCCGAAACCTAAAATTATGAAACATTCGGTTTTTAGTGCCACCCTAATATACATGATATATTAATGCTTGTTCAAAGAAATTGTTCAAAAATGGCAATTTGCCAGCCATTTTGTTTGTGCTAATTAGAAGGTCAAAAACTCTAAATTCGTCTTGTGAACCGGGTTAATCGAATTCAGCATACCCTAGTTATGTTAAAAAGTGAGGTTCCCAACTATTACCAAAAATTCACCTAACATTCACATTTCTCAGAAATCCGTCTAGTCTATCAGTAATGGTACAACCAACAGACCCACGTGCCATGTCACGATCAATTTCCTGGCAAGATGTGGATTTGTTGAAATGCACATTCTTCTGCAGGACAATGGAGAAGACGAATGAGTGAGCAGTCTTCCCTCTTATACCGCACACATGGCAGGTCCTTTCTAGAACACAAGGTGACAAACTTTTCCACATCACCCGTTAGTCCTTACAGTCCATATTCTTTACAATGTGACTTTCTGACCTGGCTTGGTTCACCTTGAAGACCACCTTCGTGGAAATAGGTTTTGCGAGGAATGATCGCGAAACAATTTTTGATTTTTTGATAATTATAAATCATGGGAAGTAACAAATCGGTGTGTACCCTGGTTAGAATAGGTACACCGTATCCCCTGCGTGTTGTAAGAGGCGACGAAGAGGGTTGGCGTCAAGAAGGGCATCCGGCCATAAAAACATTGCCTCAAAAAGAGAACCATGACAATTACAACTACATATGGGCAGGGTACAGCCCGAAGTGGAGATCGGTTTCTGAGGTTTGGGACATGGAATGTAGGGACAATGACAGGGAGATCAGGAGAAGTGGTGGAAGTATTGATCAGAAGAAGAGTGGACATATGTTGTGTGCAAGAGACGAGATGGAAGGGAAGTGGTGTGAGAATGGTGAAGGGTGGGCAGGGACAGAAATACAAGTTTGTGTGGCAAGGGTGCCCGGAGGGCGTGAATGGTGTTGGTGTCCTGTTTTCTGAGGAGTTTGTAAACAGTGTGGTGTGTGTGACTAGAGTGAGTGATAGGTTGATGATGGTGAAAATGATGTTTGGAAAGCTCTTGGTGAACGTCGTCTCGGGATATGCTCCGCAGGTTGGTCGGAGCGATGAAGAGAAGGACAAGTTCTGGTGTGCGATAGAGAAGCTGATGGAAAACGTGAAAGATGAAGAAGTTGTTGTGGTAGGAGGAGACCTAAATGGACATATGGGAAGGAGTATGGACGGTTTTGTGGGAGTTCATGGGGGTTACGGATATGGTGTGATAAATGGAGAAGGTGAAAGGATTTTGGAGTTTGCTGATGGAGCTGATTTGTAATACTCAGTTCCAGAAAGGGGATAATAAGCTTGTTACATACACGTCAGGTGGGTCGACAACAACTGTTGACTACCTGATGGTGCGTAGGCGAGATAGGGGGCACCTCTGGGACACAAATGTGATCCCGGGGGAGGAGGCTGTTTCACAGCACCACTTGGTTGTCTGCGACATAAGGGTGAAGGGTGCGAGGAGAACTCGGCGGGTGAAGTACCAACCGAGAATGAAGGTGTGGAGGTTGAAAGAGGTGACAGTAAGGGAGGCATTAAAAGAGAGGCTGAGTCGGGTCGAGGATGATGTGGTTGAGCTTGAAAGTGGTTGGATGTCAATGAAAGATAGTCTGTTGGGAGCCGTTGGTGAGGTATGTGGATGGACAAAAGGGCCACCGAGACACTCGGAAACATGGTGGTGGGATGATGAAGTTGGAAAGAGGATTGACGAGAAGAGGAAGAAGTTCAAGGAGTGGCAGAAGGCGAAGGGTACGGGAGCAGAAAAAGCAGAGCATGAAAGTTATAAGGCAGCCAAGAAGGCTGCAAAGAAAGAGGTAGTAAAGGCACAGGAGACATGTAGGAAAATGTTCGGAGAACGCTTGGATTCGGAAGAGGGTCAGAGAGCGGTATTCAGGATTGCAAAGCAGATAGCGCAAGAGAGGTGTGATGTGATGGGGGTGAGTTTCTTGAAGGATGAAGTGGGACAAATCGTTGTGGACCCAGATGGAATTAAAGGAAGATGGAAAAGATATATGGAAATGCTGTTGAATACAGAGAATGAATGGGATCGCAACATAGAGAGTAACCCAGTTTTAGGACCGGCAGAGAAGATAACTGAGAAGGAAGTTGAGGAAGCGATAAAAGCAATGAAGAGTAGAAAAGCGGGAGGGCCGACGGGAGTTGTGGGAGATATGTTGAAGGCAGCAGGAAGTTGGGGTGTGAAGAGAATGACAGAGATCTGTAATCTGGTGGTGAAAGAAGGCCACATTCCAGTGAATTGGGAACTGAGTACCCTTGTCCCTCTATACAAGGGGAAAGGTGACCCTCTGGAGTGTGGCTCGTACCGAGCGATAAAGTTATTGGAGCATGGAATGAAGGTATTGGAAAGGGTGTTGGAGAGGAGGATAAGGAAGAAGGTGAAGATCGACGAAATGCAGTTTGGATTTATGCCAGGAAGAGGAACGACAGACGCGCTCTTTATTGAGAGGCAGTTGCAGGAGAAGTACATGGAGAAGAGGAAGAAGTTGTTTCTTGGGTTTGTTGATCTGGAGAAAGCATTCGATAGGGTTCCACGCAAAGTATTGACATGGGCATTGAGGAAGTTAGAAGTGGAGGAATGGTTGATCAGAGTAGTGATGGCAATGTACAAAAGAGCACGCACAGCTGTAAGGACGAAGGACGGGAACAGTGGTGAGTTTGAGGTGAAGGTGGGAGTGCATCAGGGGTTGGTACTAAGTCCGCTACTATTTGTAGCTGTGATGGAGGTGCTGGCTCGGACCGTAAAGGAGGGTTTACCGTGGGAGTTGTTGTATGCAGATGATCTGGTGTTGATTGCGGAAAGTATGGATGTACTGAAGGAAAAGGTGAACAAGTGGAAGGAAAGTATGGAGACAAAAGGTCTGAAGGTGAATATAGGAAAGACGAAGGTGATGGCAAGTGGTAAAGCATGTGGTGAGTTGGAAAGAACTGGGAAGTGGCCCTGTGCTGTGTGCAGGAAGGGTGTCGGAGTGAACTCCATTCAATGTACAATGTGCGCTGAGTGGGTTCATCAAAAATGTAGTGGTCTGAGAGGGTCATTAACCAGTGTGGCAGCTACATTCAAATGTAAGGTGTGCACAGAGGGAGCTGCAGATGGAGGAAATGTTGAGTTGGATCTTGGAGACGGCGTGAAGCTGGAAGGTGTGAAAACATTTTGCTACCTCGGAGACATGCTGAATGGAGAAGGTGGATCAGACTCGGCAACGGTTGCTCGAGTGAGATGTGCATGGAAGAAGTTTCGGGAACTGAGTGGCATGCTGATGAGGAGGGGAGTGTCGTTGAAGATGAAGGGAAAGGGGTATGCTGCATGTGTGAGAAGTGTTATGATTTATGGGAGCGAGACATGGGTCATGAATGTCGAGCAGCAACGAAGGCTGGAAAGGGTGGAAATGCGAATGGTTCGGTGGATGTGCGGAGTGTCGCTGAGAGAGAGGCAGACAAATGATGAATTGCGAAAGATGATGGGAATAGAGCCTGTGATTGATGCTGTGAAGAGGAACAGGTTGAGATGGTTTGGTCATGTGTTGAGGAAGGATGAAAGTGACTGGTTGAGAAGAGTGATGGAAATGAATGTAGAAGGAAGTAGAGGACGGGGAAGACCGAGAAAGACTTGGCTAAAGACGGTGGAAGAAGACATGCGGGCAAGGAGGTTAACAAGGAGAGATGCAGAAAATAGGGCAAAATGGAGAAGATTGTCATGGGGACCGCAAGGCTAACCCCCGCTCTTGCAGGGAAAATGGCCTTAAAATGCATGTTGTGTTGTGTTGTATATAACACATTCCATACCTTGAGTGCTCGTGAGGTACATGTACACATCCGCGAACTGAACATCCGGCCAGGCCGTCAGGTCGTTGATCCACGCACTTGCCGGTAACCGGTACGGACAAATTGCAAGGCCAATTGCCGATAATTTGGTCTCGTATCTCTCTTTAGCTTCGCTTGGAAGATTGTCAAAATAGTTGTAAGACATGCTGATATAAGTGGCCAGTAGTATGTGACGAAAGTCGTAAGTTAAACCGTTGCAACAACACAAAATCTAGCATTTTCCTGCGCAAGTCTGCAAACACAAAGCACACACACTGCAAGCACGCGGCGTGATTGTTTTCATCACTCTAGGGTCAGTGACACCGTTACTAAGCGGAAGTGACGTCAATCCGTCCCCACCTATACTATTTTCGCAAGTAAAAAAAAAAACATGACAGACCCCACAATAGGCAGGAATAATTGTAGTCGTTGACAACAAGAAAAAGAATCAAATGTGATGCAACGATGCAGTTTGGTGCATGTAAAATAACATTCCTCAAAGTTTTGTTGATTATTTGTCATTTACGGATTTGTCCCGTGGCACATGACACGTGACGTCACATTTACTGAAAATGGCGTCCTCACATGTACAAGTGGTGAGGTTGCTGAATATGTTTGTGAGTCGTTTCAGCAATGCAGTCCCCACAAGTTCATTCCGATTTGAATTGTGATCTTGACAATACAACTTTGATAAATGTTCTTTCACATCCAGCAAACTGCATAGTCGGGCGGCTTAGCCCAAATATTCAAAAGAATTGTGCATTTTGTGATACAAGCACCAAATTTGGCACAAATGTACATTAATATGTTGCGAACATTTTCAGATATTGGGCCACTTGAAATTCCGTAATTTTTTTTTTCAAATTTTTTCAAATTTCGTAATTTCAAATTTTTCGGGTGACACCGTCACAATTTCGGTCTTCGAGGCCGGCCGATAGGCAAAGTGTGACCGGAAGGGACGAGGTTCTCCTGACCACGTGGCCCTCGATCTGGGAAGCGAGAGGCGTTCCATTAGTGGACGCGCCCCTCACGCCCGACTTTTGGGCGGCCCCGGCAGGCCGTTTGTTTTGACGTTCCGTGACAGGCCCCGCACCCCCACCTCCGGGCCGACCGGAAGCTTGTGCTGAGTACATCATACCTGAACAACTCAGTGAGGCAGAACACAGCAGTGCACACCAGGGTGACCCCTTCAGTGCATAAACCAATTAACCTGTCCACTGCAGGGCATATAGAAATGAAGTTATTTTCTGCATATAATAATAATATAAGTTCAGTTCTATATAACAATTTCTGTTATCACCACTACCACTACAACTACCACTACTACAAGCTTTGTCTGGAATTTTGTGGACTAACAGACAAACAGACATACAGACAAGCTGGGATCAAAACATTACCTCCTTCCACCATTGAGTGTAGAGGTAAACATCATGGAAATTATATCATGCCCTAGATTTAATTCATGCTTACCCGTGTATTTGCTTCACTGGTTCACAAGGTCTTTTGCATACATGTAATTCAGACTCTCGTCTTCATTGCTGACCACACAATGTTCGCAACATATTGATGTACATTTGTGCCAAATTTAGTGCTTGTATCACAAAATGCACAATTCTTTTGAATATTTGGGCTAAGCCGCCCCACTATATCGGCCGGCCTCGAAGACCGAAATTGTGACGGTGTCACCCGAAAAATTTGAAATTACGAAATTTAAAAAAAAAAATTACGGAATTTCAAGTGGCCCAATATCTGAAAATGTTCGCAACATATTAATGTACATTTGTGCCAAATTTGGTGCTTGTATCACAAAATGCACAACAGGTTTGCTATGCTGCTACACTAGCACCATTGTATCCCATTTAATGATTTTTAGCCCCCGTTGGACTTAGTCCAAAACGGAGTCTTATGGTTTGGGTCTCGTCTGTCCGTGCGTGCGTCCGCAGCCATATCTTGGACATGTATGGACGGATTTTGTTCATACTTGGCAGAAAGACAATACATGATGTTCATGAGGTGGTCAAAGATGGCTGACTGGCCCGACATTGAACACATCCTCAACCATTTCTCGGACATGTATTTACTGATGTTGTTCAAACTTGGCAGACAGATTAATGAATTATGGCTTACATAAGCACGTCATTTTTTGTGAGATCAGGCCCAAGATGGCCGACTGGCAGCAATTTTGTTACTTAAACGTGTCCCCAACCGTTTATCGGACATGCATGGTCCAATTTTGTTCAAACTTGGCACAAGCATGGTACATGATGGCATACACATGAACCTCACTTTATTTTGCGATCTGATCGAAGATGGCCGACAGATACACTGGTGGCCATTTTAGTCATAAAAAAACCCTTGTGTTATTATGGTTTGAATTTGCATAAGTAATTTGTGTACACCATGTGTAATGAGAGTCAATGGACAAATGGCTCAGATGTGAGACTGTAGCCAGCACTTTGCTCCAGCACACATAACTGCATTGTCTTCCTATTATCATGTCCAAAATATGCACTTTATAATATATCAATAATTTCCTCATGCCAGTGCCAATTCTGTACCATTAGCAAGGACTAATGTAGTATTGTAGCGGCTACCGCTGGGTTTTCACAATCGCCTTGCACCTATCAAGGACGCGGAGCGATCACCATGCCGGGCTCGTCCAGGACGCCCGGGCAGGCCCCTGCTCAACTTGCCAGGCCTCGGTCGGGACGCTGGGCCACGCCCCCTCTCGCCTTTCCTGGGCAAACGCTCCGGGATAATATGTATATATATTGCTGCCCGATAAACGGGCTTTTGAGAGTGCCTGAGTGTTTGGTTTGATTACAAGCAACTCGGATGAATTCCAGCTTTTTGTCGCGTCCATTCTTCCGATCGACGTGGGAGCCCCAGCTCCTTCAGTATATCTATATAATAATAGCGTAAGGACTCGACTTTGTTATCCCTTTTACGCCGCACCCAGTGACCCGATGCCCACGGCACTAATGGATTTACGATCTACGAACCGCGCTCTTTGTTTATGACGTATAGCCATACTCGAAAAATCTGAATTAGCCGACGTTGGGGCCCAAAAGCATCCGATTAACTGCCGATACGACGCCATCTTACGACGCCATCGTATTGGCGTCTGCTGGGCGAAGGCGAAGCAAGCCGGCCGCTGATTGGACAGTCGAAGGCGACAGCAAGCCGTCCACTGAGTGGACAATCCCAGAGTGGTGCTCTGCCGATTCCTATTACGAAATACGAATCCATTCATTTTTCAAAAGTATATCGTAGCGTTGTCATTTAAGTAGATTGCAAAAGTATCTTCATTCTCATCTTTCTTCCTAACTCTTACTCAGACAAGCAAATCCCCTATGCCATCCATAATGGTACACTCTATCCATACACCACATCCTCCCTTCCGTGGATGTTCCACGGGTTTCGGCTAGTACAGTAATATAGTTCTAACTGGGGACACAAGCAGATGTGTTCATGTTGTGTCTCTCATCACAATCATGTTGGGATCTGTGGATAAACCCCATTTGACCATTACTGTTTTGGACTTTCTGACAGCAGTTTTAGATTGTGGGCCGAACAGGCAAAATGTGTATTTTTTTTTACTTTTGTGACCCACCTCTGGTATATAGCTGAAATTTTGCATATATTTAGTTTTAAAATTACTTGTAAAGAATTCATAACTCGTCAGTGCAAAAAGTTGCACATTAATTAGTTATGCTAATAAGCAAAAACGAAAGTGCCATCTTGTGCCATTATTATATAGCTGTGTATAACTGAATGGGAATTTTAAGTATAAAGTATGTAGTCTATGTAGTGATGGGGAAAACTGTCCAGGAATTTGGGTGATTGAGGTCACACACACACACACACACACACACACACACACACACACACACACACACACACACACACACACACACACACACACACACACACACACACACCACCGACAGACACAGAGACACACACATAGACACACCTTGACATACACACACACACACACGTATAAAGGAAGGAAATTATACAATATTTATTTATTTATTTACCAGAAGATGGCCATTCTAATTGTAATATCAAACTGAGTATTTTTTTTTAATTCTTCAAGAACTGAAATGAATTATCAAACTAGTTGTCAAAGCTCTTATTAAAAAATGAATTAATCCACCTCTATTAAAAAATGAATCGGGACTTCCTTCCACTTGTGTCCACTTAACAGCACATTCTATAAATTTATTTACACTCTTTTCACTGAATGGAATGACTCTGCTGTGCGTATTGACGACGTGGATGAAGCAAAACCCCAAAGAACTAACATCAGAATCTTCGCCTTCCGTAGCTGAATCTGACGACATGCAAGTCGCCATGACAGCTGTGCCAGGTACTGTGTGTACAGTCTACAACGACGCGCGCGATTGGCTGATTAGCACTCATGGCCGCACCTGGCCTATGTTACACGTGCTGTGATTGGACAATATTTATTTAAAAGATCGTCAACATTTTGGGTGTTTTTTTCACATTTTTAAAATATGTGCAATTTTGGTGCTTGACGAGTTTCAGATATGAATTCTGTAATATTTTTACACAACACTCACTGTGGCGGTTATCACACTTTACGTCTATATCCTCAGAGGTCACGAGACTTGTCTTGGTTTCAAAAAGCGTGTCTTTTATTCACTTAAAAACTGAAAAAGAAAAATACAGCCATTCAGTACATGCCGTTAATCATGGCGGCATAACGAACTTGCTATACGATTTACACAAAACCTACTACGGTACGATACATTTGCATCCACACAATACAATAATTTGCCTAAAGTTACTTCAAGAGGTTCAACAATAAATTGAGATTCAGCTTACCTCTATCCAAGGGTCGGGTATTAAAGAGAAAACGTCGAAAATGGAGCCGATCAATTCTTTCGTTCGTCGCGGACAAAACGGTATGGCGGGAAGAAGGCGGAAGTGCCAGAATGCTAATACAGCGCCCAGCCACCACAGGAAGTCATAATAATACTTGCTTAAACAACAGTTACAATATTATCGATTCAGGTAGATATGCGAGGTGGGTCGCAAAAGTAAACAAAACGGGCTCGGCCAACGGACTATTTTAGAAAGTTTAGCCGTTTACAGATGGCAGATGTTGTTCTGCTTTGAGATGCATCTGCAGGGCTTCCAAAGAGTATCGTGCAAAGTCCTCCAGCTGTGTTGGAGTTATCATCAAGTTTGTTGTAGAGTTCATCAATGCCGACTCTTCCTTGACTTCAGCCAACTGTATGTTCATGTTGGGGGACCTTTATCATCGATCTGTCTTGAGCACTCAATTCTACTTGCCGTGGCTCTTCTGATGCTTGGAGGGACAATGGCGGAAAGAACATACAAGCTGTTAACATTTAGAAGTCATCTTCCAATAGATAGAAAATGTTATTACGATGGGTTGTGCCTTAACTTAATTTAATTTGTGCTTCCCTCTCTCTCCCCATCTTGTCTCCCGCTCCCTTTATCTTATGTTTTATGTGTCAGTTTGTCTTTTTGTGATTAATGTTAGCTCTTACACGAGCCTCGATCTTGTATACAAAAAAAAAACAAGTACAAAAAGTTTTAATTAAAACAAAAGCCGCGTCGATGTTACACAATGCCTAGATGCAGCTGTGCCTATAACGTCGATGTTATAGGCACAGGACATTCCTATTGATTCGATTACTTGATGTTATTTTTGTGCAAAGTGAAAATATATCTCGGCAATTTCCCGTGTGTGGCGACGAATTTTTAATATATCTCGGCATTTTCCCGTCTGTTATTTCAGGCGGTGTATGACTGACCATGCCGCCATTTAAAAAATATATATCTCGGCAATTTCCCGTGTGTGGCGACACGTGAACGAAGCTATGCTCCTCTCTCCACATTATTGTGACGACGTATAAATTATATATTTCATCGTGACGATTGTCATCAAATGGACGAATTTTTAATATATCTCGGCATTTTCCTGTCTGTTATTTCAGGCGGTGTATGATTGACCATGCCGCGATTTAAAATATATATATCTCGGCAATTTCCCGTATGTGGCGACACGTGAACGAAGCTATGCTCCTCTCTTCACATTATTGTGACGACGTATAAATTAAATATTTCATCGTGACGATTGTCATCAAATGGACGAATTTTTAATATATCTCGGCATTTTCCCGTCTGTTATTTTGGGCGGTGTATGACTGACCATGCCGCGATTTAAACAAAATATATATATCTCGGCATTTTCCCATCTCTTATTTCGGGCGGTGTATGACTGACCATGCCGCGATTTAAAAAATATATATCTCAATGGACTTGAAGTTACAGGCCTTTGAGAATTCATTTCGTTCTATAAAGGGCAACTTTCATCGGATTTTCTTCCCGTTTTTTTTCAACCGAGTCTAAAACTGTTAGCGACTGTGAAAAATGAAATGATATATCGAATTTGATTTGAAATAAAACTGTGTGAGAGAGGAAGACACCACGGGCCTACAAAACAGGCCTCAAAGCTATGCGAGTTAAACAATGGTGGATATTTGTTTATATGAAGCCTCTCCCACAATGGGTGGAGCTATGGTTCCCAGAATGGGTGGAGCTTTGAGGTTTTGTCTTCTCTGCAAGAACAAGAAGAAGAACAAGAAGAACAACAACAACAGCAGAGGGCACTCTATGACCAGCGTCTTGCAACGCGGCAAAAAAAAAAAAACTTCTTCTGAACGATATGTGTATGAACATAAATATCACAGACAAGGTAAAACAGGAATATGGAGTTAAATTTGAACTAAGAGATGGAAGGCTTCAACCAATTTGAGATGGCTAGGGTGACATCTATCTACATACTACATAAGCAGATGAATTTTTGGAGAGTATTTAGAAAAATAAATTGAGAAAAGGAACGAGAGGGATTGGGGGAGTAAACGGGAGTTAATATGAGAGATGTGCAGGTGGGTGAAAAAAGACAGAGCCGTAGAATACCAGAGTTCAGCAAACTTAACAATGGGCGCCATGTTGTCACCCAACTGTTCGCGTGCGTATAGCGTCAATTACGTACTATTGGAACATATCTTTGAGACCTTTTAGATCTCTTCGACCTTTTACTTTGGACCCTTTAAACTATCAGACCGCTTAGAGCCTTAGACCATTTGGACCTTTACCAACCCTTGACTTTAGATCCTTCTAACATTCCCACCCTGAAAACCATTTCTGACTTTTGACTTTAGACCCTTAGAGCCGAGACATTTTAGACCCTTTAAGACCATTAGAGCTTTAACTTTAGATCCTTAAGACCTCATTAGACCCTCAATACCCAATTCGATCGTAAAACCCTTTAGACAATTTAATCCCTCAATAACCTTAAGACGATTTAGTCGCTCAAGACCACATTAGATCATCAATACACCATGAGACCCTCAAGACCCTTTGCTATGAGCCTAGCTTCTTAATAACTTCAGATTAACTCTTTGATTACACCAAGCATGCCAAGTCACAGACAAGGTTTCTTATACCTCAGCTTGCCTTTACTGAGACAAAACCATCACCATTATATTTCACAATCCGTGACGTTTCATCGTTTTTTACAGTAGTAATATTGCTTTCATGCATGATCAACTCATGATGCTGTGTGGTTCCATATATGTAATAAAATTTAATGATGACAGTTTATAGCTGGGTCTGGATTCAAACCCAGGCTCGAATGTTAGAGGCAAGTGTGCGTACCTCTAGGTCTTTGTACGATTGTCAAATAGTGTGTTTATGTCCATCACATATTTGATGTCAAGCTGCTCAGGTACTTGACTAAAATATCCATCAGAGGTTCCATGCAGTTTTGCACTCGCGTTCACCTGTCTACGACAACATCTTGTCTTCCCAGTCAGTTCTCCATTTTAGGAAGTCATGTATGACTTTGTAATGATGTAGGATTGCTTTGACATCTCTTCCAAATAGCTCTTTCACTCCGCTCCCCCATGCAAGTGGCTTTCTAAATTATTTATTGCAAAAATATTTCAGTAATTGAATCTACTGTGTTCCCTCCCACTACATAAAAAGAAAATCTTTGCTTGTAAGTGATGAGAACACATTTTTACCTCTACCTTAGTCCGACGAGGCACTTCCTTGTCTTCCAACAAGTGCTAGGCCAGAAATGCAGCCTGACAAGGCCCAATCTGGAGAAAATTATTGGAAGACTTGCCTAGTCTTGGAAATAAAAATAAGTTATTGCACTATTTCATTAGCCAGCATTGTAGTCACTTGTAATCGTGTGTGTGTGTGTGTGTGTGTGTGTGTGTGTGTGTGTGTGTGTGTGTGTGTGTGTGTGTGTGTGTGTGTGTGTGTGTGTGTGTCTGTCTGTCTGTCTGTGTGTCTGTATGACTGGGCCGTAACTTTTTTTTTATCATTTGAGCTATTGTCATCAAATTTTCACCAAAGCTTTATTATGATAATACAGAGAAGGCAACTTAATAATTTTGTCAAAAGGTTAAAGGTCAGCATCACTTAAAATCATCAATTTTCATCCAATTGACCTGAAATTTCAATTTACCATTTGAGATTTGTCATCAAATTTTCAACAAAGCATTATTATGATATGAAGAAGGCAAATTAATAATTTGGTCAAAAGGTTAAAGGTCAGCATCACATAAAGACATGAATTTTCATCCAATTGACCTGAAATTTCAATTTTCCATTTGAGGTTTGTCATCAAATTTTCAACAAAGCTTTATTATGATAATATGGTGGAGATAAATTAATAATTTTTCAAAAGGTCAAAGGTCAGCGTCACAAATCGTCAATTTTCTTCCGATTGATCTTAAATTTTAAGAATTTGCATATTGGGTCACTAAATTGGTTCACCAATCAAAAACAACACGCCAATTGTATTTTTTTTTTTTAGATCAAAAGGTCAAGGTTGTGTAAAATCACCAATTTTCACCCAATTGACCTGAAATTTTAAGAATTTGCATATCGGGTTACTGATTTGGTTCACTACCGTAATCAAAAGGTAGGAGTCAATTGGTTTTTTTTAGATCAAAAGGTCAACGATCAAGGTTGCATAAAATCATCAATTTTTGTCCAATTGACCAGAAATTTTAAGAATTTGCACATTGGGTCACAGAATTGGTTCACCAATCAAAAGCTAGAAGCTTCTTTTTTTAGATCTAAAGGTCAAGGCTGCATAAAATAATCAATTTTCATTTTGTATTTTTTTTAAACTGTTTTCGTTATTTTGAGCATACAGAAGAAGAAGAAGAATATGACTGAATACAAACGGATGTGGACGTGCTTTGCATTTTAACATGCTTAATAGTTACCTTTTTGTTTGTGATTGTTAACTTCCAGTCCCACCCTCCGATCAACCAATTCCGCTTTTCCGTGCCTCCTGTGCGACACATCCACCGCGTCCCAGCATCCGTGCCTTCAAGGTCAATCATGCCACTTACATTGGATTTTGCAGAAAATTGTGCAATTGACTTAATTGATGAATGAAATGAGCGAACATCCAGGTAGATAAAACGATGTCGTTTAATTATCCTTCCCTCCTGACACCCTGCCATATCTGCACCTCACCCCTACCCACACTCCTCCTTCATTCCCCATCCCCAACCACACCATCGCTATGCACTGTCGCCAAGCAGATCTTGACAATAGACGCCATGGCTTCTGCCGTTAGCGTGAACTTTCCATGGTGTCAGGCTTTCTCTTGTCTTTGCACGACTGTCGGACACTAGTGAGGGTACTGGTGTCGGACACTGGGCTATTGTGATATGCTTGTTTGAGAATCTTCCCAGTGGTCCATTCATCTGTGAAACACGCGCAAAACAGAAGAGAACGGCAATTATTGAATCTAATGTAATATCTGTAGCTTTAGGTTACAATATGTTTTATATACACACAATGATACATAAGGAATGTTGGAGCATGAGGATGCCATTTTGCTCATCATGTCTGCACTACACCAACCCAAGTATCATCACCCATCCACACACAAGCCTCACAACCCTCTATATCCAATGTATCCAGGTACCTCTATATCCAATCCATCCTCTATATCCAATGTATCACAACCCTCTATATCCAATGTATCCAGGTACCTCTATATCCAATGTATCACAATCCTCTATATCCAATGTATCACAACCCTCTATATCCAATGTATCACAACCCTCTATATCCAATGTATCCAGGTACCTCTATATCCAATCCATCCTCTATATCCAATGTATCACAACCCTCTATATCCAATGTATCCAGGTATCTACAATTCCTACAATAAGTATTCACAGCCCTTGACTTTTTTCACATTATGTTGTGTTACAGCCTGAATTTAAAATGCATTCAATTGAGTTTGTTTTTTTTGTCACTGATTTACAGATAATAGCCCATAATATCAAAGTGGATTTTATTTTAGAAATTTTTACAACATATTAAAAAATGAAAAGGTGAAATGTCTTGAGTCAATGAGTATTCAACCCCTTTGCTACGACACTCCAAATTGAGCTCAGGTGCATCCAATTTCCTTTGATCACCCTTGAGATGTCTCTACAACTTGATTAGAGTCCACCTGTGGACAATTCACTTGATTGGGCATGATTTAGAAAGAAACACACCTTTCTGTATAATGTCGCACATTTGAGTGTGCATGTCAGAGCAGAAACTGTACCATGAAGTCCAAGGAACTGTCTGTATAACTTGTCTATATATAGATAGAATTGTGAGGAGGCACAGATCTGGGGAAGGGAATAAAACAATTTCTAGAGTGGTGCAGGTTCCCAAGAGCACAGTGAGCTCTATAATTAGGAAATGGAAAGAATATGGAACTACCCAGACTCTTACTAGAGCTGTCCGTCTGACAAAAGTGAACAACCAGACAAGAAGGACCTTGGTCAGGGAGGTTACCAAGAACCGAAATATAATGAAATGGAAAACCAAATACTGCATTGGAGTCATCAGAAGGAACCAAAAGTAAAGAGCAAAGATGGAGTCATCAGGAGGAACCTGGATAGGATTCAGGTTTGAGATGCTACTCCTCTACTCTCAAACCCATCTAGGTGCAGCCAAGTGATCCTTCCAGAACATTTTCTGCAAGAATTCAATTCTCCTAAGACAGGTAGATAAAGAAAGAGAGAAATGAAGAAGAAGCAAGAATAAGAATACCCTCAAATGCTGAAGTCCTCACCTGCTCCCCTTTGTATCTGGTTTGAATCTGGTATTTTGGAGCCATAGCGATAACAATATATTATTTATTTTTTATTTTTGAGTGCAAGAGGAGAACACTTAAGATAAAGAAAGCACAACGAGGCACGCAGATTCAGAGCAGAGACAGAATTTGCAATTTGCATTCTCACTCATTAAGGCCTTAGCAAGAAGGCCAGACGCACAGTGACATTAATTCCACAATACACCACAACAAGGTACAGTTAAACAAGGACAATTTAATAAAATCACAACCAACTAGAAAAGCACTCGGTGGAGCGCATACCTCTGCCAGCCTGAACAGTTTGTTTTGTATCCCAATGATAGGCCGAATCTGTCCTTCCCTGTCACACATCCAACCTCTGCACCAAGTTTAGTCCAAATCCGTCCACAATTTTTAGAGATGTCCTGCTAGGTATCGTTTTTGGCCCGATCTCCCAATGGTGAAGATTCACTTAAAAAATTATACTAGCCGGATCCGAATCCGGATCTTCACCAAAATCTAATCATTTCGTCCTCATCCACAACGTTTTGAGATATGTTGTTCACAGACAGACAAACAAATAGACAGACAGACAAACAGACAGACAGGGGTGAAAACATAACCTCCATCCACCTTTGGTGGCGGAGGTTACAACACAGTGACTACAAGATAACAGAAAGACATGACGGATGTGGTCCTTAAATCTTCACTTCGATTAATTGGAAGAAAGCACTGCACGAGCCAACGGGTACGAATGTGGAAGTTAAGTCTGTCCCAAAAAAGTTTCTGAAGTCTGTCTCCCAGAGACTTTAAAGGAGAACAGCTTACCTCTTCTCTAAGACATTCACCTGTTGTCTCTGCCTTGGGATTGGCATCCATAACAGTCTTTATTTTTACTTCTCCCTTGTCTGTAGCTGGATATTCCTCCAGACATAGCATTGTGGGCTGTCTCCATCTCCACGTATAGGCTTGAGCCAGGTTTATCTGAGCATTGCCAATTGGTGCTGGAAATAGGGATCCTGGAATCTCTTTCATTTGCCTAGCTCAAATTAAATATTGCTTTAGAGCTAGAGGTAAGGCTAATAAATTTGAATTGTTATTAAATTTGGTTAGCAATTTGAATTGTATTAGATCAGTGACTGGCCTTCAATCCTTGGATTTGAATGTTGTCCTACAAGCTTAAACTGTCCTGACTGCTGGCCTCTGGTGCTGGGTTTTCACTACAAATGAATCTCGAATGAACCAGAATAATGAATTCCATCCATTGCATGCTCCACGTCTCAGTGCTTTTCACTAGAGATACATTACGGGAGGAAATGAGCAGCCAATAAAAGTCTGCTTGCAAACTCCCGAGGGATGCAGGTCCTTGGAACTTCAGCTTTGTTTTGAACGTCATGAGGTTTTGCATATTACTTGTTTTGTTGTTTTTCCAGGCCAGAGCCAACTAATAACAATACTGATTATAGTTTGCTGGTAGATACAGCATTATATAGTGTGTAAAATGATGCCACACTTTCCCTTTTTATTGAAACTATTCATCTTTTCTAATGAAATTTCTTTGCAAATTGCACGGTGCAATTGCATCAAATTCGCTTTTATCACATGCTGAGATAGCTATGCCCCACTTCCCTGGCCTTTTCAACACCAACAGTGCCCCGGCCACGGTTGATGCTACCCTACGCCCACATCGATGGGTTGGTTGACATAGCGAAAGTCGTTTTGGAACGTTTCTGGCCAAGGTCTTCACGAAAGTTCGTCATAAGGTGGAAAATATCTACCCTATAAAACACTGTATGTGTGTGTGTGTGTGTGTGTGTGTGTGTGTGTGTGTGCGTGCGTGCGTGCGTGCGTGCGTGTGTGTATGTGTGTGTCCCTTCATAAGGCTCGGGTGGTGCTTAGGCATACGGCTAAGGTGGTGGTGCTAACCCATTTTAAAGGCTTTGAGTGGTGCTTTAGGAGGGATTTGAGTTTGGGGAGTTTAAGGGGCAATCTTTGAACATGACTGTGTATCAACCGGTTAAAAGACCTCAAAGACTCTGAGGACCCAAAAGACCCCAAGGACCCAGAAGACCAAATTGACCCCAAACACCCAAAATACCCTGTAGACTGTGAAAGACACAAAAGATCATAAAGACCCCAAGGACGCAAAAGACCCCAATGACTCAGAAGATCCAAAATACCCCGAAGACCCAAAAGACACAAAAGACCCTGTAGACCAAATGGACACCAAACACCCAAAACACCCTAAATACTATTAAAGACCCAAAAGACCATGACGACTGAAAAGACCCTGAAGAACCAATGGACTCCAAAGACCCAAAATATCCCAAAGACCCAATGGACCCCAAACACCCAAAATACCTGGAAGACCCAAAAGACCCAGAGGATTCAAAAGACCCAAACAATCCCGAGGACCCAAATGACCCAGAGGACCCAAAATACCCCAAGGACCCAGAAGACCCCAAGGATTCCAAAGACCCAAAATGCCCCAAAGACCCAAAAGACCCTGAAGACCCAATGGGCCCCAAACACTTAAAATACCCTGAAGATCCCGACAACATTGAAGACTGTTAAAGACCCAAAATACTCCAAAAACCCGAAAAGGCCCCAAATCTTTAAAGACCCAAAAGACCACGAAGACTCTAAAGACCCAAAGACCTTTAAACACCCCAAAAACACATAAACACCCCAAAGACCCAAAATACCCTTAAATACCCTGAAGACCCAAAGACCCTGAAGACCCAAATTACCCAGATGACTTAATAGACCGACAAGTCCCCAAAAACCCAAAATACCCCAAAGACACCAATACCCTTAAAGATCCAAAAGACCATGAAGACCCAAAATTTCCCAAAGACCCATAAAGACCCCGAATACTCAAAAGACCCTGATGACCCAAAAGACCCTGATGACCCAAAAGACTCGACTGTTAAAGACCCAAACGATTACGAAGACCCAAAATACTCCAAAGACCCCAAATATCCCCAAAGACCTTTAAATACCCTGAAGACCAAAAAGATCAAAAAGACCCTGAAGACCAAACGGACCCAAAGAACAGTAAAGACCGAAAAGAGCCCAAAGACCCAAAATATCCCAGTTACTGAAAGGATTGAAAAGACCCTTAAAGACCAAGAAGACCACCCCAAAAACCCTGAAGACCAAAAAGATCGAAAAGACCCAAAATACCCTGTAGACCCTTAAAGACACAAAAAACCCCGAAGACTGAAAATATAGAAAAGACCCAGAAGACTGAAAAGTCCCCGGAGCGCCTTAAAGACCCTGAGGACCCAGTGGACCCCAAATTACCCCTAAGACACAAAATACCCCGAAGACCCTTAAATACCTCAAAGATCCAGATCGGGGACCCAAAATACTCGAATGACTCAAAAGACCCAGAGGACCCAAAAGACTCAAATGACCCAAAAGACACCGATGAACCAGAAGACGCTGAAGACACAAAAGACCCCAAGGACCCAAATTACCCAGAGGACACAAAAGACCCCAAGGACACAAAAGACCCCAAGGACACAAAAGACCCCAAGGACACAAAAGACCCCAATGACTCCGAAGACTCAAAAGAAGAGTAATTATGGCTCTTACATTGGAATTGTAGATGGTGGCTTGTAAACTGAGCCTCAAGTTCGGTGTACAGAAGCGGTCTTTTTTATTATTACAATAAATACAAGGCACAGGGAGGTGAAATTTGCTGCACGTGATGTGCAATGTGCGCAGAGTAAAACGAGTGTTCATTTACGTCTGTAGGATGTCTATAAGCCTATAAGATATATGTCTATAAGATAATGTATATAAGCACCCCTGACACTCGGCCCAGAATTCAGACTTTGGCATGCTCACGTGCCTGTACCGTCAAAAATGGTTCCAACCCGTAATTTCTGACCAGCTTTATACTAGTTTGTAATATTAGATCAGGGTGCCGCCGCCAATATGCCTTCACTTCATGAAAGTTGATCATAAGGTGGCAGGCATTTCTAAAATTAGTTCAGGGTGCCACCAATACGCCTCAACTTCACGAAAGACTCGGTGGCATCTTTGTATCCATCAACTAATGCTGGCAGGTGGGACACCCACTCCCAGAGGGAATGCCACACACATTGGTGCCTCGCCCAGCCTGCGAAACACCAGAATGGCAGTTGATAACCTGAGCTGAGATTGGAATCCAGGCCACTCAGCGAAGGTGATGAGTGTGCAAAAGGTGTGTTCAATAGAGAGAACAGAAAAACCAACAATGGTGCAACCAAATAATTCCGTTTGCAGCACATAACAGCTGGTTGCTCTAGGTATATGAGATTGAGGATATCTTTCCAGGGTTGGAGTACACATTGGACTACCCTTTTCAAGAGGAAACTAAACGACTAATTGGAAGATAAACAGCACAATCAATGTGATGATGAACCAGGATTAAGGGGAGTATTTGAGATATGTGCCTTTAAAACACGAGTATTACTGATACAATTGCTCTCTACACAACCACCCCAGGTACCTGCAGATGTTCCAGCAGAGCTGGGAATGGGGAATGATGAATCTTCATTCAATTCAACTTCCTCGCCTGCTGGGTAGGAGTGTGACACGGTTGTCTCACCGTCGGTGCTCGTTATCCATGTGGACTCGGTGTCCTTAGTCGAGCTGTCATTGCGTCTACCCTCCAGTGAGTCCACTCGGCTACCTCCGCATCCCATCGCCAATTCGATCGACCCCTTCGTTCTCTTCGCTCGTTGCTGCGCCGTTGCTACACAACCGGAGAGTGCAGGGAAGGACCAACAGACGGGGTGGGTCTAAAACATCGGGGTTCGTGTAGAAGGATGAAGGGGAGAGGCCGGGTCGTCTTCTCCATCTAGTGGAAAGGTGGTTAACCCTTCATCGGAAAAAAGGAGGGCGTGTATTAAATACCACTATATACTTGTGCTCCAACGAAGGGTTAATGTCCGAAACGTCACCTTTTTCTTGCTTCCCGTGGTGGTTAACATTCCTCAAACAACTGCCACCACTCTCACCTGGGTAATACAGGTCAAGTATGTACATGCTCACGGCACGATGTAGCAATTTACTAATTGAAAATTCGAAATACAAACCTCTAAAGTTGTATATTGATTGGATGTTTTTAATATTAATCTGCAATGATTAGTTAGTTCGTCCATCCGTATGCGGGGTCTTGCAATTGTATGTGTGTCACCTCCATATGCGGGTTTCAGAAGGTGGAACGGAGTCCTCCCAGGTATCGAGGTATCCACCCCCGGTTCAGTAAGAGGTGTCATCATTCATGGACCAAGCTGTGAGGTTTTCTTGTTCTCAAAGTTTTGTTCCATTGGCTCTTTTCAGGATCGTTTACCGAGCCCCAGACAGCTTCCAATAATTGCAGTTTATTTGTCGTAATATTCCCAGTGATGGTTTTTAAGATCCCTGTAAGGTTCTTCATCATTCCCATTGCTCCAATTATTACTGGTACAATTTCGGCGCTCTTCAGCTTCCAGGATTTTTCCACTTATTCTTGAGGTCTTGGTATTTGGTCATTTTCTTGATTTCTGCATTATTTAGGCTAAAATCACTGGGTACTAACACCACAATTAGCAATGTGGTATTTTCTTTTTTTATACCCAAGTACTATATCCTGTCGCAATGCTTTGTTTTCTAGGTTCACACTTTATGAGATCATCAGGTCATACGTGAGCATTACTTCCCTGTTTTCAGTGATTGCTTTTCGTACATGTTTCCACAACTTTTCTGGAACTGGTATATTGAGACTTTTGCAGATGTGCCAGTGGATTACTCTACATACCTTGTTGTACCTTTGGGGGTATAACTGCTCTGACATGAGTTTTTCTTTACATCCAGACAGGAGGTGACTCGTACTTTCTCTTGCAGAACCTACACTTGTCCGATTGACTCAGACCTGCCATTTTCTTCAAGCCATTGGTGAAGTGTCCTTAGTCTTTGGAATTTATAAAGACTCATTCTCCATCCCAGTTGAGATGACCACTTCTTAGCCATTCCAATGAGCCTTCTTTGTCCATGCCCAATCTGTCCAAATCTTTTTTGTTTTATATCATCCTGCTCTTTTATTGTTCTCCCAGTTGTCGGTGTGCCGGGCATCCGAGTTAACGCCGAGGAGATACCTGTACTATGGTTAATGTATATATGTCGATTTTTTTTTCTATTGGCTTTTTGCAATCGACGAGACTGCATTAGTTGTTGTTTCGGTTAGATGCGTGACATCTTCCATTTTCACCTGTCTTTGGAATTCTTTTGCTGGGTGGGTTCGCGATACCTTTTATGGTTTGTTATCTTTGTGGTTGTTTACAAATTGTATTCGGTAGTCTGTTGAGCTTTTCCCGTACTCAGCTAATCCTACAGTCGTCACTCTGTGCAGTTGGTGAGGTTCCATCAGGCTGCCACGTATTTCTCATCTCGGCAGGTACGTTCTGCACTGATTTTTGTAGAACATTTTGTGGAGAGTGAGGAGTTTCCTTGTTTTGATATATAGTTTATTGATTTCCACTTGTGGCTCGTTTACTATTCCACAGCTCTATTGAAATACTAGTACTGCTTGTTGGCTGATAGCTTTGATTTTCTTCTTTGGGAAGAGGTATGTTTTCAGGATCAGCTTCGTTCTGCACAGGTATTCTTTGGTGATTGTTTTGTGCATTTGTTTGTGACATATTTGGTGGCCCTCTTCTACTCTGACGCATGTTTATGATGATTCATTGTCTAACTCCTGTATTGTTGTATTTGTGTCGTTTATTATATTCCCTATTTTTGTTGGTCTATCTTGTACGAATCTGCACTTGGCACAATTATCTAGACCAAATTTAATTTGAATGTCGTCGGAATACCGTTTCACTAATTTCACTTGTTCTACCAATCTTTCATCGTTTGGTGCAAAGGGTTTTAGATCACCCATGTACAGTAGATGTGTCACCTACCCTGTCTCTGGCGTTCTCCTATTTGGTGTTAGGGTGTATCAATGAGGTTGGTCTAGGTCGGACACATCCCATGGTGTAGTATTTTGATCAAAATATTGCGGCTTGTAGGATAGCCAAGAAGTATGCACCCTTGCATCTAAGGCCAAAGCTGTCTAGCCTGGGTTTGAATCTTGGCCCAGGTACAAACGGTCATCCTGGTGTTTTGCATGCAGGGCGATACATCAATGTGTGTGCCCTCACTTGAATGGAGGTAAAATTGGGCGTTTCGTCTGTTAGCATCAGTTAGTGGATGATCGAGATCCCATTGTGTCTTTTGTGAAAGCTATGAGGAACGGTTGAAGGAGACAGCACTTTTAGATTTGAAAGGGGTGATTATGAGGGGATCCGATAGAGATGTTGAAAATAATTAAGGGTGTGGACAAGATAGGTGCAGTGGAGTTTATCCAAAGAGTGGGTAAAGCTTGAGGGTAAAGAAGACGAGAGTTAGAACAGTGGAGAGGGGTTAATGCATAGAATGGTCTCCCCAGAAAGGTTGTGGCAGTGGAGATGGTGGATATATTTCAATTTGAATTGGATACGTACCTGGATGCATTGGAGACAGTGGAGTATGAGGATATTGGTAGGACCTGTATGTAGCTTGTGGGTGGATTTTTTTTTTTTTTTTGGATACAAGATCGAGGCTCGTGTAAGAGCTAACATTGCTGATTACCTTCGCAAAAGCGGAAGGTTATGTTTTGATCGCTGTGTATTTATTTGTATGTCTGTGTGTGTGTGTGTGTGTGTATGTTATTCGCATAACTCAAAAAGTATTCAACCGATTCGCATGAAATTTGGTGGGATGATAGGTTATTATCCGGGAACCATTTGATTAGATTTTGGAATCGATCGGGTCAAAGGTCAAGGTCAAGGTCATGAAAAGGTCAAAATCGTCTTTTTACCATAGCGCGGTCAATTTGTGTCCAATTTGTATGAAACTAATGCCAAAATGCTTTGCTACACAGATCTTGTAGTCTTTTATTTTGGCAACAAAAGTAGCTGCGGCGAAGGTATGCGCTCTACCGAGTGCCCGTTCTAGTTGATAATGGGATTGGGGCAGTGCAGGCATGATGACACGAATAACCTCTTCCTGCACCAAAGTTCCTTGTGTGTATCATTGTGTGAGTTATTACCAGCACCGTGAACAAATAAATGTCATAATATACAGGGGCACTGCATCAGCTGCACAATGACGTTCCCATGAATGATGCAAACCAGCAGCTAAGTGCTGCATATGAAACTAGAACGGGCACTCGGTAGAGCGCATACCTTCGCCGCAGCTACTGTTCTGTACTCGGCATGGGAGTGTAGGGAACAGAACAACAAAAATACGATTTTGACCTTTTCGTGACCTTGACCTTGACCTTTGACCCGATTGCTCCCAAAATCTAATCAAATGTGTCCCGTATAATAACCAATCATCCCACCAAATTTCATGCAATTCGGTTGAATACTTTTTGAGTTATGCGAATAACATACACACACACAGACATACAAATAAATACACAGCGATCAAAACATAACCTTCCGCTTTTGCGAAGGTAATGATGATGTAATCATTAAACAAGTCACAGATACAGCTAGAACGGCATTCGATAGAGCACATACCTCCCCCAGACTGAACAGTTAATTTTTTTTCCCCACTGATAGGCCAGATCTGCATCCGTATCTAACCGGCTTGTTCTTATCATATACCCAACTCATCCACCAAGTTTCGTCCGAATCCGTCCACACCTTTTTGAAATATCGTGCGAAATATCACTTTTGGCCCTATCTCTCAACGGTAAAGAATCACTTTTAAAAACTAGAACGCCACTCAGTAGAGCGCATACTCCCGCCGTGGGTCAAGTTGGAATAGTACGATTTCACAAAAGTTTGAGGGAGTAGTTCAGTGAAAAGACAAGACAACACAAGACAGACACTGCACAGATATATATTTAGAATATATATAGAAGATAATGCTAAAAAAAACAAGGCAATTTCACTTACATTTTCAGATTCAGCGTTCGATTCTATATAAGTGAGTGTATTTTGAGGCATGTGTGACTTCAAATAAAATTGTAAGCCGGGAAAAACCTACGTTTCATTCCTTAGGGATACAACATGTAAAACTGGCCCAAACGTCAAAACAAAACTCGCCCATTTTAAGTCATACAAGCTAATGCGACCACTCATTCTTCTGGGAAGAATCCCGTGCACGTGCTTGTCACACTTATAACTCAACTAAGTCTTTATAAGTTCATCAAATACTGACACCGCGATTGACATTCGCTGAGGTAAATGTTGATATCTCTTCTGAGGTTAAAAAAAAAAAAAAAAAGAAGTTTTCAAGCATTATACGTTTTAAAGTTTTAAAGCAAAACAGTTCTCTTCACCCTCTCTTTTGCTCAAGGTCAACTGCCATCTGCTTGGAAATCAGCCAACATCACCGCTTTGCACAAAAAAGGTGCAAAAACAGATCCCAGCAACTACAGACCAATCAGCCTGCTCCCAATTATCAGCAAAGTCATGGAATCCATCATTGCTTCGGATATGAAATCTTTCCTCTTCTCCAATGGCTTGATCTCTGATCATCAATTTGGTTTCAGACCAGGTCACTCTACTCTGGACATGCTGCTTCTGCTGTCTCAACAATGGATGTAGGTCCTCAATGCCAAACAGGAAATTAGAGCAGTCTCCCTTGACATATCACGTGCCTTCGATACAGTCTGGCACCCCGCTCTGCTCACCAAACTCTCCTCTTTTGGTATCCATGGAAATCTCCACGCATGGCTGGCGGACCTCCTCTCTAGTCATAGTCAACGTGTGGCCCTGAATGGGTTTCTCTCATCTCCTCTTCCTGTTCAGGCTGGAGTTCCCCAAGGCAGTGTTCTGGGCCCTGTGCTTTTTCTGGTCTTCATCAATGATCTCTCTGACTCTCTTGAAAATCCTCTCTATCTCTTTGCTGATGACTCCACTCTCTGCCGCTCCATTCCTCATCCCTCAGATCGGCAGTCTGCAGCCTCCTCACTCTCTGCAGACCTGGACAAAATCACAGACTGGGCAAACAAGTGGAACATGTCTTTCAATCCTGACAAATCTCACACTCTTACGATGTCTCTCCGAAAAGACCGACTGGACAACCCTCCCATCTACTTTCTGAATAATCCTCTCCAAGAAGTTCTGTCACTCAAGCTTTTGGGTCTCACTATCTGCCATGATCTTTCTTGGGAAAACCACATTTCCAAGTTGGCCTCCAAAGCCAGTCGCCGACTGGGCATCCTCCGTCGTGCGAAGTCCTTCCTTGGCACACTTGAGCTCCTCACCACATACAAGGCTTTCATCCGCAGCTCAATGGAGTACTGCTCTCCCCTCTGGGCTGGTGCTCCTGCCTCACACCTAGCTCGTCTTCACGCTGTTGAAACCAAAGCATTCAGAATCATTGGAATCTCCCGCGACGACGCTATCTCTGAGGGCCTTTCACTTAATCACCGCAGGCAGGTTGGTGGTCTTTCCGTCTTCTACCGACTCCTCTCCGGCCTTGCTCCCCCAGCTCTCTCTGGGCTCTGTCCCCCAAATATTCCTGCAGGTCGCACAATATCTGCCTGCAACCCTCTTATGGTTAAACTGCCAAAATCAAGACTCTCTGCTCACCTTCACTACTTCATTTCTCTTTTCTCCCGCCTCTGGAACAAACTCCCTCACTCTCTTCAATCCCACTCCTCCCTCCAGGTCTTTAAAACGGCTGTTCACCACCATCTCTTATCTTCCCCAATCCACAACCTTGATCTTTTCTACCCCCGCTAATTTCACCCCAATTCCACTTTTTTGAGGTGACTTTTGACCTCTTTCCTGGAAGTCCTTGGTGTCCTTGCGTTTTATACATATCCTGCCTCCCCCCAGGCCCTCTCCCTCCAAAAACATCTCCCGATGTCCCTGCTCTCAAATGTTGTGTTTGTGTGCTTCCTCCCCTTCTCTCCCCATCTTGTCGACCGCTCCCCTTTTTATATACTTTGTTTGCTTGTTTGTTTGATTTGTTTGTTTGATAAATGTTAGCCCTTTCACAAGCCTCGACTCTGTATACAAAAAAGAAAAAAGAGAAAAAAAAGACTGAAACAAATAGTTTTGAGATAAATAATCATCAAACTTACTTGAACCTAGCCGATAGTTTCTTGTTGTGTAAATTTAAATTCAATAAGGCTGGGAATAACACTAATGTTACACTCGTAAATGATTTCTTCTGGAAAATGTTTGATAGTATTCGTTTGTATATTGGAACGCAAGAAGTGGAAGCAGCTAATTATGTCTCTGCTACATCTGAAATGATGAAATTCACGCTATATTCCTTTAGTGATAGAATGGGTAATGGGTCTGCCGAAGGCTTTATTCTTGATATGGCAACGGGAAAAGACGGTGACCCTGGTTATAGTCAAAGGAAGGCAATGTATAACAATGAAACAAAAACTGAGAATAGTTTGACCGTGGCCATATCTCTTAAGGGGATATTGGGATTTTGTGATTATGATAAAGTTCTGTATGGACTTAAAATTAGACTTCAACTACAAAGGAATACTAATGAAAACATTGGTTTTTGGGGTTGCTAATGCTCTCGGTCCTAACAATAAATTTGTTATTAATGATCTGTATTGGTATATCAGCAAATATACTCCTAGTCTTAAAACGGAAGAGATGTTGAATAGAAGACTTAACTCAAAGACCCCACTAAATGTATCATACCTTAAAAGAAGATGTCAACACATTACAATGGAGAAATCCACTTACACGTGGAATTTGGTTGTTCTCGAAGGAAAACCTTGGTACCTGTGGCTCATTTTTAAGAAACCCGATGGAGATACTGCTACTGATAAGAATAACGCATTATGTGATAATGCTAAGGTAAAACAAATTTGGGTTTCTCTGGACGGTACATTTTACTCTCGAGATAGATTGGGAATATTAATTGGGAAAATAATGATTATGCCAAAACCTACAAGTCTTACCAAAAGGTGTGTGAAAGCAACGGTGATATGGATCCCATTTTGGATATGATTGTGTTTAAAAATCTATATACAATCTACGCGATTGACCTGAGTGCTCAAAAGGAAACTGTAAGGTCTAATAGAGTAGACACTTCCCTATACATTGAAAGGGAGGAAGGTAACGAACTTGATGCATATTGTTTGCTCTTTGAAGAAACAGAACTACAGATTAATACAGATAATGGTGTTGTGACTAATATCACATAAGTAATAAATAGAAAAAATCTTTTCTAAATAAATGAGTAAAGTACCAACTGATGTATATATTAATCAAACAAATCGCGATAAGCTTTCGTCTTGTATTCAAAATAAAAAACCTTATACAATTAATGTTCGTACAATTCAAAGAAAGGGTGATATGAGAATTAGTGTTTTGGTTACAAAAATGCAGGAGGAAAAACTAAATAGTGACTGTTCACTTAGTTTTAAAATGTCAAAACCTATGTTGAAAAAATATTCACTAAAGGAAATAAACGGAGGATTTCTTCCACTTCTAGCCCTAATCCCCCTTATTTGCTGGTGCTGTAGGTGTTGCAGGGGTGGTGACAGGTGGTATTTCAGCAGCGGTAAAAGCCGCCAACGAAAGGAAAGCTCAACTAGCAGCCCAAAAAGAATTTGGAAAGACATAACAAGGTGTTGGAGAAAGAAGTTAGTGGAAGTGGTGTAATTGTAGATTTTACTGAAAGGCTTGAAAGTCTACCTGATAGGGCGAGATCGTTAGTCGGAGATATGCTTTCTTCTATCGCACAGGCTGGCATAAAACTAACTAAAAGGGGTAATGGATTATATCTTTCTCCTAAATAAAAAGAAAATTTATTTTGGAAAATAAAATGGAGGAGTGGTTTAAACATTTTGGAAAGGATACAACGTCAAATATAGAGCTCGGTAAATATTGTAAACAGCGAAACCTCAATAACATAAGTATTTGTATGAGGGATGAATTACCAAAGTTGCCTAAAAATACAAAGAATATTGTTGCGGTGGTTCAAATCCCCACTCCTGACAACAATTTGTTGCAGGGGCCAGGTTCAAAACCCCCTTCTTGCACAACAATTTTGTTGTGCGATTCCCCTCCGTTTAATACCGGAGAATCACGAAAACCTTCAAGGTGCACGGATCAAGGTGCACGCATGGGCCGAAGAACCGCGTGATCAAACCCTCACTTTCCCACACCTTATGGGTGCCGAGCGGATTTGCACGGTGTGGAAAGCGGCGTTACCCCCACGAGATTTATGGACCTGAGTCTAGCCAAATTCGGTCACGGATGATGCTAGGCCAATGGAGAAAAGACGTACCGAACAGGTTGGAAAGTAACAACAAAATGTACAGCCTTTTATTTAGAAGGCACAGAGAAACAGAGATGAAGATACAGCTTACCAATTCTTACTTAATAATAACCCCACTGGCGCCTTGACACTCTGACACACTCACACTCAGGGAATAACACTCTGGTTAAGGGCGTACCGATGTACGTGCTGGAATTGCCTCGCTGGTGACCATGTGGTCTGGTGTGCGCAGCTCGCGGCTCGATGAGGTCAGGTCTGAAGGACGAACTCCAGCGCATGTTGAGCTAGATTCAGCGCAGGTGGGATGAGCTGCCACGCAGGCAAACAACTTCAGCTCAGGTGAGTCGTGTCGAAAGCCAACACTTGCAGGTCAGCCGGATGGCGCAGAGGCAATTGGTGTCGACGAAGAATAAAGGCCAAAACACGTGTCGTTGGAGCTAAAACAAGAGAGTCCAGAGCAGGGTGTCATCCACGTGGCGAAATCCAAGGCAAGAGAGTCGTGTCGTCCATGAGGCAAAATCCAAGGCAAAGATCGATCAGAGCAGGAGGTCGTCCAGTGGCGAAAATCCCAGGCAAAGAGAGAACAGAGCAGGAGGTCGTCGACGTGGCGAAATCCCAGGCAAATAGAGAACAGAGCAGGAGGTCGTCGACGTGGCGAAATCCCAGGCAAAGAGAGAACAGAGCAGGAGGTCGTCCTGTGGCGAAATCCCAAGCAAAGAGAGAACAAAGCAGGAGGTCGTCGACGTGGCGAAATCCCAGGCAAAGAGAGAACAGAACAGAGCAGGAGGTTGTCGACATGGCGAAATCCCAGGCAAAGAGAATCGTGTCGTCCACGAGGCAGAGAGATGAAATTGTCATCTGCGTGGGCTTTTACCAGATTCGCCCACGCATGCAAAAAATGTTCCACAGCCTCCCATTGGCTGAGCCTTGTCGCATCATGGCGACGGATTCCCGGCTCGCCATTGGTCACCTGGGCCGTGCTTTTGGCCACGCCTTCCTGCTCATTTAAAATGGCTTCCCTTAACCAACGAGGGTTTGAAATCCTGTCTAACTTCAAAGCATATTTGTTTTGATTACTACACAATGGAAAAGGGCTAATCTTTACATTCAATAGAAAATAAATAACTATTGCAGGCTACATGTTGTCGTGCAATTTAACTATAGGGGGTTTGCTTTTATGGCACAACCGCAACAATATTATAATGAATTTAGAAGATAATAGTGGGAATGGATCTCATTGGACTTGCATTCATAATAGTCGAGATAAATATTATTTTGATAGCTATGGACTTCCGCCGCCTCTTGAAGTAATTAACTTCCTACTGAAGGGGAAGAGTATTTGTCAAACGATTCAAGTCCAAGAAGTAAATTCTAAATGTTGTGGTCAATTATGTTTATACGTATTATTCCACCTCAACAATAATGAAAATTTTTCTGATATTATTTTTACTCTTATTTAAAATGGCTTTCGTTGGAAAAGACGGTTCTATCTTTAGGGGATCTCAAGAGATGACTGTTGATTTAACAAATTATTATACAAAGGCACAGGTTGAACGACAGAAATATGATATAACTAAAAATCTTAATATGAAAAATAGTTATAAATTAATCAATTATCCGAGTCCCATGGGTAACAATGACTTGGTGAGATTAGATGTATTAAAATATATATCCTAAGAGAAAACAGCACGTTTTGATAAACAAGTAGAATTTACAGTCACAACACCCGGTTCTTCAGATCATACCCCTTTTCACATTAAATTTAACGTGCCACTTACAATCAAACTTTATAAAGAGGTGGATATTGTTAATATGTTAATTGATCAATGGGGGTATGATATGCCTGATTTAGGGTATAATTCGTTCTTTTCAATAAACTTGGAAGAACTACAAGATTTTATTTGGTCCCATAAAGAAGAATATTACCCCCTTGGTGACCATAATGCGGTATGTGGAAACACAATTAGTAACCAGCTAATACATGGGTTAGGAAGTAAAAAACATTATATGATAGCATAGCGATGGTTTGTATGACAGAGTCAAGACAATCATATAACTATACAAACTCAGGGAATACAAACAGATTTGGTGGTGGGAAGATGGAATGGTATTACCTGTCATAGTATTAATCTCATGTATATTTCAAAAACATAAATAGTTATTAATTTGAAATTATTTAATTTCAAATTAGTTTTACCAATTCTATGTATTCACTCCTCATCCCTTGCTGCCCTTACCACCTTTCTATTGTTGCCTCTACCTCCTCCTCTTCCTTTGTTGACCTTGTTATCCTTGCCCTTGCTTCCTTTGCTACCATTGCTGCTATCTCTGCTTCATTTGCTGCCTTTGTTAACCTTGCTAACCTTGTTTCCTCCTTTACCCTTGCCAACCCTTCCCCTACTCCCTCCACTACTACATCTGCTATCCTTGCTGTCATTTCCTTCTCATGCTCTATTTTCACCTCTTCCCACTTCTCCTCTTCTTCTCTCTTCTTCTCTTCCTCTGCTTCCCTCTTCTCCTCTTCTTCTGCTTCCCTTATTACCTGAGCTTTCTTTGTTTCCTCCTCCTTTATCTTCTTCAAGGCCTCCTTCATCTTCTCCAACTCATCCTTCATCTTCTTCCATTCCTCCCTGTCCTTTTCCTCCTTCTCCCTTTCCTCCTTCTCCCTCTCCTCCTTCTCCCCCTCTCCTCCTTCTCCCCCTCTCCTCCTTCTCCCTCTCCTCCTTCTCCTCCTTCTGTCTTCTTCCTCATCTCTTTTAACCTTCCTCATCTTCCTCATCTCTTTTAACCCTTAGGGCATCTCCACAGAGTACATTATACATATATTCATCTGGATTTTGAGCTATTCTTGTATTTATAATTATTTTTCTCACAATAGGGTACCAATAGGATTTGTTAACATTTTCGAAAAGGCTTTTATATTTCATAACTTTGAGAAGTTCATTTTTATTTAATATTTTAAGTAGATCTCTATTTATTTGTGGGTTTCACAATATCGGTATATGGCCAATCCTTAATTACAAACTTTCCTTGTTTATGTTCCAATTCATAAGGAATTAAAAATTTTACTCCATTTTCATGCGAGTATCCTTGAATACAAAAATTAAAATTTTCCTGAAGTAGTTTTCTTGCCATTTTAATATAACATCAATTATTTTTCAAGAACATTATCCGCTGAGTTTTGTCTTTTGTAATTCCTGTGAATAAAATGCCCCCAAGATTTCTTCTCCATGTAAATCATATAACTTATAAGTCCAAGGTACTGTATTCACCACATCAACGATTTTAAAAACTTCATTAGTCCATCTCTTTGTATAACCCTTCTCAACATGGCGTTTCTACCTGTATATTCTAACAATATCGTCAACTTTGAACTTTGGTTTTCTCAAATTAATCTCCTTTTCATATTTTAATGTTGTAACCGTTTGTGCTGGTTTTTCTTCAGTAGATGAATGTACCGCATTGTTGTAATTGTCAAAAATATCCTGAATTTCCGATACCCATTGTTGAGAACTGACTTGTGTGAATTTTTTATGCAGCCTCTCTTTCAAAGTACGATTAAAACGCTCAATGACAACTGCTTTTTCTTCATTAAATGTACTGTATAATGTAATGCCATGCACTTTCAGATATTTCATAAACATGCTGTTGTAGAACTCCGTCCCCTCGTCGGTCCACAGCTTCTTTGGTTTCCTTTTACTTTTATTAAATATCTGTTGGAAGGCTAACATCAGAGTATTACCCTTCTTGTTTTTCAGGGGAACAACCCAAGCGAATCTACTTCTCAAATCAATAACAGTTAAAGCATACTTGTGCCCTTTATCATTATTTAGTTCAATTAAATCAGCAGACCAATGAGAATATCAGAGCCGTCTCCCTTGACATATCACGTGCCTTCGATACGATCTGGCACCCAGCTCTGCTCACCAAACTCTCCTCCTATGGTATCCATGGAAATCTCCATGCATGGCTTGCGGACTTCCTCTCTGGTCGTAGACAACGTGTGGCCCTGAATGGATTTCTCTCATCTCCCCTTCCTGTTCAGGCTGGAGTTCCCCAAGGCAGTGTTCTGGGCCCTGTGCTTTTTCTGGTCTTTATCAATGATCTCTCCGACTCTCTGGAAAATCCTCTCTATCTCTTTGCTGATGACTCCACTCTCTGCCGCTCCATTCCTCTTCCCTCAAATCGGCAGTCTGCAGCCTCCTCACTCTCTGAAGACCTGGACAAAATCACAGACTGGTCAAACAAGTGGAACATGTCTTTCAATCCTGACAAATCTCACGCTCTTACTATGTCTATCCGAAAAGATCGACTGGACAACCCTCCCATCTACTTTCTCAACAATCCTCTCCAAGAAGTTCTGTTGCTCAAGCTTTTGGGTCTCACTATCTGCCATGATCTTTCTTGGGAAAACCACATTTCCAAGCTGGCCTCCAAAGCCAGTCGCCGACTGGGCATCCTCCATCGTGCGAAGTCCTTCCTCGGCACACCTGAGCTCCTCACCACATACAAGGCTTTCATCAGCAGCTCAATGGAATACTGTTCTCCCCTATGGGCCGGTGCTCCTGCCTCACACCTAGCTCGGCTTCACGCTGTTGAAACCAAAGCTTTCAGAATCATTGGAATCTCCCGTGATGAAGCTATCTCCGAGGGCCTTTCACTCACTCACCGCAGACAGGTAGGTGGTCTTTCTGTCTTCTACCGACTCCTCTCCGGCCTTGCTTCCCCAGCTCTCTCTGTGTTTTGTCCCCCAAATATTTCTACAGGTTGCACAAGATCTCCCAGCAACCCTCTGATGGTTAAACTGCCGAAATCTCGGCTCTCTGCTCACCTTCACTCTTTCATTCCTGTTTTCTCCCGCCTCTGGAACAAACTCCCACACTCCCTTCAATCCCACTCCTCCCTCCAGGTCTTTAAAACAGCTGTTCACCACCATCTCTTATCTTTCCCCATCCAAAACCTTGATCTTTTCTACCCCCACTAATTCACCCCAGATCCACCTTGTTTGAAATTCCAACTTCTTTCCTGGAAGTCCTGGCAGTGTCCATATGTTTTATACCTCTCCCACCCCACCCCCCCCCCTTCCCATGCCTCCCCCCCAAAGCCCTCTCCCTCCCACAGATCTCTCGATGTCCCTGCTCTCAGATGTTGTGTTTGTGTTCCTCCCCCTCTCGCCCCATCTTGTCTACCGCTCCCCATGTTATATGTTTTATGTGTCGGTTTGTCTTTCTGTGTGATTGATGTTAGCTCTTTCACGAGCCTCGATCTTGTATACAAAAAAAAACAAAAACACCAGATGTAATCAACGGCTTTAGAATAAACCTTCCATATCAATCAAGTCAATCAAGAATAAACCTTAGTAGCAATCCTGCTGATAAATATTGCTTTAGGTTCCTTTGGTGTAAAACATAATTTTCTTTATCATATAATGTAGTAAGTAATTTTTATGTTGATTTACATTTTATATTGACTTACCTTTTATATTAAATGATCGTTGATAATCTCTCAGCCATTCTTCTTTCGGACATTCTTTAGTAGGGGCATATGGTAGATCTTTATGTTTATTATGAAGTTCTTCAGGATATTTTAAATCAACCTCAAAATAATATCCAACTTTCGAATCATCCAATTCTTTTTGTGAGGATGTAATAATGTTTTGTAAAACCCCCTCATAAACTTTCTCTTCAACCCATTTGAACCCTCCATAAGATAAAGCTTGAGACATAGCCCACCCATTCAAATTATTAGCATCATGATACATCAGGTAAGAACTATCTTTCGTGTCATCATAATTAGGAAGATACTTATTATTGGCTTTAGCATATCTCTTAGAACATACTTGTGATATTCCTCCTCTTTTAGCCTCTTCTATCATCAAAAGCATATCTACATCGGTGATTAACTCTAACTTCTGTTTTGTCATTTTTAGCATAGCACTCCAAGCCAACCCAGGAGCGGTGTTGTAGTGAACGGGGTCTAACCCGTATGATTGTTTATTAAGGCAGACTGTTCTAAAAGTTTCAAAGACGTCAGCCAGTAGTAAGACATCAGTTTTAAAATAGAAATCATGATACTCTCCAAGGTTCTTTATGTTAAACGTTTTCCAAATATTTTGTGCGTGAGCATAGTCTTTATCAGTTATATGGCATTTATTTAACTCGTTATAGAAATATTCTTTTTGGGGAAGTTGTGTCTCCTTAAATCTCACAAATGAATCCATGTAATCATACGGGTATATCCCCTTTTGTGTTAAGAGTTCACGTTCGTTTTGATTTGATACATACTCTGAAAGACATGGAAAGTTTTAAATATTTGATGCTAAGGTAGATAATGGACTTGCCATAAATTTAAATGAATCAAGAAACCTGATGCGAGCTGTAATATGCTTTGTCAAAATTATTTTTGAATGACTTAATGTTATGGTTGAAGGAACTGTTTTTGTGAATGAAATGTACTGTGTTCAAAAAGTATCCGACCTTTATTTTTCGTGCGTAAAAAAAAAGAAGCTAGGGAGGCGTTGATTGGTGCACGTATGTAGGCGATCCTAATGCGCACGCGTGAATTTTTTCCCACCTGCAGAAGCTGTCATTCGACGGCAGACCGCCGATGAGTGAAGACATGTAAGTGAGCGCCGTCGGATTTTCGTTTTTGACAAAATGACGGAAAAACTTGAACAACGCTACTGCATCAAATTTTGTGTAAAGCTTGGCGATTCCCAAGTGGAAACGATCCGCAAGATTCAACACCGTTCATTCCATTATGAAGGAGGATTTGGGCTTCAGGAGAATCTCAGCGAAGTTCGTACCAAAGCTGCTAACGATTGAGCAGAAGCAACTCCGTTTGGGGATCGCACAGGACATGCTGGAGACTGTGAACAGCGATCCCAGCTTCCTCAACACAGTGATCACTGGCGATGAGTCCTGGGTTTATGGGTACGACCCAGAAACCAAGTTGCAGTCATCACAATGGAAGCATCCAACATCCCCGAGGCCAAAAAAGTAAGGCAGGTCCGCAGCAATGTCAAAGTCATGCTGACCGTCTTCTTCGACTCCAGAGAAGACATCATGCGGAATGCGATGGACCAGCTGCGCGCCATCCCAAAAGAGGCGTTCCAGCGCTGCTTCTGACAGTGGCAGAACCATTGGGAGAAGTGTGTGGCAGCCCAAGGGGACGACTTTGAACGAGATTATTATAAAAAATTTTTTTATCTGGATGCGAGTATCTTTTATGAACAAAGGTCGGATACTTTTTGAACACACTATGTAGTTCTGATCTGTGTTAGGAATTGTTGAAATATCCCCGGGCATCTTTGAGAGTTCATTAATAAATAGATGCGTATCATAATGGGAGTTATTGTGAAGCAAGACGGGGATGAAGTTCGGGCGTTTATAATTAAGATTACACGCATTATGAGCCGGACCTCTATATTTACCGGTGAGATGACAATGATCTCTAACCTTTACATTCGTTGGATCATCCACCAAATCAATTTTCTTATCACAAATATGACAGATGCTATTTGATTGCTCTAATTCTGTTTCTTCTTCTTTTGTTAGAGGATTCATCGGTTTATTGGTTTGTTCCATTAATCAACGTTAAGAGAGCACAGTCCGTTTCTAATCGTTTTATAAACTCATAAGCCACGTCTTGCCCCCTATAAATTTCTAGTTTGTTGTATTCATCGCCAACGGATGATTTAATATAATCACAGAAACCACAAGGAGTATGTTTTTGATATTTATTCGTGGATGATTCGTTTGGATTTGAAGAAGCGTTATCCATCTTTTCAGGAATACATTCAAAGTCGGCATATATCATGAATGGATGGACTATAGTTTTATTGAAATCTTTGAATGATATGTTTGAACCTTCTGCCGGCATATTTATTACAGTGTCTTTATGTATGACAACAACAACAACATGCATTTTAAAGGCCATTTTCCCTACTAGAGCGGGGGTTAGCCTTGCGGTCCCCATGACAATCTTCTCCATTTTGCCCGATTTTCTGCATTTCTCCTTGTTAACCCCCTTACCCGCATTTCTTCTTCCACCATCTTTAGCCAAGTCTTTCTCGGTCTTCCCCGTCCTCTACTTCCTTCTACATTCATTTCCATCACTCTTCTCAACCAGTCACTTTCATCCTTCCTCAACACATGTCCAAACCATCTCAACCTGTTCCTCTTCACAGCATCAATCACAGGCTCTATTCCCATCATCTTTCGCAATTCATCATTTGTCTTCCTCTCTCTCAACGATACTCCGCACATCCATCGAACCATTCGCATTTCCACCCTTTCCAACCTTCGTTGCTGCTCTACGTTCATTACCCATGTCTCGCTCCCATAAATCATAACACTTCTCACACATGCAGCATACACCTTTCCCTTCAGCTTCAACGACACTCCCCTCATCATCAGCACGCCACTCAGTTCCCGAAACTTCTTCCATGCACATCTCACTCTCGCAACCATTGCCGAGTCTGATCCACCTTCTCCATTCAGCATGTCTCCGAGGTAGCAAAATGTTTTCACACCTTCCAGCTTCACGCCGTCTCCAAGATCCAACTCAACATTCCCTCCATCTGCAGCTCCCTCTGTGCACACCTTACATTTGAATGTAGCTGCCACACTGGTTAATGACCCTCTCAGACCACTACATTTTTGATGAACCCACTCAGCACACATTGTACATTGAATGGAGTTCACTCCGACACCCTTCCTACACACAGCACAGGGCCACTTCCCAGTTCTTTCCACCTCACCACATGCTTTACCACTTGCCATCACCTTCGTCTTTCCGATATTCACCTTCAGACCTTTTGTCTCCATACATTCCTTCCAGTTGTTCATCTTTTCCTTCAGTCCATCCATACTTTCCGCAATCAACACCAGATCATCTGCATACAACAACTCCCATGGTAAACCCTCCTTTACGGTCTGAGCCAGCACCTCCATCACAGCTACAAATAGTAGTGGACTTAGTACCGACCCCTGATGCACTCCCACCTTCACCTCAAACTCACCACTGTTCCCGTCCTTCGTCCTTACAGCTGTTCGCGCTCTTTTGTACATTGCCATCACTACTCTGATCAACCATTCCTCCACTCCTAACTTCCTCAATGCCCATGTCAATACTTTGCGTGGAACCCTATCGAATGCTTTCTCCAGATCAACAAACCCAAGTTTGAACCCAACAAACCCAAACTATATCTCGTTCCACCAACACTATCTCTCACTCCCCAAACAATATATCTCGCTTACCAAACACTATATCTCTCTCCCCAAACACTATATCTCTCTCCCCAAACACTATATCTCACTCCCCAAACACTATATCTCGCTCCACAAACACTATCTTTATGTATGACACAGTATTGTAAGTGTTTGTCTAATCTTTCTTGACTATTAAAGAAGTTGAGACATCGCTTACAGATGTATTTTTTAGCCTCCTGTTTGTTTATTTGTGAAGAAACTAATCTTGAGAAATTTTTGATGTAAGCATAATGTGAATTTTCTTCCAAATTATAATATAGAAGGTCAATATGAGTGTCATCATTTTTATAGTTATCAGAAGTTTGTAAAACCTGAACTTTGTTTTTATCCGTTAGTCCGTAAACATTAACAGATAGATTATTCATTTTCTCAAATTTATGAATATCTTTCATGGACATTGGAAATGGTAAACAAGTAACATTTAACTCATTTTCATATTTCTCATAATGTGATACCCTTTCGGGATGAACTTCAACAGGATGTAAGTGTGCAAGAACAGACCATAGAAAACATTTATGATCTTTGTTTTGAATATTAATAATTGCCTTTTTAAGCTTTATATTTTTCGGTAATTCAATATAAGAAGAAGCGTTTATGGGGTTTGATTTTAGAACATGTATATCGATGAAAAGTATTTTAGTAATAGTAAATCCACTACCCACAAGCGAATGAGCTACCTGTTCCTCTTGTTCTATAAGTTTATCATAAACGTCCGTTAATAAGAACCCCTGGAGTGATGCGATAAAGTAAGGTTTTGTTCTCATATAAAGTTTTATAATAAGATCCCTTATTTCAGTATTTGGTTTTTTCAATTCCATTTTTACTCCCATATAAAATTTAAGGGGATTAATCTCATCCAAAACATTCTTTACATAGCTTCCAACGGCGGGTTTGACTGTTTCAACCACCTCAGCTATTGATTTTGGTTCTGGGGGTGGAAAATTAAAAATCCTTATTTTAATATGTCCATTAAATGCTCCATCACATTCCTTAATCGTGTACCCCAACAACTTTATGTGTTTTTGTGATTTAAGATGAGTAGGAGAGCTCCTGTTCAAGATCATCTTATCACAAACGCGACAATATTTTGTTTCTCGTTCGGGCGGAGCTACCATATGTAAAAGTTTGAGTGTATGTTGGCGTGATTTAAGATGAGAGGGAAACTCGCCTTCAAGACTGACTTATCACAAATGCTACAATATTTTGTTTCTCGTTCAAGTGGAGCCAACATCTGAGAAAATTTAGCTTTGTGTTTGTTGGTGTGAAAATGTTTTATATAGTTGTGTTTATAATCATGGTCACAAACATCACAATATTGTTACGGACGCGGTTTAGATGTTATTTACCGAGCGGTGGTATTGCCGCGACCGAACAGTTATTCCCCGACTAGACCCCGATTCCACCCAGACGTTGACCAAATCGCGCTATGCCAAATCAATGATGGAAAGGAGACGACGACTGGGAAAGAGGAAACGACGCAAGGGGTACAGTTCTCAAGACCTCCGGAGGAGGGTATAATTACAGTGGTGGAGAAAAGGGGGTAGATTACACGGCAGAGTGAGGTAAAAGACACAGAAGAGATGGGCACTTAATTACCGTCTTATCTTATCCCAGACAGACCACAGACAAACGGAACAAGGCTGACTTACACAGGGATTGATGGCAGGGAGGGACAGGTAGGTCGATAGCACAAGGTGCACCTTGGCTCGGGGACAGGATAAAGCACGGTCCAGTCCAGAAGATGCGGGGAGGCCTCACAGCGCTCGGAGGGTACGTCTTGCTTGCTCCAAGCTCAGCGCGCATCTGACGTCACCTCCCTCTCCCTGCGCATGCTCAGCGGGGAGTGACACGCCCTCGGCTGGTTGGCTCCGCCCCACTGGGGCCGGTCCACCGCTTCTATTGGGTGCGGGGGTTACCGGGCTCCACCCTTGACGAGGAGCTGACAGGGAGCCCCTATTTGGTAACCCCGTCGAGCACATGTTCGATGGCGGCTCGTTGGGGAGGCCTGGTGCCCTCCCAACACCCCCTACCAACCAAGCCGGAGTGAGGACGCGCACTCCCCGTGCCCGCCGCTGCCGTTGTTGTTGTTGTTGTTGCTGAACCGTGAGGAAGAGCTGCGGGGAGGTATTGGGAGGTCCTAAACTTCCTAACGGTGCCATACAATCACATTCTGGTGCAACGAAGGGTCAGAATTAATGGAAACGAGTCCTTAACTGACATAGACTAAGAATAACTAGCAAGATGTCCTATAGTTGTCTTACATGAGATGCGGTGAACCTGGGCACGACATTTAATGGGGGAAATAGGGGGAGGTCGGGTCTACAGAGTGTTGTTTACAGAAAATGGGACTAGGGAATGGGGGATTGGGGATAGTTGGGAAGTATTGAGGAAATAGGGCAATATTTACAAGCGGATATGGATGGATGCAAATCCCATATCCGCAACATTGCACCCTTCTCTACCTCGGGGCGTGCCGACCCGATAAATTTTTACCTACTTTAATGTGGCACTCAGATGTAGTTCCCTCTACTCTTAACTCAACCCTGAGTGCGACAGTTTTACAGATGTTCACAAATGAGTAAATATGTCCCCCTGCGACGTTGCACCCTTCTCCTAACAGAAACACACCCACAGGATAACCGAATCGCGGAAAGCATCCTCAAACTAAACATACAGCCGGTAGGGAGCATCATTTACAATTGACGCTACTTTATTTACAAGACTAACCCAGGACCTGTGATTGTTCTTTCTGGGGGGGAGACAGTCTGCTCTGCATCAATGCACCAATGCACCATGAAAGCACCCAAAACGCACCAATACACCCTCAGGCACCAATCGGTGCCCAGTCATCATAGTTCGTCAATGTTCAATAATAAAAATAAACCAACAACCCCTAACCCTGCAGGTGGTCTCTTGCTCTTCGGCTCCCTCTGCTGGCTATTTACTTTCTTCCAGATGTTGTCATTTCCTTTCATTTTCTTACTGGCGGCCTATTTGAGCATAAAATGAAATGCACCCAACGTGTCCATTTTTATTTATTTATGGCCCACAGGGCCGACTAGTGTGGTTCACCTGTGGGGCATCGGTGCCCTGTGGCCAAGGTCCGCCAGCAAGATTCCGGGCCCTCATGGCCGGTTCCAGCAGAGGGGCCATGCCCCAACCCATGGGGTCCATAAGTGGTGCTCGGCCACAGACATGTGGTCCATAATGTGGTGCATCGATGCAGACAGCTGGTTCTGAGAGTTCCGGGCGCACAATGGCCGACTCACGCATGCTCCCCTCGGCGCCCAATGGCGCACAGGTCATGTGGGAGGAAAAAGGGGAAAGACAAATGAGCGAGGGGTAAGGTCACAAGGGTACACGTCAATAAGGCAATGCAAGGCGAAATGCGTACGGAGAGCGAAATGAGAAAGCTCGTCCCTACCGTACGTCACCCCCCCTGTCACCTACACTACCCTTGCCCTTACCCCATATTTACTAAATCTACACATTTACAAATTCGTCGCTACTGTCACGTCTTCCCCACATTTCCCTTACACCAAATTCGTCACCACAATCCCTCTAGCCAAAATTTGCCATCACCCAATTCGTCATCAATCCTCATAAGGAGGAAGAGATGGAACATCAAGCACAATGTCACACCCACGTCATGATGCGTCTCACATTCCAAACATCTGCACAATAAAATATCAAAACATGGCATGGTGTGGAGGTACGTCATCTCAGGTGAGTGCATGTAGATGGTGCGAGGAGACTTCAATCCTAACTATCCTCTAAATGACATTAACACACTTTACACTACCCGGGGTCTCTCCCTGCCAATCCATTGGCCAACTTACACTCTGGGTTCTAAAAACCAATTCCCATTGACCAAACTGTGGTGCTTCTCAATTTGGGGTCTCACTCCCCCGATTCATCTCCCGGTGCCCTTGCACAATTTCTGGGCTGTGACGTGTAGCTCTCCCAGCAGGTCTACCCACCTGCACACCTCCACCACTGCAGTTGCCACCCGAGCTTACCTAGCTCCTTAACCTAACCTATCTACTGGGGAAGGCCCCTCCTGGCTCTGTCACCCCTTGGTGCCCTCTGGCACTGGGCTACCCGGGTCCGTCCTCCGGATCCTCGGGCCCCATCCACAACTACCGGCTCCCAGAGCCCACCTGCGGCCTCACCTGGCCGACATCCTCACAGTGGTGGAGTGCCCAAACCAACTACACACACTAACAGGCTACACGCCCAGCCATTTCCACAACACTGATGCACCCATCCAAATACCATTCTTCCACCCGCACCACAGATGCCAATATCCAACCACAATTTACCTATACCCTCTACCTAACACTTACACTACCCGCCCCGGGTACTCGTGAAAGGGGTCCACTCTTCCCCCATCCACACCTTCGCACCATGCACACCACTCCGTACCACTTACTCCAACTCTCTCCACACCACTCATTCTCTGCTCCATATATTCCACACGCCTGTACTTGCACACCTGTGCTCTCAAACTTGGTGCCGCCTGCACCCTTCTCTCCCCCAAGCGCATTCGCGCTGATCCACAACACTCACTACTCATACACTGCTCCACACACCTGTCCAGTTCTCACACAGCATCATCTCATCTAACTACTCCCCTCTGAAACTTGCGCTTCCCAGTCGTCCCTTTAAACTATTGCGCTCCCTCGTCATTATAATCCACTCTAACCTACCTGCGTCCCCACTACAGGTATCCTTGTCACTATCTAATCTTAACGTCACCTAATGTCATCTTCGCTAGATCCCTACACACAATATCCTAATCCACCCGGGCTAGTTTCCACTGCCATACACCCCATAATCTAGTGCTCCTTTGCCCCCCCGTCTGTGAGGGATGACAGAGTTGCCATCGCACCACATCGGGGAGGTCCTACTATCAATTTGGCACACCAAATTTCAGCCAATCAAAAATTTTGCCAATCATCTGCCAATCACTGTACCATCATCAAATTTTGCTTTTTTTCTAATTTCGGGGCCAAAACACTATCCTCATCACCCGTCTACTTATTAGATCCTCTCGGTGCGCCAATTCACTTCCACAGCCCGGCTTCGTACAGCCGAGCAATGAACGCGGGTTATTTGGTGCCGGCGGCTGGATGCGTCCGGCTCTCGGTGCAGGTGTTACATATTTATGTGAATGTATGTGAATTACCATTCAGGTCTTTGCTTATCCGTGTGTAGTAGATTAAGGGTTGTTGTGGTTGGAGGGTCAGGAGCCCTTCTGAAAAAGTGGCCGGAAACGGAAGTGACCGGAAACGGAAGAAAAAAAGACACGAGGAAGAAAAGCGACGGTTATTCTTCTTCCTCGCCCCGCTCTGACGAAAGGTGGGATCGACCTTGCGCTGCGTGGAAAAGCGGCGTTCCGAAGCCCGTCTGGCGAGAGGAGTTACCGGGACGTGTACCTACCCGGTGGAGACGTCAAGTTGACGTGGGGCCGTGCATCGACCCCGCGTCTGGCACCGTTCGCGGCACCGGCTAAACAGACGCGTACGGGTCGCCCGTTGGGGCCTAACACGCCTTGCAAGCGGCGTGGGGCTTTTGGCTTGATTTACCGTACCCGCTTCGCGTGGCCACGAGGGGCTGCAGCCGCGGTGCCTGGTACGATACCTGCCCAGTGGAAACACGTCCACCCGGGGTTCGTTCAACCGCCCGAGAGCGGCGACGCCGATCAGCATCTCGGTCAGGAGGGGCCCAGAGACATTGTGAGGGGCAGAGACCAAAAGGGGGTCGTGAGTACAGAAGTGGACACTCCTATATAAGATGGCCATCTTAAGCATATAGGGAATTGATTGTGGATTGGGGAATTGTTGATGGTTGTTTATTGTTGATTGCTCGGGGAATATCCGTGATTGTATCATTGAAATCGTATGCTAGCCTTACCCTGGAAATATATCATTGCACATCAGTTTCTCTTGGGTGGAATTCATAGGGATTGCGTTGCGAAAGCGCATCTATCTATAATTCCACTAATCTCTGTGTGTATGTTTGTTTGTACGTTTGTTTGTTTGTTTGTATGTCTGTGACCGCTGTTTCTCGACAACTACCGGTCCGATATACTTGAAACTTGCCAGGTATATTGCTGGGGACCCGAGGATGTGCCTTTTCAAGGTTTGAAATTAATCGGACAAGTAGTTACCGAGCTATGGCGATTTAGCCGTTCGCCGTTCGCTTTGGCGTTGCGAATGGACCAAACCATTTCATGTAAATAGAGGGGGGGGTTCTGTGGTCGTTGCGAATGGACCAAACCATTTGATGTAAATAGAGGGGGGGGATTGTCACCGTACTCGCAAGCCATTCGCTTTGCCTTTGGCTTTGCGAATGGACCAAACCATTCCATGTAAATAGAGGGGGGGGATATAATTTTAGATATATATATAGTACGGGCATGCCCTAGTATATATAATACTACTTGCTGGCGAAGGTCCTCTCACGGTCCGGGGGTCACCGAGACCAGGTAGTCACCGAGGGGACCACGTAACAGAATTGGGGGCTCGTCCAAATTACGATTACGCAATTGGGTCTACGTCCGGGATCTAAAAGTGTATTTGTATAAAATAATAAAATAATATTTTTATTAATTAAAATTTATTAATTAAGTATTAATTGGAAAATTTTTGGGGAAATTGGGGTAAAGTCTTGGGTGAAGGTTAACAGGTGTTAACGATAGTCACCATGGCGTTTGTGGCACAGAACTTTGCGGTAACACCGAGTGAGGCACAGTTCCGAGCGTTACTAAAGTCGGACCTCTTGAAATTGGCCAAACATTTTAACTTGGAGGCCCGAACTAATTTGAGGAAGGCAGAGTTGCAGGCCACGGTGATACAATCTATGGTGGGATTAGGAACATGGGACGAGTTAGCCTGGGAGTGGCTACCCGAAGAACCAGAAGACGTTGAGCTCCGGAAACTGGAGTTGCAATTACGGAGCCAGGAACGGATTAAAGAAGAAGAAAGGAAAGCAGAAGAGAGGAGAGAAGAGAAACAAGCAGAGGAAAGGAGAGTGGAACGAGAACTCCAGGAAAGGTTAGCAGAAGAAGAAAGGAAAGCAGAAAAGGAAAGAGCAGAAGAAGAAAGGAAAGCAGAAAAGGAAAGAGCAGAAGAAGAAAGGAAAGCAGAAAAGGAAAGAGCAGAAGAAGAAAGGAAAGCAGAAGAGAGGAGAGAAGAGAAACAAGCAGAGGAAAGGAGAGTGGAAAGAGAACTCCAGGAAAGGTTAGAAGGGAGAAAAGCAGAGGAGAGGAGAGCTGCAAGGGACCTCGAAGCAGAGGAGAGAAAAGCGGAAAGGGAATTAAAGGAACGTGACATGGAGCTTCAGCAAGAAATCAAATTCAAGGAGCTGGAGTTAATGAGAGAACGGGGAGAGGCACCACCCTTGCTGACGGGGTCGACACCTAACCAGAAAACCTGGGATGTGGGCAGACATGTGAGGCTGGTTCCACCGTTCAGTGAAAAGGAAGTCGCGAAATTTTTTCCACACTTTGAGAAAGTGGCTCGACAATTAAACTGGCCGGAGGAGGCCTGGACCATACTCGTGCAAAGTGTGCTGGTGGGGAAAGCTCAGGAAATTTATTCGGCGCTACCAATGGACCAATGTGCAGATTATGAGGTACTGAAGAAGCACATCCTCAAAGCCTATGAGTTGGTTCCGGAAGCTTACAGGCAAAAATTCAGGAATGCCAGGAAGAGGGAGAGTGAGACCCATGTGGAGTTTGCCAGAGTGAAAGAAAACATGTTTGATCGGTGGTGTGAGTCAAAAGGAGTCGGGAAAGACTTCGAAACATTGCGTGACTTGATCCTGGTGGAGGAATTCCAGCAGTGTGTCCACGAGGACATCAAAGTGTACCTGCAGGAAAAGAAAGTACCAAAGTTGTGGGACGCAGCCACCATGGCAGATGATTATGCCTTAACCCACCGAATAGGGGTCTACGAACCTAACTCCTCGCCTAGATCTCCGCAGGGGAGGTGGGGAACAGCAGGTGCGGAGAACGACCATACATGGCGGCGGCCTCGAGAGGATTATGGGGACAACGCGGATACCCCACCTGTTCGAAATCAGAGGGATGCGGGCCCAAGACAAACTTATAGTTCGGGGGGCCCGAGGCAGACCACGAGTTTTTCCTCCGGGCCTACTTGCGCTTTTTGCAAGAAACCTGGACACTTGATGTCCAGTTGTTACCGCATGAAAAGGGAAGACCCAGAGCGGAGTCCGACTATTACGACTCCCAATGCAATGGCCATTGTGAGAAATCGCCATCAAAAGGGTTACCAACCATTTATTTCAGAGGGGTTTGTGTCACGGGATGGAGCCTCGACTAACCGGAAACCAGTTAGGATATTGAGGGACACAGGGGCACATCAATCTTTAATGCTTGAAGGCATTTTGCCATGGTCCGAGGAGACGGCAACGGGGGATAGTGTTCGTTTACAGGGGATCGGGGGCGGTGTTAGTGCTCCACTTCATGTCATCCATTTGGAGTCCGATTTGGTGTCAGGACCGGTCACCGTCGGTTTACAAGCCACGCTTCCTGTAGAGGGTGTATCTGTGGTTATCGGGAATGATTTGGCCGGGGGTCAAGTTTATGGTAACCTGAGGGTTGGTAAAGAGCCCAGCAGGGAAAATAACACCACACCAGCTCGGGATGGCGACAAAAGTGCCAAGTTATTTGTAGGGGGACTGAACTTCAAAACAGAGGAAGAAGTTCTGACCTCTGTCTTCAACAGATATGGGCCGCTGGTGGAAGTGCGGTTGGTAAGAGACTGGGAAACGCAACAGTCAAGAGGGTTCGGCTTTGTCACGTTTGCCAGCACAAAAGACGCCAGAGAGGCAGAGAAGAATTGGAATGGCAAGGATTTGGAGGGTCGGACCATAACAGTAGGGAAGGCATTTCGTAGGCGTCGAGAGGTCTACAGGAGAGGACAACTGGGCGGTAGTTTTGGTGGTGGCCGCAATCAATATTATTATGGAGGCTCCCTGAGTTACGGCAGCTCCCGAAGGAAGGATTGGCAAAGTAGTGGCCGAGAAGGAGACCGCTATTCATGGGACTACAGGGACAAGTGGTCCCACCATAATTATTAGGGAAGTTCTGAGAAGTTGAAGCACTGAATGCGGCGGAGCCGCCGAGCCAAGATTCCTACACGGATTAACCGTGAACGCCGTTCCTAAAGGCGTCCATGTAGTGAACTTTCATGCACGGACTAACCGTGAACTCCACATTCCTCAAGGCGCCCATGTAGAGAACTTTCCTGCACGGACTAACCGTGAACTCCACGTTCCTAAAGGCATCCATGTAGTGAATACTCGGCTTGGCCTCCCGGAAAAAGTGCTATCGAGTTGCTTAACTTTGGATCTTGGATCAACCCCTTAACCTTCATTCACAAGAAACTGACGGTCAAAGTCAGAGGGTCATGAGATGGAGTTTGATTTCGCAGGGACAATGTCGTTGCTGGTGCTTAGTCCAGAGTGAGTAATCTGGAGGGGTTGTGGTAAAATTTTGGTTGCTTTATTGTTAAGTGATAACTGTGCCCGGGGGGAACTGATAATGTGGGGGGGTTGAGTTATCTGGTTTGTTTCTCCAAATTGGCCGGCAAAGAAAGTTTTCGCTGGGTTCAAACTTTCTTTCTTGAAGGGGGGGAGTGTTACATATTTATGTGAATGTATGTGAATTACCATTCAGGTCTTTGCTTATCCGTGTGTAGTAGATTAAGGGTTGTTGTGGTTGGAGGGTCAGGAGCCCTTCTGAAAAAGTTTCCGGAAACGGAAGTGACCGGAAACGGAAGAAAAAAAAGACACGAGGAAGAAAAGCGACGGTTATTCTTCTTCCTCGCCCCGCTCCGACGAAAGGTGGGATCGACCTTGCGCTGCGTGGAAAAGCGGCGTTCCGAAGCCCGTCTGGCGAGAGGAGTTACCGGGACGTGTACCTACCCGGTGGAGATGTCAAGTTGACGTGGGGCCGTGCATCGACCCCGCGTCTGGCACCGTTCGCGGCACCGGCTAAACAGACGCGTACGGGTCGCCCGTTGGGGCCTAACACGCCTTGCAAGCGGCGTGGGGCTTTTGGCTTGATTTACCGTACCCGCTTCGCGTGGCCACGAGGGGCTGCAGCCGCGGTGCCTGGTACGATACCTGCCCGGTGGAAACACGTCCACCCGGGGTTCGTTCAACCGCCCGAGAGCGGCGACGCTGACCAGCATCTCGGTCAGGAGGGGCCCAGAGACATTGTGAGGGGCAGAGACCAAAAGGGGGTCGTGAGTACAGAAGTGGACACTCCTATATAAGATGGCCATCTTAAGCATATAGGGAATTGATTGTGGATTGGGGAATTGTTGATGGTTGTTTGTTGTTGATTGCTCGGGGAATATCCGTGATTGTATCATTGAAATCGTATGCTATCCTTACCCTGGAAATATATCATTGCACATCAGTTTCTCTTGGGTGGAATTCATAGGGATTGCGTTGCGAAAGCGCATATATATAATACTACTTGCTGGCGAAGGTCCTCTCACGGTCCGGGGGTCACTGAGACCAGGTAGTCACCGAGGGGACCACGTAACACAGGGACGGGGGCTTACCCGTGCCGAGATCCCACGCACCACCTCGGCGCGGAGCCATCCAATTGCCCGATCTCGACCTGCCGGAACGTCTCAATAAAAAGTGGTCGCCATGACGACCCTTCCTATCGAGCTGCCCGCTCCGCCTAGTGGAGCACGGACACGGCCGTTCCAAGCGAGGCCCAGCGTGGATCGCGTACGGCGGTCCTTTCGAACCCGCCGTGGCTCGGATCCCCGCTGGTTCTCGCGGCACGCGAAGCCCGGCACGCACCGAGGGCCCGATTCGGCTATAAGTCGCTCTAACCGCTAACCCGGTTACCGTCGATGCCTCACCTGCATGCTTACACGCATACGCTACCACTTTCTTGCTCATACATCCAGCCGTTTCCCTGCTCTTGGTCATTGCACCTTCTCTTACACACCCAGGTACACTCATTCCACTCACAGACTTGGTCACACACCTGACCACCGAACACCTTGGCACACATTCGTCGCTCGCACACCTCACCAACACACCTCTTCGCGCCCCCTCCTCGGTCACCTCCTCTGTGACGATCACCGGTGTGCTCTCACTCGCACACCCAACCACGTGCCTCACTACCAATTCCAGCGTGCATTCCCACACACGCTCTACCATTCCAGGTGTGCTTCCTTTCTCACCTGTCACAACCAACTCACGCTCCGTGTCACTCTTACTACTCTCACCTCCACTCTTGACAGCGCACTCACCCTTACTCTCGACAGCGCACTCTTTCCTCATGCACCCGTCTGTTACACACCTTTCTCGCGCACACTCTCCCGTTACACCCTCTGTAACACTCACCACAGGTGTACACTCTTCCTTACTTTTGACAGCGCACTCTTTCCCCATGCACCCCAGAGTCGGACTTTCTCGCACACCTCCTTTTTCGCACACCAGACCTGTCGCACACTTCACCAACGGCCTCTCACGAACACCCGGGTCCATCTCGACCCCCAAGCTTATTAAATCACCTGGCGCATCATACGCACGACCATATTGGTCACCACTTACACCGGGTCCTCTTTCTCTTCGCTTCTCCTCCATCACCTGCGAATCCCTCATCCGGTTAATGAGCACATCATCACGATCCGAACACAGACTTTGGACCAATTCTTTTACTTCCTCCTTTATCTCTTTCTTATCCTCTCTCCGTCGCTTCTTAATTTCGCTCACCCCTTCTTCCACTTCTTCTAATTTCTGCTTCACCTCCTTCATCTCCTCGTGCGCCCCCTTAAGTTCTTCCTCTAACTCCACCTTATTTTTTTCTATGTGCTCCCGCACCTCCCGCTCTTTAACCTCCATCACCTCTACCACCTTGTTCATTTTCCTCGTCAGGTCCTCATGTACCGTCTGTCACTCTTTTTTAATTACCCCTACGTCCTTTTTCATCTCCTTCTGTGTCGATTTTAAACCCTCTATTACCACTGTGTTCTTCTTTACCTGGTCCCCCAACTCCTTTTGTCCCACTGTCAGTTGTTCTACTCCCAGCGTCAACTCCTCTATACCACCTTGCAATTTTACAGTCCCCTTTCTCACCTCCTTCTCCATGCGCTCCTTACAGTGCCTCACCTCCTCGCGCACTCCTCCGACCTCCTCACTCACACCTCTTCTGATCTCCTCTCCCATCACTTGCATCTCCTGCCCAGATGCCACCCTCATCTGCTCCATTTCCTCCCTGTGAGCATCCAATTTAGTTTCTACCCCCATTCTGACCCCCTCTATCTGCTGCCCCATTTTTTTAACTTCCCTGTCCGCTTGGTTCCTCATGTCCCTCAATTTGCCTTCCATACTGTTTTCTAACCCCTCTAACCCCTTTTTCATCCCTTCCATTTGATTCTCTTGAGCGACCATTCTGTTTTCTACCCCTGTTAACCCATGTTTCACCCCTTCTATCCCATTGTCTAACCCCTCTAATTTAGCTTCTAGCCGTTCCCCCATTTCTCCCATTTTGCCCCCCATTCTGCCCCCCAATCGCTCACTATCAGCCCTCATTTGGTCACTCTGAGCATCCATCCGGTTCCCTATTACCCCCATCATTCTGCTTTCCATTTCTTCGCTATTCTTGTCCATAAGGGCCTTCATTTGTATAAAAAAAAGGTTCAAATCCACCAGCGGCGCTGCGACGGTCGTGGGCGCGGTCGCCGTAGCCATGTGCGAGGCGCCATTTTGTGCGCCCGTAACCTCGTGCGCTAGGACGCCATTTTGCGAACCTGCCGCCCTCACTGCTTCGCTCTCCTCATGTCCCTCAATTTGGTCCTGGATCGACCGTGCCTCACTCTCCTCTACCGGAACCCAGCCGTCTTGATCTCCCATAGCGCGACTTTCAAAATTCGGGTTTTTTGTAAAACAAAATCAAATTTCGGTGACTTGTAATTTTGAGCGCGTTAAGCGCGCTTTGGGTCCATATCTAACTCCCAGACACCAATTGTTACGGACGCGGTTTAGATGTTATTTACCGAGCGGTGGTATTGCCGCGACCGAACAGTTATTCCCCGACTAGACCCCGATTCCACCCAGACGTTGACCAAATCGCGCTATGCCAAATCAATGATGGAAAGGACACGACGACTGGGAAAGAGGAAACGACGCAAGGGGTACAGTTCTCAAGACCTCCGGAGGAGGGTATAATTACAGTGGTGGAGAAAAGGGGGTAGATTACACGGCAGAGTGAGGTAAAAGACACAGAAGAGATGGGCACTTAATTACCGTCTTATCTTATCCCAGACAGACCACAGACAAACGGAACAAGGCTGACTTACACAGGGATTGATGGCAGGGAGGGACAGGTAGGTCGATAGCACAAGGTGCACCTTGGCTCGGGGACAGGATAAAGCACGGTCCAGTCCAGAAGATGCGGGGAGGCCTCACAGCGCTCGGAGGGTACGTCTTGCTTGCTCGAAGCTCAGCGCGCATCTGACGTCACCTCCCTTTCCCTGCGCATGCTCAGCGGGGAGTGACACGCCCTCGGCTGGTTGGCTCCGCCCCACTGGGGCCGGTCCGCCGCTTCTATTGGGTGCGGGGGTTACCGGGCTCCGCCCTTGACGAGGAGCTGACAGGGAGCCCCTATTTGGTAACCCCGTCGAGCACATGTTCGATGGCGGCTCGTTGGGGAGGCCTGGTGCCCTCCCAACACCCCCTACCAACCAAGCCGGAGTGAGGACGCGCACTCCCCGCGCCTGCCGCTGCCGTTGTTGTTGTTGTTGTTGCTGAACCGTGAGGAAGAGCTGCGGGGAGGTATTGGGAGGTCCTAAACTTCCTAACGGTGCCATACAATCACATTCTGGTGCAACGAAGGGTCAGAATTAATGGAAACGAGTCCTTAACTGACATAGACTAAGAATAACTAGCAAGATGTCCTATAGTTGTCTTACATGAGATGCGGTGAACCTGGGCACGACATTTAATGGGGGAAATAGGGGGAGGTCGGGTCTACAGAGTGTTGTTTACAGAAAATGGGACTAGGGAATGGGGGATTGGGGATAGTTGGGAAGTATTGAGGAAATAGGGGAATATTTACAAGCGGATATGGATGGATGCTACAAATCCCATATCCGCAACATTGCACCCTTCTCTACCTCGGGGCGTCCCGACCCGATAAATTTTTACCTACTTTAGTGTGGCACTCAGATGTAGTTCCCTCTACTATTAACTCAACCCTGAGTGCGACAGTTTTACAGATGTTCACAAATGAGTAAATATGTCCCCCTGCGACGTTCGTTGCACCCTTCTCCTAACAGAAACACACCCACAGGATAACCGAATCGTGGAAAGCATCCTCAAACTAAACATACAGCCGGTAGGGAGCATCATTTACAATTGACGCTACTTTATTTACAAGACTAACCCAGGACCTGTGATTGTTCTTTCTGGGGGGGAGACAGTCTGCTCTGCATCAATGCACCATGAAAGCACCCAAAACGCACCAATACACCCTCAGGCACCAATCGGTGCCCAGTCATCATAGTTCGTCAATGTTCAATAATAAAAATAAACCAACAACCCCTAACCCTGCAGGTGGTCTCTTGCTCTTCGGCTCCCTCTGCTGGCTATTTACTTTCTTCCAGATGTTGTCATTTCCTTTCATTTTCTTACTGGCGGCCTATTTGAGCATAAAATGAAATGCACCCAACGTGTCCATTTTTATTTATTTATGGCCCACAGGGCCGACTAGTGTGGTTCACCTGTGGGGCATCGGTGCCCTGTGGCCAAGGTCCGCCAGCAAGATTCCGGGCCCTCATGGCCGGTTCCAGCAGAGGGGCCATGCCCCAACCCATGGGGTCCATAAGTGGTGCTCGGCCACAGACATGTGGTCCATAATGTGGTGCATCGATGCAGACAGCTGGTTCTGAGAGTTCCGGGCGCACAATGGCCGACTCACGCATGCTCCCTTCGGCGCCCAATGGCGCACAGGTCATGTGGGAGAAAAAAGGGGAAAGACAAATGAGCGAGGGGTAAGGTCACAAGGGTACACGTCAATAAGGCAATGCAATGCGAAATGCGTATGGAGAGCGAAATGAGAAAGCTCGTCCCTACCGTACGTCACCCCCCCTGTCACCTACACTACCCTTGCCCTTACCCCATATTTACAAAATCTACACATTTACAAATTCGTCGCTACTGTCACGTCTTCCCCACATTTCCCTTACACCAAATTCGTCACCACAATCCCTCTAGCCAAAATTTGCCATCACCCAATTCGTCATCAATCCTCATAAGGAGGAAGAGATGGAACATCAAGCACAATGTCACACCCACGTCATGATGCGTCTCACATTCCAAACATCTGCACAATAAAATAACAAAACATGGCATGGTGTGGAGGTACGTCATCTCAGGTGAGTGCATGTAGATGGTGTGAGGAGACTTCAATCCTAACTATCCTCTAAATGGCATTAACACACTTTACACTACCCGGGGTCTCTCCCTGCCAATCCATTGGCCAACTTACACTCTGGGTTCTAAAAACCAATTCCCATTGACCAAACTGTGGTGCTTCTCAATTTGGGGTCTCACTCCCCCGATTCATCTCCCGGTGCCCTTGCACAATTTCTGGGCTGTGACGTGTAGCTCTCCCAGCAGGTCTACCCACCTGCACACCTCCACCACTGCAGTTGCCACCCGAGCTTACCTAGCTCTTTAACCTAACCTATCTACTGGGGAAGGCCCCTCCTGGCTCTGTCACCCCTTGGTGCCCTCTGGCACTGGGCTACCCGGGTCCGTCCTCCGGATCCTCGGGCCCCATCTACAACTACCGGCTCCCAGAGCCCACCTGCGTCCTCACCTGGCCGACATCCTCACAGTGGTGGAGTGCCCAAACCAACTACACACACTAACAGGCTACACGCCCAGCCATTTCCACAACACTGATGCACCCATCCAAATACCATTCTTCCACCCGCACCACAGATGCCAATATCCAACCACAATTTACCTATACCCTCTACCTAACACTTACACTACCCGCCCCGGGTACTCGTGAAAGGGGTCCACTCTTCCCCCATGCACACCTTCGCACCATGCACACCACTCCGTACCACTTACTCCAACTCTCTCCACACCACTCATTCTCTGCTCCATATATTCCACACACCTGTACTTGCACACCTGTGCTCTTATACTTGGTGCCGCCTGCACCCTTCTCTCCCCCAAGCGCATTCGCGCTGATCCACAACACTCACTACTCATACACTGCTCCACACACCTGTCCAGTTCTCACACAGCATCATCTCATCTAACTACTCCCCTCTGAAACTTGCGCTTCCCAGTCGTCCCTTTAAACTATTGCGCTCCCTCGTCATTATAATCCACTCTAACCTACCTGCGTCCCCACTACAGGTATCCTTGTCACTAACTAATCTTAACGTCACCTAATGTCATCTTCGTTAGATCCCTACACACAATATCCTAATCCACCCGGGCTAGTTACCACTGCCATACACCCCATAATCTAGTGCTCCTTTGCCCCCCCCCCCATCTGTGAGGGATGACAGAGTTGCCATCCCACCACATCGGGGAGGTCCTACTATCAATTTGGCACACCAAATTTCAGCCAATCAAAAATTTTGCCAATCATCTGCCAATCACTGTACCATCATCAAATTTTGCTTTTTTTCTAATTTTGGGGCCAAAACACTATCCTCATCACCCGTATACTTATTAGATCCTCTCGGTGCGCCAATTCACTTCCACAGCCCGGCTTCGTACAGCCGAGCAATGAACGCGGGTTCTTTGGTGCCGGCGGCTGGATGCGTCCGGCACTCGGTGCAGGGACGGGGGCTTACCCGTGCCGAGATCCCACGCACCACCTCGGCGCGGAGCCATCCAATTGCCCGATCTCGACCTGCCGGAACGTCTCAATAAAAAGTGGTCGCCATGACGACGCTTCCTATCGAGCTGCCCGCTCCGCCTAGTGGAGCACGGACGCGGCCGTTCCAAGCGAGGCCCAGCGTGGATCGCGTACGGCGGTCCTTTCGAACCCGCCGTGGCTCGGATCCCCGCTGGTTCTCGCGGCACGCGAAGCCCGGCACGCACCGAGGGCCCGATTCGGCTAAAAGTCGCTCTAACCGCTAACCCGGTTACCGTCGATGCCTCACCTGCATGCTTACACGCATACGCTACCCCTTTCTTGCTCATACATCCAGCCGTTTCCCTGCTCTTGGTCATTGCACCTTCTCTTACACACCCAGGTACACTCATTCCACTCACAGACTTGGTCACACACCTGACCACCGAACACCTTGGCACACATTCGTCACTCGCACACCTCACCAACACACCTCTTCGCGCCCCCTCCTCGGTCACCTCCTCTGTGACGATCACCGGTGTGCTCTCACTCGCACACCCAACCACGTGCCTCACTACCAATTCCAGCGTGCATTCCCACACATGCTCTACCATTCCAGGTGTGCTTCCTTTCTCACCTGTCACAACCAACTCATGCTCCGTGTCACTCTTACTACTCTCACCTCCACTCTTGACAGCGCACTCACCCTTACTCTCGACAGCGCACTCTTTCCTCATGCGCCCGTCCGTTACACACCTTTCTCGCGCACACTCTCCCGTTACACCCTCTGTAACACTCACCACAGGTGTACACTCTTCCTTACTTTTGACAGCGCACTCTTTCCCCATGCACCCCAGAGTCGGACTTTCTCGCACACCTCCTTTTTCGCACACCAGACCTGTCGCACACTTCACCAACGGCCTCTCATGAACACCCGGGTCCATCTCGACCCCCAAGCTTATTAAATCACCTGGCGCATCATACGCACGACCATATTGGTCACCACTTACACCGGGTCCTCTTTCTCTTCGCTTCTCCTCCATCACCTGCGAATCCCTCATCCGGTTAATGAGCACATCATCACGATCCGAACACAGACTTTGGACCAATTCTTTTACTTCCTCCTTTATCTCTTTCTTATCCTCTCTCCGTCGCTTCTTAATTTCGCTCACCCCTTCTTCCACTTCTTCTAATTTCTGCTTCACCTCCTTCATCTCCTCGTGCGCCCCCTTAAGTTCTTCCTCTAACTCCACCTTATTTTTTTCTATGTGCTCCCGCACCTCCCGCTCTTTAACCTCCATCACCTCTACCACCTTGTTCATTTTCCTCGTCAGGTCCTCATGTACCGTCTGACACTCTTTTTTAATTACCCCTACGTCCTTTTTCATCTCCTTCTGTGTCGATTTTAAACCCTCTATTACCGCTGTGTTCTTCTTTACCTGGTCCCCCAACTCCTTTTGTCCCACTGTCAGTTGTTCTACTCCCAGCGTCAACTCCTCTATACCACCTTGCAATTTTACAGTCCCCTTTCTCACCTCCTTCTCCATGCGCTCCTTACAGTGCCTCACCTCCTCGCGCACTCCTCCGACCTCCTCACTCACACCTCTTCTGATCTCCTCTCCCATCACTTGCATCTCCTGCCCAGATGCCACCCTCATCTGCTCCATTTCCTCCCTGTGAGCATCCAATTTAGTTTCTACCCCCATTCTGACCCCCTCGATCTGCTGCCCCATTTTTTAAACTTCCCTTTCCGCTTGGTCCGTCATGTCCCTCAATTTGCCTTCCATACTGTTTTCTAACCCCTCTAACCCCGTTTTCATCCCTTCCATTTGATTCTCTTGAGCGGCCATTCTGTTTTCTACCCCTGTTAACCCATGTTTCACCCCTTCTATCCCATTGTCTAACCCCTCTAATTTAGCTTCTAGCCGTTCCCCCATTTCTCCCATTTTGCCCCCCATTCTGCCCCCCAATCGCTCACTATCAGCCCTCATTTGCTCACTCTGAGCATCCATCCGGTTCCCCATTACCCCCATCATTCTGCTTTCCATTTCTTCGCTATTCTTGTCCATAAGGGCCTTCATTTGTATAAAAAAAAGGTTCAAATCCACCAGCGGCGCTGCGACGGTCGCGGGCGCGGTCGCCGTAGCCATGTCCGAGGCGCCATTTTGCGCGCCCGTAACCTCGTGCGCTAGGACGCCATTTTGCGAACCTGCCGCCCTCACTGCTTCGCTCTCCTCATGTCCCTCAATTTTGTCCTGGATCGACCCTGCCTCACTCTCCTCTACCGGAACCCAGCCGTCTTGATCTCCCATAGCGCGACTTTCAAAATTCGGGTTTTTTGTAAAACAAAATCAAATTTCGGTGACTTGTAATTTTGAGCGCGTTAAGCGCGCTTCGGGTCCGTATCTCACTCCCAGACACCAATTGTTACGGACGCGGTTTAGATGTTATTTACCGAGCGGTGGTATTGCTGCGACCGAACAGTTATTCCCCGACTAGACCCCGATTCCACCCAGACGTTGACCAAATCGCGCTATGCCAAATCAATGATGGAAAGGACACGACGACTGGGAAAGAGGAAACGACGCAAGGGGTACAGTTCTCAAGACCTCCGGAGGAGGGTATAATTACAGTGGTGGAGAAAAGGGGGTAGATTACACGGCAGAGTGAGGTAAAAGACACAGAAGAGATGGGCACTTAATTACCGTCTTATCTTATCCCAGACAGACCACAGACAAACGGAACAAGGCTGACTTACACAGGGATTGATGGCAGGGAGGGACAGGTAGGTCGATAGCACAAGGTGCACCTTGGCTCGGGGACAGGATAAAGCACGGTCCAGTCCAGAAGATGCGGGGAGGCCTCACAGCGCTCGGAGGGTACGTCTTGCTTGCTCCAAGCTCAGCGCGCATCTGACGTCACCTCCCTCTCCCTGCGCATGCTCAGCGGGGAGTGACACGCCCTCGGCTGGTTGGCTCCGCCCCACTGTGGCCGGTCCGCCGCTTCTATTGGGTGCGGGGGTTACCGGCCCCCGCCCTTGACGAGGAGCTGACAGGGAGCCCCTATTTGGTAACCCCGTCGAGCACATGTTCGATGGCGGCTCGTTGGGGAGGCCTGGTGCCCTCCCAACACCCCCTACCAACCAAGCCGGAGTGAGGACGCGCACTCCCGCGCCCGCCGCTGCCGTTGTTGTTGTTGTTGTTGCTGAACCGTGAGGAAGAGCTGTGGGGAGGTATTGGGAGGTCCGAAACTTCCTAGCGGTGCCATACAATCACATTCTGGTGCATCGAAGGGTCAGAATTAATGGAAACGAGTCCTTAACTGACATAGACTAAGAATAACTAGCAAGATGTCCTATAGTTGTCTTACATGAGATGCGGTGAACCTGGGCACGACATTTAATGGGGGAAATAGGGGGAGGTCGGGTCTACAGAGTGTTGTTTACAGAAAATGGGACTAGGGAATGGGGGATTGGGGATAGTTGGGAAGTATTGAGGAAATAGGGGAATATTTACAAGCGGATATGGATGGATGCAAATCCCATATCCGCAACAATATGTTGTGACTTTGCTGTTATTTTTAAGAAACTTCATCTCATTATATGAATTCATCTCTTTATATGTAAGAAATATAAAAATCAATTTTTTTGTTATATACGATGATTTTAAAAAAAAACATATATATATATAAAATGGCACTGAGCTATGATAATTTTGATATTAAAAATATAATTTTTGGAACACCTAAATATTCCAAACACTAGGGAGTTGAATCTTGTAAGTTATTAATTAAATATAAACATTCGAATGGAATGAGAATCCGGAATGAGAATGAGAATCCGGATGAGAATCCGGACTTCCGGTTCCTCGGGCGAGTGAGGCGTGCTTCGAGCTCTCCACGGCATCGAAGTTTGAGTGTTTTCCCATTCTTGTCTTTGTCAAATTTCCACTGGTTATTTTGCTGTGTACGTGTTATTGTGTGTTTCTAGTTGGTGTTGGTTTGTGGTTCGTGCAAACTTGTGTGTAGTTAATCGTTTTCTGAGTCGTACCTCGTGCGCGGCCTGGTGACTTGGGGCTTCCCTCCCCCAGTCGGTGTTTTGTCGGTTTGGGTTATTTCCTTCGCTGTATTGCTTGTTTCTTTTATTTTGTTTTCTCCCCCTCACCTCACCTCCCTAGACAAATAATTATATATTGATTCTTTCTCTCCTCCCGGACACGTGCTTGTTCGCTCTCCTCCTCGTCTCGGCTTGAGCCCCGCCCCCTGTATCTCGTTTTCTTCCGCCTCTGCTCCTTCTTTCTCAAATCCACGTTCTCGCTTGGAGACTTTTCCCGGATTGTTTTTTCATCGTTCTGTTTGGATATTGTTGGAATATGTTTAAACCGCAGCCGTGATGCTGACGCCCCCCTCCCCCCCCCCCCCCAGAATTTACATGTTTTAAACGTTTCCCAGTGTGTACCCTGGTCAGAATAGGTATACCGTATCCCTGCGTGTTGTAAGAGACGACTAAGAGGGTTGGCGTCAGGAAGGGCATCCGGCCATAAAAACATTGCCTCAAAAAGAGAACCATGACAATCACAAGTACATATGGGCAGGGTGCAGCCCGAAGTGGAGATCGGTTTCTGAGGTTTGGGACATGGAATGTGGGGACAATGACAGGGAGATCAGGAGAAGTGGTGGAAGTATTGGTCAGAAGAAGAGTGGACATATGTTGTGTGCAAGAGACGAGATGGAAGGGAAGTGGTGTGAGAATGGTGAAGGGTAGGCAGGGACAGAAATACAAGTTTGTGTGGCAAGGGTGCCCGGAGGGCGTGAATGGTGTTGGTGTCCTGTTTTCTGAGGAGTTTGTAGACAGTGTGGTGAGTGTGACTAGAGTGAGTGATAGGTTGATGATGGTGAAAATGATGATTGGAAAGCTCTTGGTGAACGTCATCTCGGGATATGCTCCGCAGGTTGGTCGAAGCGATGAAGAGAAGGACAAGTTCTGGTGTGCGATAGAGAAGCTGATGGAAAACGTGAAAGATGAGGAAGTTGTTGTGGTGGGAGGAGACCTGAATGGACATGTGGGAAGGAGTATGGATGGTTTTGAGGGAGTTCATGGGGGTTACGGATATGGTGTGAGAAATGGAGAAGGTGAAAGGATTTTGGAGTTTGCTGATGGAGCTGATTTGTTGATTTGTAATACTCAGTTCCACAAAGAGGACAATAAGCTTGTTACATACATGTCAGGTGGGTCGACGACAACCGTTGACTACCTGATGGTGCGTCGGCGAGATAGGGGGCACCTCCGGGACACAAAGGTGATCCCGGGGGAGGAGGCTGTTTCACAGCACCACTTGGTTGTCTGCGACATAAGGGTGAAAGGTGCGAGGAGAGCTCGGTGGGTGAAGTACCAACTGAGAATGAAGGTGTGGAGGTTGAAAGAGGTGACAGTAAGGGAGGCATTAAAAAGAGGCTGAGTAGGGTAGAGGATGATATGGTTGAGCTTGAAAGTGGTTGAATGTCAATGAAAGCTAGTCTGTTGGGAGCCGTTGGTGAGGTATGTGGATGGACAAAAGGACCACCGAGGCACTCGGAAACATGGTGGTGGGATGTTGAGGTTGGAAAGAGGATTGACGAGAAGAGGAAGAAGTTCAAAGAGTGGCAGAAGGCGAAGGGTACGGGAGCAGAAACAGCAGAGCATGAAAGTTATAAGGCAGCCAGGAAGACTGCAAAGAAAGAGGTAGCAAAGGCGCAGGAGGCATGTAGGAAAATGTTCGGAGAACGCTTGGATTCGGAAGAGGGTCAGAAAGCAGTATTCAGGATTGCAAAGCAGATAGCGAAAGAGAGGTGTGATGTGATGGGGGTGAGTTGCTTGAAGGATGAAGTGGGACAAATCGTTGTCGACCCAGATGGAATCAAAGGAAGATGGAAAAGATATATGGAAATGCTGTTGAATACAGAGAATGAATGGGATGGCAACATAGAGAGTAACCCAGTTTTAGGACCGGCAGAGAAGATAACTGAGAAGGAAGTTGAGGAAGCGATAAAAGCAATGAAGAGTGGAAAAGCGGGAGGGCCGACGGGAGTTGTTGGAGATATGTTGAAGGCAGCAGGAAGTTGTGGTGTGAAGAGAATGACAGTGATCTGTAATCTGGTGGTGAAAGAAGGCCGCATTCCAGTGGTTTGGGAACTGAGTACCCTCGCCCCTCTATACAAGGGGAAAGGTGACCCTCTGGAGTGTGGCTCGTACCGAGCGATAAAGTTATTGGAGCATGGAATGAAGGTATTGGAAAGGGTGTTGGAGAGGAGGATAAGGAAGAAAGTGAAGATCGACGAAATGCAGTTTGGATTTATGCCAGGAAGAGGAACGACAGATGCGCTTTTCATTGTGAGGCAGTTGCAGGAGAAGTACATGGATAAGAGGAAGAAGTTGTTTTTTGGGTTTGTTGATCTGGAGAAAGCATTCGATAGGGTTCCACGCAAAGTATTGACATGGGCATTGAGGAAGTTAGGAGTGGAGGAATGGTTGATCAGAGTAGTGATGGCAATGTACAAAAGAGCACGCACAGCTGTAAGGACGAAGGACGGGAACAGTGGTGAGTTTGAGGTGAAGGTGGGAGTGCATCAGGGGTCGGTACTAAGTCCACTACTATTTGTAGCTGTGATGGAGGTGCTGGCTCAGACCGTAAAGGAGGGTTTACCATGGGAGTTGTTGTATGCAGATGATCTGGTGTTGATTGCGGAAAGTATGGATGGACTGAAGGAAAAGATGAACAACTGGAAGGAATGTATGGAGACAAAAGGTCTGAAGGTGAATATCGGAAAGACAAAGGTGATGGCAAGTGGTAAAGCATGTGGTGAGGTGGAAAGAACTGGGAAGTGGCCGTGTGCTGTGTGCAGGAAGGGTGTCGGAGTGAACTCCATTCAATGTACAATGTGTGCTGAGTGGGTTCATCAAAAATGTAGTGGTCTGAGAGGGTCATTAACCAGTGTGGCAGCTACATTCAAATGTAAGGTGTGCACAGAGGGAGCTGCAGATGGCGGAAATGTTGAGTTGGATCTTGGAGACGGCGTGAAGCTGGAAGGTGTGAAAACATTTTGCTACCTCGGAGACATGCTGAATGGAGAAGGTGGATCAGACTCGGCAACGGTTGCTCGAGTGAGATGTGCATGGAAGAAGTTTCGGGAACTGAGTGGCGTGCTGATGAGGAGGAGAGTGTCGCTGAAGCTGAAGGGAAAGGTGTATGCTGCATGTGTGAGAAGTGTTATGATTTATGGGAGCGAGACATGGGTAATGAACGTAGAGCAGCAACGAAGGCTGGAAAGGGTGGAAATGCGAATGGTTCGATGGATGTGCGGAGTATCGTTGAGAGAGAGGAAGACAAATGATGAATTGCGAAAGATGATGGGAATATTGCCTGTGATTGATGCTGTGAAGAGGAACAGGTTGAGATGGTTTGGTCATGTATTGAGGAAGTATGAAAGTGACTGGTTGAGAAGAGTGATGGAAGTTAATGTAGAAGGAAGTAGAGGACGGGGAAGACCGAGAAAGACTTGGCTGAAGATGGTGGAAGAAGAAATGCGGGCAAGGCGGTTAACAAGGAGAGATGCAGAAAATAGGGCAAAATGGAGAAGATTGTCATGGGGACCGCAAGGCTAACCCCCGCTCTAGCAGGGAACATGGCCTTAAAATGCATGTTGTTGTTGTATTCGAATGAAAACATTACAAAACTATATATTGAAACACCAGAGATATTGTCTTGGGGTATTAAACCAAGCCGGCCTGTTGGTGTAGGTACTAATAAAATTATTAGGTCATTTTCTTTCCCAATTACTATATTCAATTCACGATAATCTACCTCAACCAGGAAAGGAAAACTATGAAAATATTTGAAGCGATTCTTACATTGGTTAAGTCCCATGTATTAAGAGAAAGCAAAGTTAAATATCCTCTTAACATAGTAAGCCTGGTGTTGGCTTAGCGGTTAGGGTGACGGCTTGGGATCCTAGGATCCTGGTCTTGAATCCCGGTCGATTGCTGAATTAACGCCAGGGGGGTTGACTCAGCCTGTCATCCTTCCGAGGTCGGCAAATTGAGTACCAGCTTGCTGGGATGAATGACCACGGTGTGTACCCCGATTTAGAATAGGTACACCGTATCCCTGCGCATTGTAAGAGCGTGACCAAGGGTTGGCGTCAGGAAGGGCATCCGGCCATAAAAACATTGCCTCAAACAGAGAACCATGATTGTCATGGGGCCCGCAAGGCTAACCCCCGCTCTAGCGGGGAAAATGGCCTTAAAACGATCATTCATTTTCATTCTTAACATAGTAAATATATTTTGGCGTAAGTGTGATGAGGGGGCATCTATGGGGGATTGTGCTATCACTATGTACCCAACGCTTATGACAACTGATGAAAATGATTCTCCAATAGAGATTATAACAACATTTTATAAGGATAATGTTTCTGGTGATAATATTGGTGATTGTTGTATCAATCCTCAAGATTTGATGGGGGTAAACTGTAAGGTTATTTGTGCAATCCAAGTTTCTCAGATCCTGGTTGGTGAGCATGGGTTGTTCATTCGACTGAAAGTTAATGATTTTGTTGTTAAACAAATATTTGAAAAAACACATAAATGAATGGTTCGTAATATGTAAGGGATGAGAGTTCCTATAGAGCGATGGATTGCATTACCCATGGTAAGCCTGGGTTATTGCGTACCCGCTGTAGGAATTCCCATTCGTTGTCACAAATATTCATAAAATAATTTTTTTACCACATGGTTAAAAAAATTGGTTGTTATAATTATTTAATTATGTTAGATACTGGAAATTTGGGGAAATCGTGAAAATCAGGAAAAAATGACAAATCGGAAATTTTGAAAATCTTTTTTTTTTTTTTGGGAAAATCGTGAAATCTGAAAATTATAATAATTAATTGGTCACTTCCAGTTTGTGGTGAGTCACTTCCTGTTTTGGGTTGAGGCAGTTTTGGTTTGGAGGCAAGGGGGATGTGGGGAATGTGGCCTGTCACAGAACCGACATTATACCACTACTAATGAACAAAAAAGATGTCGTGCAGAGCACGATACCTGCAAAATCCACTGACACACCCAACAAATTGTCCATTTCATTAAGATTAAAATTGATGATCTTAATCATAGCTCAGGTCAATTGGATGAGAAATGATTCTTTTTCAGATGAAAATTGATTTTAGAAGTTTGACCTTGAATTGACCTTTGACCTTTTGACCTCAAAATAGTTAATTCAGTGATGCATTATGCAATTGCTGTTTAATTTTTCAAGTTAATAGGATGAAAATTGATGATTTTTCAAATGAAAAATTGTTTTTAGGAGTTTGACCTTGAGTTGACCTTTGACCTTTTGACCTTAAAATTATTGGTTTCCCAAATCAGTGACTCAATTTTCAAATGCTGTTCAACTTTCAAGTCAATCAGATGAAAAAGGACGATTTTAGAAATTTGACCTCAAAATGACCTTTGACCTCAAACTCAATAGGCTTCTCAGTTGAGAATACCTCTATAACTTGGTAAAGTTTCATGGTGATTGGCTTATAACTGTGACCTGAGGGCAAGTGGCAAACAAACAAACAGGCAAGCAATAACAAAGTCGACCAACCAATATACCTGTACTTGAAAAATATTCGATTTTGCAAGCAACAAGAAAAACGTCGTGCGATACTTGCGAAGTCCCTAAAACAAACTTAACCATAAAAATATTTGGGTGGTTGAATTAATTTGACCAAATATGCAAATCCTTTTCAAATGCCAAGTCAATCGGATGAAAATTGATGATTTTAAAAATTTGGTCTGTGTTGACCAGTTAGACCTCAAGATAATTTGTGGTTGAATTCAGTAGTCAGGTCAAAATACAGTTTAACCCCCAAAAAATTGCTACAAAAGGTTTCTCAACTGATTCTGGTAGGGTTTAGCGTACGTTATAACATACTAAAAGTTTACCAAAGTAGGACCCCCGGAAAAGTGGTTTTTTCAAGATGGCGTCCAAGATGGCCGCCGAAACCTCTTAATGATCATAACTATGTAACTATCAACTCAAATTTGATGATCTTGGTGTCTATCCCTAGGTTTTTGGGGGCAAGGAACACATTAAGACCATTAAAAATGAAAGTGGGCCATTATATGTAACACAAAAATCCAATATGGCGTCAATAATGGCCGCCAACACCTCCAAATGACCGCAAGTCCATAACTATTGACTCAAATTTAATGATCTTGATGTCTATCCCCAGGTTTCTGGGGGCAAGGAACATATTAAGACAACTTTGGATATTACTGAGCTGTTGAATCATTATGAAATTGAACTCATGACCTTCAGCTGTCACCTAATGCACAAACACCTTTGTCCATAGAATAAGTTTCAGAGTGTTCAGTTTTGAGTGTCATCCTCCTCCTCAGTATCGACCTCTTGAGTGTTGTTTGGATTGTCACAGTTTTCAGTTTGGCAAGGGCCACATGCAGCAGTGCAGCGGAGTCCATAGCGTCTGCAGCTGCATCGAGAGGATTTGCATCCCCCCAAACAGTTGCAATGGATAATTTTCAAGAGTTCGTCAGGCGCAGCATTGTTTTGGGTCATAATTGGAATTAACTGATCATTTTCCTGTTTCCATCCCCATTCAGTTGGGTTCATTTCATTTGCCATCCCCATCCATCCCATAATTTGAAAGTACACACGTTGGCTATGGAATATTGTTGCAGGTGATGTTGGGGGGAGCCGTTCAGAAGTGACAAATGCTTGAGCAGTTGCCACTTTTTTGGTGAAAATGATATGGTGCAGTGATGATAGCGTATCATTAGACTTGCCACCAAAGAGATCAACCATCAGGTCTTTGCCAAGATCTGATATGTCCTCTTGACATTTGTTTTGAAGGATGAATGCACTAGCACAGGACTTCATGACAGGATCAGATTTCACTAATTTCCGGAAGGCTGACTTTTTTCCGATGCCGAAAATCCTTGTAGTAGAATCACATCCTGAGTAGGCATGTACAAAGAGCAACTCATTGCACACATCCTCTCCTAAAGTTTCTTTCAACAGGGTAATGTTATACACTCTGTGTTCTTTTGACTGCTTGTTTGCATCAGAGCGGAAGTAGATGATCTCATTGTCTGTTCTGGAGTAATGAAGGAGCAAGATCAGCAAATCTGTATCCTCACCGACCAACGTTGTGGTGCAATGACGGGATCGTTCAACAGTTGCCTTAACTATATCAACGTCTGCATCCCCTGGTGACTGAATGACATGGCATCCCCTTTTAGTTAGTGCTGTGCTGATGAGAGCAATCATGTCTGCCTTGTTTTTGTCACGAGACAAAAAGTCGTCCTTTTTGCCTGCAAACTCTGTTTCTGCAGTAAAACTAACAATAGGGTGCAGGTTTTTTCCTCGTCTCTGATGTGTGTTGTCTTTTATGGAGGGACCTTCACCATAGCCATCGAACACCACTGTCGCTTCTCCGTAATGTCTCACAGTGAAGTCTGCATAAGACTCAGCTATTGCATTATATGAGTCGCCTTTGTTCCACGGTAAACGATGGAGCAAAGAGCCACCATCAAGCATGTAACAATCTGTTTTGGGAATAGAGTTCATCACAGCCTCACTTGATAAGTCCGCAGCATGGTCTCGAATTGCCTGAGCAAGCTGAGGTTTGACTGCTGTTCGAAGAATGTTCCTGGTCTCAAAGAGGGCTGGAGGGTAGGGGCTTAGTTCATACGTCAAAACCTCTTCAAGGGAAAGATCTCCTGACCTTGACACCAGAAGGAAACGCTGGAACAGAAGGGCAGGATCAATGGTACGATCAGGAGCAATCTTCACAGCAGAGATATTCCCAAGGGTTTTGGCTCTGTCTTTCCACTTGAATTTGTAAGTAAATGCCGACTTTCCGATTATATCTTCAATGATCTTGTTTCCAACCGATTCAAAGTCATGTACATTCACATCTGGCCCAGCCACTATCCCGTTGACAATGTTTCTCAGAGTAGGATCAGATGTGAAGGGTGAGCAGGCTGCAAGCTTTATCCGAATTTTCTCGAGATCAGATGCATCTCTTTTGATGCGCGCCTCAGTTGAGTCTTTGTGTTGCGGACTTGTAGTATAGGTTAGGTTTGTGAAATCCTGCATCGCAATGTTGTACTCGGATGTTACAGGTGCAGATAAGGTCCAAAGGTTTCGCATGTCCTCGGTCATCCCACTGCCGCGAGTTAGACCACCAGTGCTCTTCAGAGACCTCATCAACGTTTGTTCGATGACAAGATCACTACTATGACAGCTCGTGGGCAATGACAGCTCGTGGGCGAACTGCCTGAATTATGGCATGACCAACTGCCGCAACCTTGCGTCTTGTGTCTTTCCCAACGAACAATGTTTCCAGTGCTGTCCGCAGACTAGTCGGAATGAACGATAGGGCTGAATCAAGTTTTAAATCATCACTACTTGGATACTGATTCGTCACGGTAGAAACCTGAGATTTTATATCACTTCTGATTAACCTAGCAGCAGTTTCAATAATAGCGCGTTTTTGGGACTCTTCATCGCCTTCCTGACACGTTTGCTTGTAGTATGATTTCAGAATCTACGACGTTTGTTCTCTCATCGTAACAATATCGTCCAAGCCTTCTCTTTCACCAAAAAAAATTGAGTCCTTAAAGCGTTCTTTAAGACGCTTTTTCAAACTGTAATTGTCATACGGTTCCGAATCAGGATTACAAAGATACCCTTTCATTATGAGGCTCAAAGATGTAACAGTTAGTTGTTCCTCACTGTTCAGTTCTAGGTAAGCACACATCTTCTGAAATGCTTCATACTTATCTTCATCTTTAGGACGACCACACTTTCTGCGCTTGGCTTCGGGGGCTTTCTGGAACTCTAAAGGCACAGACTTGAAGGACCGGAAATTTCCACTACACGAATGATGATAAAGTCCGTCTGCTGCATGTAAATCTCGTAAATAGTATTCAATCCGACCCTTTACAGTATGTCCCCAATCATCTGAACGGGATTCACAGACCTCCACAATTGTCTCCACAAATTTGTCAGTCCGTACCCAGCTAAAGTGTCCCTTGTCCAAATCAATTGTACATCCACAGAATACGCAATCCTTTTCACTGTCAAAACCTCCACTTGATTGTCTTGTGGTTCTCTTTGGTGGCACAGAACCACTACTTTTCTTTGCAACATGGCTTTTAATGTTTTTATCATTTATGTACTGTTGACGACAGCTTTTATGCACTTTAGTACTGGCTTCAACCACAAGATCGTCCTTCCGCTTTACACTGGCTTCATTTATTCCCTTCGCCCCCTTCCACTGAATTGCAACCCAGTTATCACTGGAATCCTCGATCTCCTCCTTGCAGATTGGACAAAAAGCTTGACTGGCTGTGCTTGCACTCATTGTTGAATCATGTCTGAAAAAGAGAAAGATGAGAATTAGTTATTCAGTTAGATCCAATTCGACACATTCTTCAGGTCAATATATGGAAAATGCCCCCTCAACCTGTTAGATAATGGCCCACTTTCATTTTTAATGGTCTTAATGTGTTCCTTGCCCCCAAAAACCTAGGGATAGACACCAAGATCATCAAATTTGAGTTGATAGTTACATAGTTATGATCATTAAGAGGTTTCGGCGGCCATCTTGGACGCCATCTTGAAAAAAACACTTTTCCGGGGGTCCTACGTTGGTAAACTTTTAGTATGTTATAAAGTACACTAAACCCTATCAGAATCAGTTGAGAAACCTTTTGTAGCAATTTTTTGGGGGTTGAGGGGGTATTTTCCATATATCGACCTTACTATCAGTGACAAGATATGCAAATCTTCTTTAAATTTCAAGTCAATCGGATGAAAATTTACAATTTCAGAAATTTCATCGAAGTTGTTGACCTTTGACCTATGTTGCCCTTTTGGTCTATGTTGATCTTCAAAATAATTTGCAGTTGTATTGAATGACCAAATATGCAAATCCTCTTCAAAGTCCAAGTCGAATGGATGAAAATGGAGGATTTTAGAAATTTGATAAATTTGTTGACATTTTGACCTCAAAATCAATAGGCTTCCAGCCTATGACCAACTGTACCAGGTGGTGAAGTTTCATGAGGTTCGGAGTAAAAATGTGACCTGTATGCCAGTGACATAAAGACAAATTTTTTTATTTTTTTTTTTTTTTTGTGTACTGAATCGAGGCTCGTGAAAGAGCTAACATTTACTTCACAAACAAATCAACCAGACAAACAAAATATATAAAAAGAGGGAGCGGAAGACAAGATGGGGAGAGAAGGGGAAGCACACAAACACAACATTTGAGAGCAGGGAGATGTGTGGGAGGGAGAGGGCTTGGGGGGAGGAGGCGTGGGAAGGGGGGGGGGGAGGGGTGGGAGAAGTATAAAACACATGGACACCAAGGACTTCCAGGACAGAAGTTGGTATTTCAAAAAAGTGGAATTGGGGTGAAATTAGCGTGGGTAGAAAAGAACAAGGTTTTGGATGGGGGAAGATAAGAGATGGTGGTGAACAGCTGTTTTAGAGACCTGGAGGGTGGAGTGGGATTGAAGAGAGTGAGGGAGTTTGTTCCAGAGGCGGGAGAAAAGAGGAATGAAGGAGTGAAGGTGAGCAGAGAGTCTTGATTTTGGCAGTTTAACCATAAGAGGGTTGCAGGCAGATCTTATGCGACCTGCAGGAATATTTGCGGGACAGAGCACAGACAGAGCAGGGGGAGCAAGGCCGGAGAGGAGTCAGTATAAAACAGAAAGACCACCAACCTGCCTGCGGTGAGAGAGAGAGAAAGGCCCTTGGAGTTAGCTTCATCGTGGGAAATTCCAATGATTCTGAACGCTTTGGTTTCAACAGCGTGAAGACGAGCTAGGTGTGAGGCAGGAGCACCAGCCCAGAGGGGAGAGCAGTATTCCATTGAGCTGCGGATGAAAGCCTTGTATGTGGTGAGGAGCTCAGGTGTGCCAAGGAAGGACTTCGCACGACGGAGGATGCCCAGTCGCCGACTGGCTTTGGAGGCCAGATTTGAAATGTGGTTTTCCCAAGAAAGATCATGGCACATAGTGAGACCCAAAAGCTTGAGTGACAGAACTTCTTGGAGAGGATTATTCAGAAAGTGGATGGGAGGGTTGTCCAGTCGGTCTTTTCGGAGAGACATCGTAAGAGTGTGAGATTTGTCAGGATTGAAAGACATGTTCCACTTGTTTGCCCAGTCTGTGATTTTGTCCAGGTCTGCAGAGAGTGAGGAGGCTGCAGACTGCCGATCTGAGGGATGAAGAATGGAGCGACAAAGAGTAGAGTCATCAGCAAAAAGATAGAGAGGATTTTCAAGAGAGTCAGAGAGATCATTGATGAAGACCAGAAAAAGCACAGGGCCCAGAACACTACCTTGGGGAACTCCAGCCAGAACAGGAAGAGGAGATGAGAGAAACCCATTCAGGGCCACACGTTGACTACGACTAGAGAGGAAGTCCGCCAGCCATGCGTGGAGATTTCCATGGATACCAAAAGAGGAGAGTTTTGTGAGCAGAGCGTTTGGTGAGAAGTGTTTGGTGAGGAGAGTTTGGTGAGCAGAGCGGGGTGCCAGACCGTATCGAAGGCACGTGATATGTCAAGGGAGACGGCTCTAATTTCCTGTTTGGCATTGAGGACCTCCATCCATTGTTAAATAGACAGACTGAATAACAAACCCGTCAAACCAATGTAACAACAATAAAGACGTCATGCACAGCACGATACTTGCGAAATCCCCAAAACAAATTTGACCTTAAAAAATTGATGGTTGAATTAAATGACCAAATATGCAAATCCTCTTCAAATTTCAAGTCCATTGGATGAAAATCGATCATTTTAGAAATTCGCCCTATGTTGGCCTTTTGACCTCAAAATCAATTGACTTCTTGCTTATGACAAACTCTGCCATTTGGTGAGGTTTCGTGATGATCGGCTTAAAATTGTGACCTTCTGGCGATTGACATACAAACAACCAGACAGAATCACAGACCAGACCAACAAATTCTTAGATATCGCAAGTAACAAATGTAACAAACAGAGAGGGATGAAAACATATCCTCCGTCCACCTTCGGTGTTGGAGTTAATTATTGTGTAATGAATCAAGATGTCCTTTGTACCACAATGCTTACTAATTCATGGTGACAAAACACATTGATCATGTGCAAGGGTGTTGGTCTGTCTTTAAATATCCACTAAACAAACGACAGGAGCAATAATTCGTTACACTGTATTTGTGCAACAACATGCTTTATCCAAGAATTACACACTTTGTTGTTATTGCGGCCATTATTGTGCATTGATTTTTTTTTTAATCGGTGAGTTGATTCACACACCTGACGAATATGTGATGGCACAAACAGTCATTAACTAAATTATTCAGAGGTACGGAAGACACTTGGTTTCATTCACATGTGGGGTAAAGTCCGGTAATATTCATCGATACCACACCCAATCATCATGATGATGTAATATGAGAAGCAGATTAGTTAAAGTGGATATAACCTGCAGAGTCAACTTGTATTTCCCTATTCTGTGATACAAATACATCCTTTATATAGTGGAACAAGATTTCCATTTCATAATGATTTCTTTGTTTTCAAACTCCCCCCCTTCCCATGCCTCCTCCCCCCCTTCCCGTGCCTCCTCACCCCTTGCCATGCCTCCTCCCCCCTTCCCGTGCCTCCTCCCCCCTTGCCATGCCGCCTCCCCCCTTCCCATGCCTCCTCCCCCCTTCCCGTGCCTCCTCCCCCCTTGACATGCCGCCTCCCCCCTTCCCATGCCTCCTCCCCCCTTCCCATGCCTCCTCCCCCCGAGCCCTCTCACTCCCACAGATCTCCCGATGTCCCTACTCTCAAATGTTGTACTTGTGTGCTTCTCTCTCTCTCTCCCCATCTTGTCTCCCGCTCCCTTTATCCTATGTTTTTTTGTCTGAGTTTGTCTTTTTGTGATTAATGTTGGCTCTTACATGAGCCTCGATCTTGTATACAAAAAAAACAGAAAACATATTGTAGCTCGGCCCTCGTCTACGCAATGTCGAATCAGCCGGAAAATCTGCTTACTTGGTGTTAGCAAACAAGATGGCGACATCTTCCATTCATATTCTCCTCTGCTCCCTCAAAAGCCCTGTCTTTTTCAGAAACAATTTTTTCTTCAAATATCTGATCATCTGCTCATTATCTTCAGCATTGATTGCGTAGGAATCCATCAAAACGATACAGGTGATATTTGAATATCTGACACACACTAACATTCGGATTTGGCTTGAGAATTTGAAGCCACCTATGGTGGTGGGAGAGCAGATGGAGGAAGAAGAGGAGAATCTGGATGGATGAGCGAAAATTATCTACTTAGTGTAATTGAGTCACGTGGTTCGTACAAGTATGACAATAATTAAATTATTAGATTTTGGTGAAGATCTGGATCTGAATCCGAGAACTTTTTAAGTGATACTTCACTATTGAGTGATGATAGGGCTAAAACCGATATCTGCACTGATCCAAGTTCCCCCCCACTCCACTACACAGCAGAAATAGTACTAAAGTCTCTTTCCGGGTGTAGAGGTAGTAAACTAACCATAAGGTCTGAAGTGTTCAATGTTGGACTCATATTATTAGTTTGCATATTATTACATCACAGTTTTGTCATGATCCTCTGATTGTCTCATGAAAATGTCACAATATATCCAGCAGAGGGCGCTGGAAATGCATTCTACAACAACCTTAATTCTGCAAATGATACAGTTCTTGAAATTTTCTACACTTGACTCAGGGGCTCGAAGTAATTATTTTGCATTTCGAATCTGTAAATATAGTGGAGCTGCAAAGGGGGAAAGAAGACATCTATGATGATACAGGTCCTTGAGCAGTTCCACTGTGGTCCCAAAAGCTGCTGCCTGACCAACTTTATGACTGCTAGAGCTTAAGGTACAATTGACAGACATCTGGTTATTCTTATTCTTGTTTACACCAATAAATCAACTCACCATGGTGATGTGAGGCCCTGCTTTTAAAGGTCATAATATCGTCTTTAATTTCAATTCCCTCAGTCATATGTGAATCATTTAATGAATTGGATTTGATTCGTACATGTACAGTACATTATGAAGTTATTGTTGGAGTTTTTCCAATATTGAATGTAATCGTGGATTCGCTAGCCGGAGCAAAGCTTATGGTACGGTCCTTCACCAGTTATTATATAGTGAATGCATTGCTGGGATTTCATGATGAATTGATCACAGTACCAATAAAAATACAGATAATGTGGAATCTCACCAAGGTGTGATCCAAACATTTACTTTTACACTTTATCAAGAATGCTCAGGAGTAAAAGTAAGGTAAAACTATGGTCACAGGGGCTTTCCAGTCCTCCTGATTTTATGGATCAACTCACAAACACTTGACAGGCTGTTTTTTTTTTGTTTTTTTTTGTATACAAGATCGAGGCTCGTGTAAGAACTAACATTAATGATAAAAAAACAAATAGACACATAAGACAAAATAAAGGGAGCGGGAGACAAGATGGGAAGAGAGAGGGAAGCACATGAGTACAACATTTGAGAGCAAGGACATCGGGAGATCTATGGGAGGGAGCGGGCTTGGGGGGAGGAGGCGTGGGAAGTGGGGGGTGGGGTGGGAGAGGTATAAAACACATGGACCAAGAGGTCCAGGAAAGAAGTTGGTATTTCAAAAAAGTGGATCTGGGGTGAATTACCGGAGGTAGAAAAGATCAAGGTTTTGGATGGGGGAAGACAAGAGATGGTGGTGAACAGCTGTTTTGAAGACCTGGAGGGAGGAGTGGGATTGAAGAGAGTGAAGGAGTTTGTTCCACAGGCGGGAGAAAAGTGGAATAAAAGAGTGAAGGTGAGCAGAGAGTCTTGATTTTGGCAGTTTCACCTGAAGAGGGTTGCTCGCAGATCTTGTGCGACCTGTAGGAATATTTGGGGGACATGTTATGTTATGTTTGGGGGACATGTTATGTTGTTATGTTTCCGTTTCCTCAAAGACCTTGATCACCAAAATACGCTGTTGGTGCTTTCACACGGCTAAGATGATCATGAATACTGTGTATAAATAATTTATTCAAAATGCTTGCATGTGGGTTCAAACATATTGTGCGCTCCATGAGAGCGAACTTAGTGCACAGTCCTTCAGAGAGACCATAGTGTGCACTTTATGAGAGTAAACATATTGTACACACAGTGATTCTCAATCCTTCGTGCTCAACATCACTACAAGGAAAAGAAATGGTGTATCAATATGCCACAACTCTCATCCACTCTAGGTACCACAAATTATCCAGCTAATAGTGATATATTGACTTCCCGTGACCACTCAGAGCATAGGAAAGTTTGATGGTGGATTTGAATTAATTGGAGTACTTGGAAAAAAAATAAGCTGCCATGTCCCTCACGAAAATCCAGGCAAACTCTGCCAGAGGGCCAAATCCAAGGTGGCCACCCACATTATTAAAAAGTAGAATATGGTCTAACTTTTGAACCATTGACATAGAAACACATTTGATGGCTCATTTTGGAGTGATTTAAGGACGAGAAATGCAATGGATCACTAGGTCATGCAAACATGGGTTAATTTTCAGCTGCCCTGACTACTCTACTGCTTAACACCCTTTGGCTGGATAGCTGGCCTGAGTCCACACCAAATGAAGCAGCACGGATTGGTAGGCCTCAGGCCTTAGGCCTTAGGCCTGGGCGTTAGTCCATGGCCCAGTGCAATTGCAACTAAAAAGCATCTGAAAATGCAACGCCCGTCCGCATCCGTTTGCATTCAGACATCTTCTTCTTCTTCCGTTTGCTCAAATAACAAAAACATTAAGAAAGAATACAAAATGAAAATTGATGATTTTATGCAGCCTTGACCTTTGAGATTTCGATCTAAAAATCGAATCGGCTTCTAGCTTTTGATTGGTGAACTAATTCAGTGACCCAATATGCAAATTCTTAAAATTCAGGTCAATTGGATGAACATTGATGAGTTTAGGTGATGCTGACTTTCAGCCTTTTGACCTTTTGACAAAATTATTAATTTGTCTTCTCCATATTATCATAACTAGTGAGATACCCGTGCTATGCACGGGTGGGAGGGCAGAAGCAAACAGGCAATGCAGATACGGCGAATGCTGAAGCATGAAACCAATAAATTCCACATTCCTGGAGCACCTTCAGTCGCACGTCAGACATGGACAGCAAGTTCGTGAAGGACTTCCATGAAAAACGCACCCGTTCGCAAACAAACGGGTACGTTCACGTATCGAAAAATCGATCGTGGGACCGTGGCAAATCTGCATATTGCGATCCGCAAAGTTCACGTTCAGAAAGTAGAAACCATCACGGCATGGCGTCATTCACTTGAACTCGATATCTCTTTTTTCATTCCAAACAACGCAACTCCTCCAATCACAAAAGAAACTTTCAGCAAAATTGTTAATGTTTCTTTCATTGTAAAAACTAGCAAGTCAACAGTTAAAAGGATTTTGAGCCGATAGGTGTTACGGTCTTGACAAGATCGATGGAGACAGCGATCTGTTCGCTTATACACCGCCCAAATAGCTATGTGGAATTCTCTCATGGAGAGATGAAACTCACGTCGTTTGAACTTTGGCCGAGATCATTATTTACTTTTAATGATATTTATAGTCACGTGAAAAAGTAATGTAAAGTTTTGTAAGTTACCCCATGCAAAGTTTTGACTTTTTCAACATATTTCAACATACAGCTTTTTGATCTTCATTTCGACAATATTGATAGATAAAGGTGATATAATACAACAAATATCATGAAACATTTACATTTTGTAGTCCATTGTATAATTTAAATAAACATAAATGCAAATTTCCCATGTGGAAAAAGTAAGTACACCCTTGGCTCTAATAGGTGGTATTGCCCCCTTTGGCAGAAACAACCTCAAGTAGGCGTTTCTTATAACTGTCTAGCAGTCTCAGACATCGACTGGGAGAAATTTTTGCCCACTCCTCCATGCAAAATTCTTTCAGTTGTGCGATGTTTGAGGGGTTTCTTGCATGCACAGCTCGTTTCAAATCCCTCCACTACATCTCGATGGGATTTAGATCCAGGCTTTGATTTGGCCATTCCAGAACCCTCCATTTCTTTCTTTTCTGCCATTCCTTGGTGGATTTACTGGTATGTTTAGGGTCATTGTCATGTTGCAATGTCCACCTTTGGTTGAGCTTCAACTTTCCGACAGATGGCCTCACATTATCCTCAAGCACCCTCTGGTACAATGAAGAATTCATAGTGGATTCTATGATCGGGAGCTGCCCAGGCCCTGATGCAGCAAAGCTGCCCCAAACCATAATATTTCCACCACTATGCTTTACAGTTGCTATCAGGTTCTTGTGGTCAAATGCTGTCTTTGGTTTTCACCAAACATATCTTCTGGTACTGTGGCCAAATAGCTCTACCTTTGACGCATCTGTCCAGAGCACATTGTTCCAGGAGTGCTGATCTTTGCCTAGGTGTTCATTGGCAAACTTTAGTCTTGCCGTCATGTTTTTTCTGGACAGAAAAGCTTTCCTCCTGGCACACCTCCCATGTAGATCAAATTTGTGCAGCCGCTTTCTTATGGTAGACTCATGCACTTTGACATCAACAGTGGCAAGAGCTACCTGTAGGTCCCGTGATGACATTCTGAGGTTCTTCGAGACTTCTTTCAGCATCTTGCGGTCTGCTCTCTGGTTGAACTTTCTGGGGCAGCCTGGCCTGAACAAGTTGGCAGTTGTTTGGAATCTTCTCCACTTGTAGATGATCTTCCGGACAGTCGAATGATTGATTTCAAATTGTTTGGAGATCTTTTTAAATCCCTTCCCAGATGCGTAGGCATCTATAACCTTCTTTCTGAAGGCCTCAGAGAGCTCTTTTGATCTAGGCATGGTGACGCCGCACACTTCAACAACAAAGAGCAAACCAAACTAAATGTCTGAGGTTTAAATAAGACAGGCTCCTCCAAGATCCTCTCTAACGATGTTCTAATCATTTGCACCTAAGCTGGTGCACCTGATTCTAATTTTAGGTGTTTGAAGTAGTGATAAATGTAGGGGTGTACCATAGACTCCTTTAGAGAAGGACTGGAACGTCCCATGCTCGGGGTTTGTAACTTGAGTCTGAATGATTAACTTAAGTCCTGGGCTAAAATGACTTCTAGAAGGGCTAGAGACACGATCTCGGGGTCAAAATAGGGTTTTTTTGAGGACGGCGAGTTCAATAGCGACATTTTCAACACCACCTGGGGTCATCTTCAAGGTCAAAAGGTCATATTTCAAGGTCAAATTAGTGAATTTTGGCAATTTTTGCCCGTTTTTTGTGTCTAACTCATAAACAGTGAGAGATGGCTGATTATAATAAGAGGCAAGTTTGTAGAGCTGTCCAAATTTAATATATATTGTCATATATCGTATTACACAAACATACAAACATACAGCAAATACACATTCGAATAATAACAATGCACCGTTTTTCAATAATATTTTGTAAAAAATGTCTATTACAACTATGTCTATGTCTATCACTAGTTGGAGAGCTATCGCTAGTTGGAGAGCTTTTCGTGCCTCCTGAGGCATCCCACAGCCTTTTCTTTGTCACTGACATTGAGGACATGAGCTTTCAATAGAATGTTAGCTAAAGTAGTACATGCTGCATTATTACTAGCTAAAGGTGCATCTACAAAGGATAACAGCTCAGCAAAATGAAAGCGGCAACGCATTTTAGTCATGCCATGCAAATTATGGGCATTATGTACAAAGAAGACGGTTGACATAGTCGGCACACTCAGTCCACCTCTATTCAAATTATCTAGGAACTCAGATGACACCTCGTTACCATCTTCATCATCCATGATCTCCTCCATACTGGTGCTATCACCATATTTATGAACAAGGTATCCGGCCAAATAAACAACTTTATGCTTAAGGGCATCATCAGACCTCAAGAGTTCCTGAGTGTCATGAGGAGTGATCTCGTCAATGAGTTCACTTCGCACATCTGGATTTATGGAAGTACCACAATTCTTGCCGCAAACAAGCACACGAGAACTAGATTCTGGCATAATGTCATGCTTAACGAGTGTCTGCAAATTTGCAATTTTAGCTGCAGCCATAATGTCAACTACGTCAATGTGGAAGTTTCCACCGCGTCTTTGCCTGGCTTGGCCGAAAAACTTTTCCAAGGCTTCATCCGTGAATATAGCAGGAAGAACGTAGTCAAAGTCTTTCTCTGCCAGAAGCAATTTGGCAGCATCCACATTATTACGTGTGGACACAGTGAAGGCTTCAGCAGTTTGCCGAGTTAGGTTCAGCTTACGACCACCACCTCCTTGCCATGCGCAGGTAGATATAATTTGGCAGGCCTCCTCCAGCCTAGTGAAACTTGTACAGTCTGCTGTCCAAGGCTGTCTGGATTCGTCGCGCAGATGGATAGCTGAGAAACGGTCTTTCACATTCATCATCTTGAACCACTCACTCATTGTCTGGGTGAGAATGATGGTGCCTTCGCTGATGCCCAGTGAATCCTTGAAGGTCTTTAAGGCAGCGACAGTCTTGTCATTGAACACCTGACATACCAAGGGTACGCTCTGGCGTTGAAGGTGCTTGGGGAAAACAGCGGTGTGCGTCAGCTTGGTTAAGCGAATAGGAGTAGCTCGGTCGATCTCATAAAGCTTCCGAATATCACTCCAGTAAGCTTTGTACTCATTGCCATGTACGACAAATGAGAGTGTCTGGCCATCAACAGTAATCCAGTTGTTGCGAACATTTTTGAAGATGTGCACGTAGTAGTACACTAAGAACATAGATTGCTCTTGAATCGATAGCACTTGACAACTTCCCGGTCCTCCAAGTTTTGAATAAACACTGCGATTGGTATTGCAATTGTCACATATCAAAGAAATCACAGTACCACCAGCACCAACTACAGCTGAGGCAGCTTCAATGAGGAGTTCCTTCAGCTGATCGGAAGTTAGTTTTTTGCAGGGCAAAACGTGTAGAATATAGCGTGGACCACCAAAATGGCAGGCAACTTCAACAACCAGAGCATGTGAAGCAAGAATTTCATGGTCACCCCCCGCTGCAGCATTTTGAGCATATCCTAGAACATGCCTTCCAGAAAATCGCAATGTCTCGACCAGCTTTACCTCGTCAAACATTAAATTGACCAAACGCTGCTGCGGCTTAAGCTGGTCGAACAACGTTTTGAGGTTGGAGTCCTGCAGACTACTAGAAAGCACCTGTTTTACCTTTTTGTTGATGGTAGAATGATTAAGCCGGATTGACGAATCATTTTGTATGCACTGGGATGATATGTTGTGAAGCTGCATTGCGAAAATCATAGTATCGGTATCAAATCGGCGACCATCAGGAGGTATGAACACATGCCGCAGCTGCGACAGAAGGAAGGTTAAATGAGGAAGCTCGTGTGCCTCAGTCATCTTGCAGAGCTGGCTTATTACGTGCTGAAGAATTTCCTGGCTTGTGTACTCATAGGTGTTTACCTGGTCAGTTATGGATATAATCTGGGACCGTTTTGAGAGCAAGCTGTTCTTTTGCAAAGGAAAAAGTCGTTTGGGCACTTCAATGCCATCTTTCTCAACTCTATTCAAGAATAGGAATCCAAAAGGTGAGCTGACTTGTTGGAAATGAAAGAACTGCCTGACAGTTTGTCCAGTAGCGTCAGTTATTGATAGGTACAGGTTTTTCTGGTCTTTTATGACGTTAAAGCCAGGAAAATAGGAGCTGATTTTGGCGCAGAAGTGGTCGAAACCTTGGATCTTGTCTGCAGCCTCAACAGCTGCATGCACCTTCTTAGTTCTTGATTCTGATGTAGAAGATGATGTTGGGCGTGGGGCTGAAGTAACCTGCTTCAAAACTGATTTCGGTAATCCAGGAAATATTGATGGGGGTTCTTTGGGTCGCTTGCCACCCTTAACTGACACCCATTTGCAATTGAAATGTGTCTCACAAATATATATCTCCTTCAAGCGCCTCAAGCTTTCTTTCTCATTCGGCATTGCCAATATCCATCTCTCCCTCTCAGGATCTTTTGGGAAGGATAGGACCTTTACATAAGGCGTCCCACCATAGTTTCCTTTACAGCCAAGGCAGCTGCAACGACGTGGCATCTTGTCATGAAAGCAGGAAACAAAACAAAGATCCTGTGAGATCACCAGCTGGACAGTTTCTGAAAGAGAAGAGAAACATATTATTTTGCTGATTTCCGATATTAAATGTGAAATACCACAATTAATTTTAAAATAAATAATAATTAATACACAAATCAAAAAAATTAAAAACAAAATTGTTTAAAAATAAAGTTGCCAAATGGAAAAAATAATGTATATTCAAATCATTTTTTCGCGGGAAACTAATCTGTTATAATACAGACTATTATATTTTATTTATTTATTTATTATTTTATTACATAAATTACATGTCATATGTCAATTTCATTCCAATCCATCCAATAGTAAAGTGCTGTGGTATTTGCATAGAAAACGAGGCATTCATAGAAAACGAGATAGAAAATGGGAACTCAGACTCAAGTTACAAACCCCGAGGTCGTGACGTTCCAGTCATTCTCTAAAGGAGTCTATGGGCTGTACTTACTTTTTCCACATGCGAAATTTGCATTTATGTTTATTTTAATTATACAATGGACCACAAAATGTAAATGTTTCATGATATTTGTTATACTAGGGCATGCCCGTACTATATATAAGCTAGGACGTGCGATTATATCACCTTTATCTATCAATATTGTTGAAATGAAGATCAAATAGCTATATGTTGAAATATGTTGAAAAAGTGAAAAGTTTACATGGGGTGTACTTACTTTTTCACATGACTGTTTATACGAATCAAAAAGAAGATCATTGGTTTTGGGTGGTCCTTTCCGCATATCTCGTGGGATGATGAGTTGGAGAGACGACCGTAATGGCAGGGAGTGGTTGGCATTCTCTCAAGCAGGGATTCAACCCATGTCCTAATAAAAGGTCTTTGTCTGAGGTCATTATTACCCTCGCCAGAGGAGAGGGTATTGCATTTGAGTCCATTTGTTTGTCTGTTTGTCTGTTTGTCTGTCTGTCTGGCTGGCTGTCAGTCTGTCTGTCTGTTTGTCCGCACAGAATAAATATGATTTTCTCTGCAACCGTTGGTCCGATTGACAGAAAATTTTCACCATAGGTGCAGCTCCCCCTGTAGAATTTTTTAATGATAATTATGACGTCATAGGTCACGTGGTTCGGCCGCCATATTAGAAAAACCGAAAAACTTTGCACCTCTATATCTCCGAAAGCGCTGAATAGAAAAAATTGAGACATCGCTCATTGTAAAGAACTATCCATGGGGAATAAAATATGTTAATGATGATGTCATAGGTGCCTCCATTATGACATCATAATTCGACAAGTACAAAACTTCATCCAATAGAGATGAAATTTCTTGAGCGCCATGTCGGCATTAACTGGTGGAGAAAAAATAACGATGATGACGGCATGGGTCACGTGGTTTGGCCGCCATCTTGAAAAACCGAAAAATATGCACCTCTATATCTCCGAAGCTGAACAGAAAAAATTGAGACGTGGCTCATTGTAAAGAACTCTCCATGGGGAATAAAATATGTAAATGATGATGTCATAGGTGCCTCCATTATGACGTCATAATTCGACAAGTACAAAACTTCATCCAATCAAGATGAAATTTCTTGAGCATAATCTCGGAATAAATTAGTGTAGGAAAAAAATAATGATGACGTCATCGGTAACGTGGTTCGGCCGCCTTATTTGATTTAACACAAAAGCCTTAAAAACCACTGAAAATACATCCTGGCGAGGGTTTGCAATCTCTTTTCTTTTTCTTGTTCTTAACTGTGTGTTTTCATTCGTCAGGTTGCGATCGGTGCAGCCGTTTGTGCGGTACCTGGGAAAATAACGTTATGCGGGAGTCCAAACAGGAAAATGCTGGAGACCAAAGCTGAAATTGGAAAAACAATATACCCTATTTTACTCCAGGGGGTCCCAGGATTACCCACCCAAAATATCGTTGCGATCAGTTCAGCCCTTTTTGCGGTACCTGCGAATGGACGGACAGACAGATGGACGGACATTTGGTGAATTATAGTAAGATAAAGCTTTGTTGAAAAATTTCTGACAAAGCTCAAATGGTAAATTGAAATTTCAGGTCAATTGGGTGAAAATTTATGATTTTATGACACGGATCTTTGACCTTTTGACAAAATCATTAATTTGCTTTCATTATCATATCATTATCATAATCATATGATAATGACAAAATCATTATCATAATAAAGCTCTGGTGAAAATTTTATGCCAGCTCAAATGGCAAAAAGTTACGACCCAGACAGACAGACACACACACACACACACACACACACACACACACACACACACACACACACACACACACACACACACACACGTGATTACAAAACTCCAGGGGACGGGCTAATGTCATGAAAGATTCTGATCCATCAGGCAGTAGCCAATGAGACACATGGAGAGTGTGTAACCTCCTTGATGAACTTATTGTTCGCATAATGGAAGATTTGCTCCCTAATGAACAGAGATTAGTAGTTTCATCAGCCAAGTGTTTTTGATGTTAATTTAGAAATCTTACTAATTACTGACATTAGTAGTTATAAAAGTTCAAGGCACTGGATACAAACAATTGCTTTGATGCTCACATTGGAGAAACAATACACATTACATAAGTGTTGCCAGCAGCAGGTGCTCCATCGTTGGAAAGAATAAGAATTATAACAGCTTGTTTACATTACACTCTGTTTGTTCCACGTTCCCATGACAATGGCATGTTTCAGACGACTTGAGCAAAGAAATTGAAAATCATGAGCCGTACAGTATATTAACTACATACTCAATTTAGTGTTTGTTGTACTCTGCATGAACCATAACTGGTTTGGTCCTCATCGTCGTTCATATGCCTTGGAGTTGGCATGAGTTGTCATTCACCACCCTGTCTGCGAAACACTAGGATGACAGATTCGAACCCAGGTTAGACAGCTCAGAGGGGAGTGTGCATACCTCTAGGTTATCCCACAAGCACAATTGCAACACACACATATATATATATATGTAAAAATATACATTAAAAAATTTCTATCTATATATACAGTATATATATATATATATATATATATATATATATATATATATATATATATATATGTATATATATATATATATATATATATATATATATATGTATATATATATATATATGTATATATATATATATATGTATATATATATATATACTGTATATATATATTCTTTTTTATTTTTTATTTTATTATAATCCACTGGCAACGGTACCCGCTCTATGGGCGGGGCTTCAATTGGGAAGACCAAATGAAAAGGCAAAATATCAGAAATTGAAGGCTTTTTTTATTTTAAACGATTCATATAAACATCCGTTAAATCATATCACACGCAAATCATCAAAATCTAAACAGTATTTGTAGAATTTCAATAAAAGCCACATCACTGTTCATATCGGTAAATATTATTTCATCGTGTTTGGAAAAACTGGAAAATTGGAAATTGGAAAAATTGGAAAAACAATATAGCCTATTTTACTCCAGGAGATCCCAGGATTACCCACCCAAAATATCGTTGCGATCGGTTCAGCCGTTTTTGCGGTACCTGGGAACGGACAGACAGACATTTGGTGAATTATAGTAAGATAAACATTGGCTACATCGAATAAGCTTGTGTCATGGAAACAAAACAAAGTTTGGTTATCCTCCTTTTAAGGAATTCAAATCCTGACTGTACAACCAACATCCATCATCCCGTCCAGTGCAGGGTGTAAGGGAGGAGCAAACATGACGTCACTCCAAACTTATCTTGCTCGTCCAATTCTATCCATGCAGATCACCCCCCCCCCTACCCAAAACCATGATATTTTATACAGTGGTTAACAGCCCCCCTGACCCTCAAAACCACCACCTTCCAAATTTCCAGTTATTCCTTCCTGAGATTTTGCTTCTGTATTCATCCCATGCACCCCTACCCCTCTTTCCTCCCCAGTTCCCTTATTTTTCCAAGTCTCCCTCCATCTTGTCTTTCAGCCCTGCTGTTTGGTGTTTCCCCCACTTTCTATTGTTCCTTTTGTTTTGTTGCATCCTGATCAGTTCGGTGTTCTTGCTCTTCCATGAACCTTGACCTTGTATACAAAAAAGTGTGAATATTTTCAAACTGATAACAATCTGTTTTGAATTTTTTGAAGACGGACAACAGCAGCTGCTCCGGAAATATTCCCATCTTGCGGGGTGACCTGGGGAACGTTTTTTGACCTTTTTTGACCAAACCAACAGACGGAACAGGTGGCAGGTATAAGTAAATTTATTTTGGGGCCAGTGATTAGCCTCTTCTTCGCAAGAGACGCCATCGGATCTATAAAGTCAATCAACGTTATAGATCAACGTGTTAATTTGTTTTATACGTCTCCCACCCCTCTACCCCCTTTTCCCAAGCCCTCTTCCTCCCACAGACCTCCCACTGTCCCTGTTATCCACTGTTGTACTTGTGTGCTTCCCTCTCTTTCCCCATCTTGTCTCCCGTTCCCTTTATTATATGTTTTATGTTTCCGTTTATTACCTCCGCCACCAAAGGTGGTTGGAGGTTTTGTTTTCACCCCTGTCTGTTTGTCCGTTTGTTTGTTTATTTGTTTTTTATGAACAAAATATCTCAAAAAGTTGTTGGACAGATTCGGACGAAATTTTTCAGAGATGTAACGTATGTCACAAGGACGAAATGATTAGATTTTGGTGAAGATCCGGATTCGGATTCGGCTACTAGAATTTTTGCAAGTGATTCTTCACCATTGGGAGATCGGGCCAAAAACGATACATAGCAGGATATTTCAAAAACGGAATTGGACGAAACTTGGTGGACCGGTTGGGTGTCTGACAAGGACAAATACAGTGCATTCAGAAAGTATTCAGACCCCTTCACTTTTTTCACATTTTGTTATGTTGCAGCCTTATGCTGCAATCGTTTAAATTCATTTTTTCCCTCATTAAACTACACTCAATACCCCATAATGACAAAGAGAAAACAAGATTTTAGAAAGTTTTGCAAATTTATTAAGAAGAAAAAACTGAAACATCACATTTTCATAAGCATTCAGACCCTTATGCTATGACACTTGAAATTTAGCTCAGGTGCCTCCCATTTCTCTTGATCATCTTTGAGATGTTTCTACACCTTAATTGGAGTCCAGCTGTGGTAAATTCAATTGATTGGACATGATTTGGAAAGGCACACACGTGTCTATATAAGGTCTCACAGCTGACAATGCATATCATAGTCAGGTTCACTATGTCAATAAATTATATTTCGTTCAAAATCATGGTAGATTAGCAAACCTATACATTTTTGGAAAGGTTATAGCATAAGGAAACTAAAAATCAATGTTTACATTTGGAGAGATACCTGTATGGCGGCCATTTTGGATTTTCAAAATGGCCACTGTAAAATACATATTTTGTTCTATTTCTGCCTCTAATTACCCTAAAAACTTTTAAAAATATACTAAACCTATATTTTCAGGGACAAGGAATCCAATGAAAGTATCAAATTGGTGCTATGGGGAATGGTAAGACACGAATCAAAGGTTTTGAATTGCAAAATACTGTCTTTATATTCGCGATAAGTTGCATAATCAAATACTTGTTATCATTTTGTACAGGCAGTTAATAACATCAAAATGTGTCACAATAATTCATATCACCAAACATACACAGGCAGTCAGCAAAATCATATATACACATGCAGTCAGTATAACTTCACATCTACACAGGCAGTCAATGACAAAATATACACAGGCGGTCAATGGCATCAAACATACACGATTACAGAATATGCCATTTAGAGTTCGTCATCACTGTCCTGTGTGTCGTATCCGACAATATAGTCCGCATCGTTTTCACAGTCCGTTCCACACAAGCAAAGGTCGGTCAAATTGATTGGCAAATCGAATTGGTCGAATGATCGATCGAATCGAATTCGATGAATCGAATCGAATCGATCGAATTGGTCGAATGGTCGAATGGTCGATCGAAGCGATTGGTCGAATGGTCGAATTGGTCAAATGGAATTGGTCGATTGGTCGAATTGGTCGAATCGAATTGGTCGGAATTGGCAAATGTAAACATTGATTTTCAGATTTTCCATGTAATAACGTTTCCAAAAATGTATAGGTTTGCTAATCTACCATGATTTTGAACGAAAAAACATAGTGAACCTGACTATCAGAGCAAAAACCAAGCCATGAGGTCGAAGGAAATACCTGCAGAGCTCAGAGACAGGATTGTGTCGAGGCACAGATTTGGGGAAGCCTACAAAAAAATTTCTGCTGCATTGAAGGTTCCCAAAAGCACAGTGGCCTCCATAATTCTTAAATGGAAGAAGTTTGGAACAACCAGGATTCTTCCTAGAGCTGGCCGCCCAGCCAAACTGAGCAATCGGGGGAGTATATTGTGGGAGTATAGTATATGTATATTGTGGGACAGAAAGAAGGAGGATGTGTGACAAGGTGGCCCAGGTTGCCTTGAAAGGCTCATTTTGGATATGGAGGAAGTTTATGGAGGCACGTTGAACGGTGTAGGTTGGTTGTGTGTGGTTTTTTTTGTTTTTTTTGTAGATTTGTAGATTTGGTGTGTAGGTGTAGATTATTACTTCTTATTTTGTGTATATGAGTGAGTGGGTGAGGGTGTATGTTTTTGCATGAATTAATTTTTGCATGAGTGTGTTTTTGTGTGTTGAGTGGTGTATGATGTAAGTGTAGGTGGTTGTTTGGTTGGTGTTCTGTATGCATTTGTGTGTTTGGGTGTGTATGGGTGTGTATGGGTGTGTATGTGTGTGTATGAATGATCTGGTGTGTTTTGTTGATGAGTGGTGAAGGGTATAAAGGTGGGTGTTTGAGTGTTCCACCATGTTTGTTTGGTGCTGTGGATTCTGGATGTGGAGGTGTTGTTGTTCGCACTGGCTGGGGGTGGGGGTATGTACGCATCCAGGTGCAGTTGCTGCATGTGGATGTGTACGTGCCCCTGCTGGCCCACCTTAGCTGACCGTATCGAGGTTGAAGGGCCGAAACGGGATGATGCTGAGGACCTCGACTGAGGACCTGGTCAGTGCGGCACACTTGTGACCAGGTGTGTTTTGAACATATATATATATATACACACACAGAGTCAAGGCTTGTCGAAGAACTATAACAAATGAAATTAGAGAGAGGGGGAAACACTAACAGAGGAGTTGAAGGACAAAATAGAGGGAGACTTGGACAAAGAAGCAGTTTGATGGAAATTTTAAATTGCAAAGCAGAAACTCCACGATACGATTTTATTATAATATTTTTTATTATAATACTTGGCCACTTGAGGATATTCCATAACGAATAGTTTTTCCAAAATATCCATCCAATTTCATGAAATTGTTGTCTTTTCATTATCTGGATGAATGTATAATGTGCAAGAAATGGTACAAATCTTTTGGCAAATTATTGGCGTTGGGAATGCAATACACCAGATCTTGTATGTCATGTATTCCAGCACATTGCGGGGGTTTATATTTATGCTGACGCAAGAAAAGTTGACAATAACACTTCATGGAAATGGACTGGGGTTTATGGAAAAATGGTGAACAGCTTTCTTTATAGAGCGGTTCATGTTCTGGTTTAACAGCTTGGTCTGCAGAACAAATGTGTATGCAGTTAATCTCCTGTGAAGTACACAGCTATGCAACGACTCACACAAGTAAACTCGAATTTCATGAGGCTGCTGCTCCATACTCATCCCAATCATTTGATTGTGTATACATTCCATCAAAACTTTCCCGAACATTCCAAACCCACTTACGAAATCACAAAAGCCCCTGCATGGCCTGTTTATGTTCCCATCTGAACCCTGTAGCCTCCTCATGCATGGAACCCATGTCCAGATCCCACACAACCACATGTGTTTGTGAATTGTGTACCAATTCCCTTGAATTAATGTATAAGTACAACGATGTCTATTTATGCCTTTGTCTTGCATTTTATATACTTTATGTACAAGCTCTTCCCAGAACATTAGATCGACTTTGAAAAAAAAATAACAAAACTTTTGAATGTTTATTCCAACCAGGAAACCAGCGTAAAGGTATTCTCAATTATCTACTTCCATAACTGCAACTATGGACATGGAGCAGTTTCAGCTAGGAATTCTGGAATTTGAAGCAAGCCAAGACACCTTATTCAGTTGATAATGAATCAAAGAGCTATTCTTCCTCTTCAAAATGGAGCCAGGTATGTCATGTAATGTTCTTCTTCTTTAACGCACAAAATTATTCCCACATTCTTGTGGGGTTTGCTGGAGGAATTTTTTCACGAGACCTGATGTTCCATTACAGTTGGGCAAGAATTTGGAATTTGGACATGGTGACGGCAATAGTTCCCTACTCTTTCAGTCGGACACCATGGTATCTTTAACCTCCACCAACTAATGTCAGCAAATAGAACTCCCAGTTTAACGTCCATCTAAGGGACGGCACACATTGATAAATCAACCTGCCTGTGAAATATGAGGACAACAGTTCTAGCTGGGCTGATATTTGAACCCAGGCTAGACAGCTTAGATGCAAATGTGCCTTCCTGCCAGCTCTATGCAGGTCATATAATAATAATAATAATAATAATAACAATAATAGTAGTAATAATAACAAAATCTGTGAGCAGTGATGCCGGGAACCAAGATCCATCACTCTGATTGGACAAGTAAGCGATGACATCATTGACAATGGCAGCCTGGACCCGATTATATCAAGTTTGAACTAAATCGATCGCAAAATGAAGGGGATGAATGCATTTTTTAAGTTTTTCATGAAATCAAATATGGCCGCCATGTCATATGACCTATGATGTCATCCATAGGATATACATCAAGTCAAGTAGCATACTATAAGTGGTCCAAGTTTCTACTCAATCAATCGAAAAAGGAAGATGTGTTTCAAAGGTTTTCATGAAATAAATCCAATATGGTCGCCATGTCAAGTGACCCATGATGTCATCATTAGGATATGCATCCGCTCAAGTGGCATACTATATTTGGTCAAAGTTTAAAGATCCTCTGATCAACGGTTTGACCTGTAGGTCGATACAAATTTCATGAAATCATAATATTAATTAAAAAAAACAACTAATCTATGATATCAATTTTTAATTGGTCCATAATGTCATAATTGGAAAAACGTCAAGGCATGTGAATACTTTCTGAATGGACTGTACATATGTATGTATATATACATATATATATATAATTATATATATTGTTACGGTACACGGTTAAGGATGGTATGTTTGCCGAGCGGAGGCTCCGCGACCGAACAGTTGTTCCCCGACTAAACCCGATTCACCCAAACGTTGGCCGTATCGCGCCACATATATTCAATGTGGAAAAGACTAAGACGACGAATGCAAAGAGGAAGAAGAAGAAGACGTACAGAAGAGTAACGGGGTTTATTATTATTTACACACACATAAGCAAAAAGAGCAGTCACGATTATTTACAGGTGACATGAAAACGCAGGTGACACAGTGAAAATTACTAGCTTATACAGACTTAGTTTACTACCCAGGACAGCACGAACAAAACAAACTCACGTACGCAAATGGATGGAAGGGTAGGAATCGTTTGGAGGGATGAGCAGGTGGGATCACAGGGCACAGCGAGCAGGTCCACTCCGGGCAGGAAGCGAGGAGCCGGCAGCTCCTTGTATTCGGCTTTACAGTGCACACCAGCAGCTCCTTGTATTCGGCTTTACAGCGCACGCCGGCAGGGTCACTCGCTGCCCCGTCAGGGCTTCACACGGCTGGGTGAAACGGGGCTGGTTGAAGCGGCTCTTTGTCAAAGGCTTTTAGTATCTCTCACGCAACTCCGGTGCAACTCTGAACTCTCTCCCGGTGGACTGCCAACCCTCTTACGCACCTGGACTCATCTGCCGTATCTCTCGTGTCGCTTTTTCCAGCGATCGTCGCACCCTTCTCTCGTACCTTCAGCGTGGGTCTGACACGCCCTCTTTGGTTTCGGTCCCGCCCTCCCCCCCCCCCCCCCCCCGTGCTATGTTTCGTGACCTTGTATGGTAATCCCACGGGCTCGTCTCCTTATTTGGGCATGGCGCCGACGGCACGCCCCTTGTGGCGAGCCACGGGCTTGGTTCCTTATTTGGGCATGGGGCTGAACAGTCCCGCCCTTCGTGGCGCGCCCTGGGCTTGCCTCTCCCGGGCGACCCCGCCCCTCCTGTTCAAACAGAGCACGGAGCACATATTCACTATAGCAGCGAAATGAGAGGGCATGCACCCCACGCTTGTGAACTGCTTTACCCGCAGATGGAGAGTTTGGCTGGGAAATGGAAGTATTGAAGGGGAGCTATTCTTAATTGATTCGGTGCAATGGAGTGTCCTTCTAATGGAAGACAAGGCCTTACTCTAAAACACATAATAAGATATAAGCTACTGAACAAGGGTTTTATCGGGTCCTGCAATGTGGTGTTTCATGGAATAACTACCGGGACGCCCTTTTTACCTTTACACAACTCTGGAGGCAGGAGGGGCCATATTCAACAATGTTCATCACCATTTCCAATATAATACAACACAATCAAAAAAATGCAATCCTCATATCCGCAACAATATATATATATATATGTATATATATTGTTACGTTTGTAGTGGGTAGGCAGTGATTACCTTAGTCCAGGTAGAATTGCATAGGTAGTATGCTCAAAATGTCGTGTAGCCATCTTGATGTACATAAGTCAGGCCGTAAGTCGTGTAAGCGCATATCTTTGTTCCCATCACGAGGGGTGGGACTATGTTAATTAGTTAGGGATTAATGGTAAATCCCCTGTATGTAATGGCCTCTGTTATTTTCCCTCTGTCCTTATGACACACATAGCACACACACAAGAAAGAAATCGCGCATTTACCACACTAAATAAAAGCAACCGGAACCGGGACATTCAACTACCGCTGGTGCCGCAGCCATCACATCACAACACAAACAGGAATATGTGGACCGAATGTGGACCGAAGTCCTAGACCAAAGTGTCACCTCTGACCCGGAGGCCTCAGCCCGGCCACTCTGTCAACAGACAGAGATTTATTCATTGGTCCACAGGAGATCGGGACAGCGCTCGTCACGCTGTTATGTCATTGATTATTATCCCCGCCGATCGCACCGCATCCCCTGGTTTTGGTTTGCACTGGCGGGAACGATGGTCTGTGTGGCAGACAGGCTGTTGGTTCCTTGCGGGTTATGCGGTATTTACCGTGTGAGACATAATTCGTGGCTGGTGCTCACCACTAAAGCTAGGAGGTGCCTTGATCAACATATATATATATATATATATATATATATATATATATATATATATATATATATATATATATATATATATATATATATATATATTGTTGCGGATATGAGGACTGTATTTTTTTTATTGTGTGTATTATTATTATTGTTATTCTGCGCCTCCTGCCTCCGGAGCTGTGTAAAGGTCAAAGGGCGTCCCATAATTAGTCCATAAAGCATCCACACCACAGCTAATCATAGAATACCCCTGTTCGATAGCTTATATCTTATTATGTGTTTTAGGGTAAGGCTGTGTCTCCCATTAATTGAAATACTCCATTGCACCAGTGAAAGAGATAGATTCCCTTCATTCCCACTCCCAAAACTTCCATTCCCCCTTTTCGTCAATTGCCATTCACATTGCCAACCAACAATTGCCGCCATTGGCCACGAGGCAGGGTTGGGGAAGAAAGGCGGGTCCCCACCTCGTCATAGAGGGGAGGAGTGAGTCAGCCCCACTCAACCAACCACGAACAAGGGGTTGGACTTGGAGAGGGTGTGGAGAGAAACATCGAGGAGGTTCGCGAAGGTTGAGGGGCGGGGCCTATATAACCCGCAGCTAGGGCGTTTCCCGAAGAGATGAGCTTTTACAGAGAGACGAGAGGAAGTCCAAGCGGTTGAGTCCAAGAGAGGCGCTTTGGGTTGAGTCCAAGAGAGGCGCTTTGAGTCGAGTCCGAGAGAAGTCCAGAGTTGAGCTGCAGCTCGAGCCACCGAAACTGCATTTACTGCAGCTCGAGCCACCGAAACTGCATTTACTGCAGCTCGAGCCACCGAAACTGCACTTACTGCAGCTGGAGCCACCGAAACTGCAGCCACAGCAGCGTGAGGTCTGGACGGCAGTTTGGAGCAGGGCCGCGAAGGAGCGGCGGCTGCCCAACGAGTTGATCGGTTGCAGGACCAGTTGGACCTCCCTATCCCGCCAGCCATCCATCTCCCGCCAGTCCTATCATCATTCCCCGCGTGAGTCTGTCCTTGTTTGTTCTGTCCCTTGGTTAATTAAGACTGTAGGCAAGCTAGCGTTGCACTGTGTATCTAATATCTTCTGTAAATAAACGTGATTGCTTTCTTCCTGCTTATATGTGTAAATAATAAATCCAATTACTCTTCTGTACGTCTTCTTCCTCTTTGTATTCGGTCGCTTTAGAGTTTTCCATATTGAGCAGCCGCGGTGCGATACGGCCAACGTTTGGGTGGAATCGGGTTCTAGTCGGGGAATAACTGTTCGGGTCGCGGTAATACCACCGCTCGGTAAAATAACATCCTTTAACCGCGTCCGTAACAATATATATATATATATATATATATATATATATATATATATATATATATATATATATATATATATATATATATAAAACACAGTTTGTGTGTGTGTGTGTGTGTGCGTGTGTGTAATGTTACCGATAGACTCCTAAACGGAGAGGCTCACGTGCTTGATATTTGGCATTGACATGGCCATTGAGCCTGGGAAGAACATGGCCTACCTCAAAATATTTGACGAGATCCATATTTTTTATTCATATTTACCTCAGCGCATTTCAGCGAGGAATATTATACACTGAATCTGAGCCGGTGGCAGAGCAGCACGCTGATTCGCTCAGAGCGATCACATGATGTTCCATCCCCGCTGCCAGACCATTGAACGGAAAATATATCGAATCAATGACCATTGCCATTCACACCACATAGGTGGAGATGCAGATACCGGGCGCCATCTTGGTTGGCACTCCATGCTGGGCGATGGTGATTTCCGTCACATGTTTGCACGTAATTCAGAGCGAAAAGCGATTGCATTTTTCACCTTTTGTGTGATCGTGTTTTGTGTCGATTTTGTGCGATATTAATTAAACGTCTTTGAAACAGCTGTGAAACGTCTTTCCACAACCCTTCCGTAACCGATTGGAGCAGTTTATTGCCGCTCAAAATGGCATTTTAACAGTTGTCTGGCTTTTAAAATCTGGGACACGTTCAAAACAAATGAGATCCGCGAAGCGAGTTGGTCGAGTCGTGCTAACCAAGATGGCGACACGGCTATACTTTTCACGGAGTATGAGCGTTCTATATATTTTCAATTCAGTGCGCCAGACTCGCTCATGTACTTGATTTGTGGCATAGACATGGCCATTGGGCCTTCACGGTCTAATTTGTGCGAGGCTTTTGTCCGAGTGAACTTGAGTCGAGAGGGCGAATGTACGGGTTGAGAATGTACGGGGGTCTCCCTTCCCCCACCCGGCAACGCCGGTACTGGAGGGCGTCACAGGATCGGTGAGTCTCCAAATCCGCTTCGTGCTGTTGTTGCGAAGATACAGGACGATGTCGCGATTGTTGTGCTGCTCTCCTACCATGAGAACTGCAACGTCATTGTTGACTGGCCCTCCCCTTCCTCCCCTCCCCTCCCCCCTCTCCCCCCTCCGTCCTCCCCTCCCCCTCCATCCTCCCCTTCCCCCCTTCCCCTCCCCCCTTCCCCTCCCCATCTCCCTCCCCTCCCCCCTCCGCCCTCCCCTCCCCTCCCCCCTCCATCCTCCCCTCCCCCGTCCATCCTCCCCTTCCCCCCCTTCCCCTTTCCCCTCCCCTCCCCCTCCACCCTACCTCCTCCCTTCGCCCTCCACCCTACCCCCCTCCCCCTCCACCCTCCCCCCTACCCTCCCTTTCCCCCTCCCTTCCCCCCTCCCTTCCCCCTCCCTTCCCCCTCCCTTCCCCCTCCACCCTACCCTCTCCCCTTCCCACCTCCCTCTCCCCTCCCCCCTCCCCTCCCTCCTCTTCTCCCCTCCCCCCTCTCCTCCCCTCCCCCCCCGTTCCCCTCCCCTCCCCTTCCCCCTCCCCCTCCCCTCCCCTTCACCCTCCCCCTCCCCTCCCCCGCCCGGCAATGCCGGGTACTTCTGCTAGTGTACAGACACACTCACTGGAGACGAGTGCACATACATTTAGGCCATCCTGTCAGCCTTTTAGATGAGTTACGTGATGTTGTTTGCGGTGCCAGGGCATTTGAAAACTCAGGGTGCCACTTTAGTCCAGAACCCTTTCAAACAAATAAATTATAGATATGTTGCATGGCATATACAGTATTCTCGTGTTATCATATCTGATTGCATGTGACATTTGGATTAATTTTTTTTACTTTGGATGGAAATTTGGTTTGGATCTAAATCGGATCCCACACAGGTATTCCGAGCCCGAGGAAAGCCGCCCAGCCCTACAGAACCCACACATGAACCTCGTGAAGGACCCCGCCTGGACTAGTGGAAAAGGCTGTGTCGATATACTGTGGCTTTGCTTTGGATTTTGGCGAGGATTTGTGATAAAAATCGCCACTTAATTGGGATCGATATCACTACTTATTGTATGTCATATGCTTGTGATGTATGTACAGTACTTTAATATTATTGTGGCAAGATATCCTGCATTGATCATTGTATTTATGCAATGTATTTACCTCCTCCATGAGCCTATCTTTGCGTCAGCAAACAACTTTCTCCAAGGGTAGCCCATTTCTTTACCCACAATTTTGAACCCCTATAATTATATTGAGAAGAAACAAAATAAAATGAAATTTCTGCAGGATATTGATATAAATTTTACAGCAAATCAACCAGGTTTACGCACATCAACCGGTGAACATTCAAGATCTGAAAGAGCTGATTCAATCAGCCTTTGGAGAAATGACAGTTGGAAAATGCAACAGGAAGTGGTTTTGGTGTATTGCGAAAGTTTGCACGCATTGCTTGAAAATTATGGAAATAATTTTGAAATTCATGACTAAGTTTCTACACAGATGACTTCAATTAAATTTTTTCAAAAACTTGAAATATGTATCAATATCCTGTATAAATTTTGTTTGATTTTGTTTCTTCGTAATATAATTATAGGGGTTCAAAATTGTGGATAGATAAATGGGCCACCTTGTATATTTAGGTATTCGCATCTTAAATATCACCATTTATTTTCATCATTTAAATGTACAAATGTCTTTAATAGGGTTATTTGTTCAGGAGTTATCAAACAGAGTGACCACTATATTCGTCATGGGTGTGTGTCTGTGTGTCTGTCTGTCCGCAGCATAACTACCCGATGATATCATCCGATCTTGATGAAACTTGGGTGGGAGGTTGATATCATGATCTAGTTGTGTCCTGCCTAGAGTGGGCGTATTGCGCCCATTGTGGGTGGAGCGACGCCCGAAAAAGATGTCTTTTTAGGGGGTAATCGAGTTCAAGCTACATCTTCTCCGAGTGGTTTAGTGGAATCTGACAGAGGTTTCGGTATTTGGTTAGGCCAATGTCATGTGTCTAGACCCATGGAGCTCGATTTTTCATTTTTGCGTCAAGGTCACAAGGTCACGAAATTAAAAAAAGAAGTCGATTTTTGATGGTTTTATTACATTGTTCGCTTCCTGATAGGGTGAAATGTCGTACATGATCTTATATTATCACATACATCATGAAATACAAGTTTTCCAACAAATTTCAGAATCTTCGACCTTTGACCTTTGAAGGTCACAAAGGTCAAATTTTCAAAGTTGTCGGAATCTAACCAAATTTTCGGTATTGTGTAGCTAACTAGTCTCATAACAGATTATATCCTAATACATTCCTATTTATATATTTTAAATGTCGGTTTTGACCTTTGTCATTGAATACCGCTCACTCATGAACCATCGTCGTCTCCTGACATGTATGATTTTTCATTACGAATGTGACCTTCATTTGCTGCACTTGTATTTGAACTGATAAATGGCATGAGCCCCCTATTACTGCATGAAGACAGCCAGATACCTTCGAAGCATTCACACTTTCCTTTAAGCTGTCTAGCCTGCGCTTGAATCTCCACTCAGATATATACTGTCACCTTGGTGTTTCCAATGCCGATCGAGGCATCAATGTCCCCCATCCATTTGAAGGATGTTAAGCTGGGTGTCTCATCTGCCAATTGCAGGTGGATGGTAATGATGCCAAGGTGTCTTTCACGAAGAGTAGGTGAGTTATCGCCAGCACCCTGAACAAATAAGAAACTGCTGCCCTGACTAACTCCTGGGAAAGGCAATGGCAAACCACCCAGTGTAACCTTTGCCCAGGAACTGCTTTGGCAACTCGATGGTATTCATAGAATACTTACCCTGCGCAGTCAACTTTTTACGAGCCAACTCTTCTGTTTTTGAACATTTTATTATTTGATCCAATATGGCTGCCAGACCACGTGAGAGATGTCATCATAAATTTATATTCTCTAATATAATTGTTTCATAGATCACGCCCATTACATTTCAAACTGATCAGACTAAGCGTTGTCCCTGTCGATTTATGACGTCATAACGAAGGCACCAATGACATCACCATCAACACATGTTATTCCCCATGGTGAGTACTTCACAAATTTTTTTTTTAATTTTTTTTTTGTATACATAATCGAGGCTCGTGAAAGAGCTAACATTTAACACAAAAAAAGAATCAAACAGACAAACAAAATATATAAAAAGAGGGAGCGGTAGACAAGATGGGGAGAGAAGGGGAAGCACACAAACACAACATTTGAGAGTAGGGACATCGGGAGATGTGTGGGAGGGAGAGGACTTGGGGGGAGGAGGCGTGGGAAGGGGGAGGGTGGTGGGAGAAGTATAAAACCCAAGGACTTCCAGGAAAGAAGTCGGTATTTCAAAAAAGTGGATTTGGGGTGAAATTAGCGGGGGTAGAAAAGATCAAGGTTTTGGATGGGGGAAGATAAGAGATGGTGGTGAACAGCTGTTTCAAAGACCTGGAGGGAGGAGTGGGATTGAAGAGAGTGAGGGAGTTTGTTCCAGAGGTGGGAGAAAAGAGGAATGAAGGAGTGAAGGTGAGCAGAGAGTCTTGATTTTGGCAGTTTAACCATAAGAGGGTTGCAGGCAGATCTTGTGCGACCTGCAGGAATATTTGGGGGACAGAGCCCAGAGAGAGCTGGGGGAGCAAGGCCGGAGAGGAGTCGGTAGAAGACGGAAAGACCACCCGGTGAGTCTGCGGTGAGTAAGTGAAAGGCCCTCGGGGTTAGCTTCATCGCGGGAGATTCCAATGATTCTGAACGCTTTGGTTTCAACAGCGTGAAGACGGGCTAGGTGTGAGGCAGGAGCACCAGCCCAGACGGGAGAGCAGTACTCCATTGAGCTGCGGATGAAAGCCTTGTATGTGGTGAGGAGCTCAGGTGTGCCAAGGAATGGCTTCGCACGACGGAGGATGCCCAGTCGGCGACTGGCTTTGGAGGCCAGCTTGGAAATGTGGTTGAGTATTATGTCTCTGAACCGTCGAGGGTCGTGATAGGGCCACTGTGTAGGATTTGTGAAGCAGCATTCACATGTTGTGAAAAAAGCAGCATGTCCAGAGTAGAGTGTCCAGGTCTGAAACCAAATTGATGATCAGAGATCAAGCCATTGGAGAAGAGGAAAGATTTCATATCCGAAGCAATGATGGATTCCATGACTTTGCTGATAATTGAGAGAAGGCTGATTGGTCTGTAGTTGCAAGGATCTGTTTTTGCACCTTTTTGTGTAAAGCGGTGATGTTGGCTGATTTCCAAGCAGATGGCAGATGACCTTGAGCAAAAGAGAGGGTGAAGAGAACAGAGAGAGGTTTCAGTGCATGACAATGCACTGAAACAAACATGACAATGCGCCATGTTTCAATTTTTTTCAGTTAGCCGTTTGGGAGATATAGAGGTATAACGTTTTTCCAAGATGGCGTCAGTACCACGTGACCAATGACGTCATAATTATGAATAAAAAATTATACCGTCGGAGACGCTTCTGTGGTAAAATTTCATGTCAACCGGACCAACGGTTGCAGGGAAAATTAATTTTTCAAAATAATGCAGACACGGCACACATACAGCACACGGCACACATGCACAACTGAATGCTTAACCTCGCTTTTCCCTTCTCGAGCGCAGGGTAACAACGACACTCTGTCATGAGTTTGGTATATTAGATTGATTGAGTACTGTATGGATGAGCCACCACCAATTATTTACACTTTAACAACAGTGTAAAACGGTTTCCATTGTAATTATCAACTTTTTCTACATCGGGGAAACTTGAGCAGCTGTTCTTGGCCAATGCTGTTAAAGGGACACAATCATGACTTTGTATTAAGAGGTATGTTTTCGAAGATGATATTCCTGACCCATTAGTACAAAAATAATTTTTTGGGAAGAATAATAAGCCTGATAATTGTGTTGTAAAATTGGACTATTTTCACTTCTGTTATGCAAATGAACTTCTTTCGTCTATTCACGTGATGTCATAGGTGCACAACTCAATTTACCGATGTGTAAGTCTGCGTTACATCAAAAGTTATTCTGGCGTTCAAGATGCCGATGTGCCAAGTTTTGAACTGTTCGAGTCGTCAAGAAATGTGCTCACAGAACCCAGAAATCGGTTTTTGGATCCCTGACCGAGTTGTATGTAATATTGCAGATCGAGGCATCGATACTATTCTAAGGGACCTGAATAAAAATCAGTCAACTAACCCTAACCTGTTTAGAAAAAATAAACTAATCCTAACCCAGACCCAAACCCGAACCATAACCCTAACCCTAACAACCCTAACCCTAATCCTAGCAACCCTAACCCTAACCCTAACCTGAACAACCCTAACCTTAATCCTAACAACCCTAATCTCTAACAACTCTATCCTTAACAACCCTATCCCTAACAACCATATCCCTAACAACCATATCCCTAACAACCCTAACCCTAACCCTAACAGAAAGATCGTCAACGTTCATGTGTTTTGTGGTTGAAAAACCGAGGAACAACCAAATTGAACATCAAAATTCAAAACGTATAAAAAAAAACACCTTTAAGGCCATTTTTCCCCGCAAAGCGGGGGTTGGCCTTTTTCGGGAACCGTGGTTGTTGTTGTTTTTCGGTCCCCTTTTTGAAGCAATGTTTTACGGCCAGATGCCCTTCCTGACGCCAACCCTTTTTGCCACCTTTAACGACAAGCAGGGAATTACCAGCAAGCTGGTACTCAATTAGCCGACCTCGGAAGGTATGACAGGCTGAGTCAACCCCCCTGGCGTTAATTCAGCAATCGACCGGGATTCGAACCCAGGATTGTTGGTATCCTAAGCTGGCAACCTAGCCGCTAGCCCAACACCAGGGTCTTCAAACGTATGTTCTTTCAAAATATCGTGTTGTTTGCGAAGGTGACTTTAAGTGTTCATATATGATCAACAGGCTCACTACCTGGGAAACTGGATGGTATTCATAGAATACTTGCCCTATGCAGTCAACTTGTTGCGAGCCAACTCCTCTGTTTTTGAACATTTTTTGCCTTTGATCCAATATGGCTGCCAGACCACTTGAGCGATGACATCATAAATTTATATTCTCTAATATAATTGTTGCATAGATCACGCTCTATACATTTCAAATTGATCAGACAGCGTTGTCCCTGTCGAATTATGACGTCATAATTAAGGCACCAATGACGTCATCGTTAACATATCTTATTCCCCATGGTGAGTAGTTGACAATGAGCCAGGTCTCAATTTCTTTCCATGGAGTGTTATTAGAGATATAGAAGTGCGAAGTTTTTCCAAGATGGCGCCTGTACCACGTGACCTATGACGTCATAATAATCATTAAAATATTCTAAAGGAGGAAGCGCTAGTATGGTGAAAATTTCATGTCAATCGGACCAACGGTTGCGAGAAACTGAATTTTTAAAATGCAGACACGTATGGCACACGGCACACGTACGTACACACCTGAATGCTTAACCCCGCTTTTGCGCTTTGCGAGCGCAGGGTAACAAGCCTCGGAAATTGCTGGAACACGATGCTGTATCGATATGTTTTTTAGTCACAAATCCTACACAGTGGCCCTATCACGACCCTCTGCGGTTCAGAGACATAATGCTCAAATACAAAGACAGGTAAGACGTTTAGTAAGGGAAACATATGAAAATCTGTTAACTAAATTGTTACCAAAAAGTTTCTTCACCAATATGTTTGTAAAGGTGTGTAATAACATGTGTTAAAATGTTGAAGGTCAACTCCCGTGGGAAACCCAGAAAAAACGCTGTTGAATTCGGGTAACGAAAAATTATTTTCGAGAATTTTTATTTTTTTAAATCGGCCCTTAAGTAACATATGAGGGGTCAAATAAGGGTTTTTCATGATTCTGAGTTGATTGTTAACATTTATATTTCACCACAGACACTCCTTTGTGGAAAAATAATTTCTAAATATATCTCATTTTCTACTTTGCAGGACATGGAGTCTAGCAATATGGATGAAGACGTTACTCCACCTGTGCTCAATTGCTTCATCTGTGCACGCTCGGATACACCAGCTGAAAGGCTCATACAGGCAACTCCAAAGGGATACTCAACTTTATTGAAACAAGCAGAAACTGTCGAAAATGTTACTGTTGTGGAACGTATGAAGGAGGCTCAAAAGGAAGGAAAACTGAGGTACCACCAGAAGTGTAAAAATGATCTGTACAACAACTTTGTTGCAACCACCAAGAAGTCAGCTCAAGCATCAAAGGCAGAGAAAGAGTCATCAAAGTTGAAGAGAAGACGCACTACTTGTGAGTTCAGTTCATCAACTGGCTGCAGTTCTAGAAGATCACAGTCAGTTGACCTCCTGTATAAGGATGTATGCATTCTTTGCAACCAACCAGCCCAGCTCTACAAAAATAATCCAGCACAAGCTAGAAAGAAATACAGAGTGCCAGATAATTTGACTGCAGATACACTGAAGGCAAGCTTGCTGAAGACAGCACGGAGTCGCGGAGATGACTGGGGCACTGAAGTCACTGGACGCATGGAAGGGATCAACGACTTGGTAGCAGAAGAAACACTGTACCATTTGCGATGCAAACTTATGTTTGCGAGAGGTGACAGTTTGTCCAAGACTGATGAGGAAGGAAAAAGGAAGAGAGGACAGAGGAGTAATGATGAGGAGCGAGAGGCAGTTTTTATTGAATTCTGCGAATGGTTAGACTCAGAATTAGAGCATGGGGTAATGAACATGGACCAAGTCCATGAAAAGCTGCAGGAGTTTGATCAGTCACCAGAGAAGAGCCTTTCTTATTCAAAGCATTGGCTAAAGATAAAACTTCTAGAGAAATACGAAGACACCTTGTATTTCACAACACAGGAAAGAAGGGCAGATGTACTCTGTCTCAAAGATGGCACCGACAATATTCTGCGAGCATCATGCTAATCTTGACCATGGAGATGAGAAGACTCAGATCATAAAGACGGCACTCAAGTTCATATCCAATGATATTGCGTTGATTGATTTAGGTCCAAAGTCATACCCCACCACACACAGTATGACTGACATCGATAGTCAGCTGACACTTGTTCCTGCAAGCCTTCAGATGTTCTTGAGACCGATTGTCAAGACAGACGAAAGAGTTGCCGTTTGGGGGCAGAATTTTATTAAGGCCTGTCGACCTCGGTCTGGAGTATTGCCACACCAAATGGGGCTTGCCATACAACTTGATCATAGATTTGGGTCAAAATGGATGCTTAACAAGTTCCACCGGCTGGGATACACTGAGTCTTACACGGAGACACAAAACTACAAATACTGCTTCCTTAATAGTAGGAGTGGAGATGATGTTCCAGATACTTCTGGCACTCTTGACACCATTGTGGAGGAAACCGATGAACAGATCAATGATGAGGTTGCGGTTGATGCTGTGCTTGAGGATCAATCAGTGATGACAGCCAAAGTGCCAGCCAGTGAAAGTGAATTGTCAAGTAATGATCAGGTGGTCTTTATGGAGGTTGGGGAAACAAACAATGCAGTCACTCAGTTTGTTGGAGACAATATAGATTTAAACATTGTCTCTATTCACGGAACCACTCCCTTTCACTCAATGGGTTGGATCGAAGTCACCTCTCCGGCACCACCTTTGCCAGATCCACAGACAACAGCAGCTTTCCCCCGGGTGAAGTTGAAGGCACTCGACAAAGCTAAGATCCTGAGAGGAACTGAAGTAAAGATTATTCCATTTACGAACAGGAAACAGATAGGAACGAACGCGATCATGTTTCTCCCCCTCGCTGAGCTTTCCTCCTCCCTGGCTCATGATCAGCCACTCCTCACTCCAGGTGACACACTCTGGGCAGCGGGGTGGGTGATCAAAGCCAACGATCCTGAGTTCCCACACTCCAACTGGAATGGCTGGATGAAGAGAATGCATGGGTATGAGCCAGTTCCAACACTGGACCCCACGGCTCCTGAGGAGCTATTGCAGTTCACGAGCTGTAATTGTCATGGAGATTGCAGCAACCGGCGATGCAGCTGCAAGAAGAATGGGGTCACGTGCATCTCGGCCTGTGGAGTCTGTAATGGCATTACATGCAGAAACTGCAGTCATGATGTTGTTGAGTCTGAAGAAGACATAGACAATGACTGTTGAAACTTCTGACATTGTGAATGAGAAATAACTCTTGAGTATTATATATGTATGTGAAATAAAAGCTACTTTGTGTGTAAATGTAAAAGTGAAAATATAAATGTTAACAATCAACTCAGAATCATGAAAAACCCTTATTTGACCCCTCATAAGTTACTTAAGGGCCGATTTAAAAAAATAAAAATTCTCGAAAATAATTTTTCGGTACCCGAATTCAACAGCTTTTTTTCTGGGTTTCCCACGGGAGTTGAACTTCAACATTTTAACACATGTTATTACACACCTTTACAAACATATTGGTGAAGAATTTTTTTGGTAACAATTTAGTTAACAGATTTGTGAAATATCTCATAAAATGCCCTTACTAGTTATATTTTAACTATTTTGTTCCATAATATTATCCTTTGCAATCTCGTCTATGTCGCTAGTTGCGTCGAGTAGAGACAGTCGAATAGTAATGTACATACACTACTCACAATAAGTTAGGGATATTGTGGGAGTGAGCTAATTTTTTTATGGGGGTGTGTGTTTCACTTCACTGATTTTTGGGATAGGCAGACCATTGTATGTGGGTTGTTAGGGTTAGAACCCAACAGGTTAGTTGTTAGGGTTAGAAATACACAAAATCAACCACACCGAAGAACCTGCCAATATCCCTAACTTATTGTGAGTAGTGTATTATCTCTACCGTGATATTCAGCCATTATAGTCGAGGTGCTGCTACGCACCCTCCCCCCTGCCGTTTATTCAACTCGACATCTTTTTTTTTCACGATTTCTGCAATAGCAAAATTGTTTTGAAGCAAATTGTTGCTGCTCCTATATTTTGCAATAAACCATTTATTTCCCATAGAGATATATGATCAAAAGGGTTCTTCCCCTTTCTTTACCAGTAAGCAAAACATTGCGGCAATACCCCTAACACTCACCTGGTGGATTAAGCAGTATACTACACTGACTAAAGGTGTTTCAAACCATTTCAATGGTTGCTAGAAGACAGGGCAGCATGTAGAATCATATTAACATAATCATAAGACTTTAAAGAAACAAACAAAAAAATACCTATTTTTGGGGGAAACCTCCTCTCCCTCCCATCATGTATACATCCTCAGACCCCAATTTTTATAATTATTTGGACAAACTTTGGTACATCACGGTTGATTAAGGTTGTGGTGAAGTTTCATTGAAATTGTGTATGGTTTCAGAGAAAATACCTACTTTGGGGGTGTGTTTTGGAGGGGATAACAGCTCAGGTTATTCAGAGTAGTGGACTCCTGCAGAAGATCGCTAGTTAACTGAGCAGGAGAAGGTGAGGAAATCACAGGTATGTGCAAGTCAATTTATTTGTTGGTTTAATCATAGGATGCATGGCCCGAAGGCATTCAATGGACACCCGCGCCAATGGACACGTGTCATGCATCCCAGGGTTAAAGTTCTTAATGGGAGAATATGTAATACATATAACTTCTTTTCGCAAAAACTTTCATTTTTAGGAACCTCACATACATACAGAGTATTATGTAATCATGCAAGAAAACCTGGACTCCATTACTGCCTGATCAGTCATATAATCTCGATTTATAATATTCTCTCCCTGAATAATGAGGTTTCACATCATTTGCTCCAACATTCCCTGGAATTATAAAAACTGACTTCCACACATGTTACAGCCCCATTTTTCATTTTGGTTTTGAAGCAAATTGTTGCTGCTCCTATATATCGCCTTTCCACAATGATACTTTTACAAACTAAATATAATTTAAGTGATTGAATTACTTCTGCCTTGCCCCATCCAACCTCACCTTCTCCTCCCCATTATTCTCCATACACCAATCTCACCTCATACATCATGCAGTTTCTCAAACTCCTAAAACCTGCACTATGAGTGTGAAATTAAACTCTTTTTTTGTGATGCCACATCACCTGCCCACATGTCTTCTAGATCCGCCATTCGAAGATGTCACATGACACGGACTGTATGTTGGGGTAGAATCCTGTCGCGGAACGATTACGTTCACACCTGAAGGATGAGGGTGAGTCAGTAAGCAGAAACGCTTTTTGACCATGTGAGAAACCACTGGAATACAGAGTACATCCCGACGTGCCATTGTGTGTTGTTGTCCAGGCCTCTGAATAGGACCTGCAAGCAAGTTTGGTTTTAAAAGGGTTGGAAACATTCCAGCTCTGTCATCCTGTCGGCCAGGTCAGGTGCGGAGGCAAAGTTCTAAAGCCTGCCTGCTTTTGCTCTGATGGTTTTACCGTATTCCATATGCCCGACATAAAAGGCTGCGAATTCCACAAAAGCTGCTCGAATGAAAATCTAAAAATGAATTGTATGAATTACAAAATGGAACCGATGGTTAAAGAAGAACACAAAACATTCCCCAGAGTTTCTTCATGCTATGGCGTTCACTTTGATTGCCATGGTCTCTTGCTGGGTATCAATCGGGTGGTTGGCAAATTACAGAACCCCTTTATTCCCTCCTGTCTCTTAAAGCAGCAGCTCAGCCTCGGCTTCGGCTGCTGGCATCCACATTAAAAAGCATCTGCTGCTCCTTTTCATCCCCCATGGTGAAAAAGTGCTCTGCAGAAGCTGCGATGGTTTCAACCTCCCGGATATGTCTCGAAATCGCCAAAACTTTTATCCTCCGATGTTTGAAAATGTATTTCCCTTCCGAGGGGAGATCTGATGGATTAACTTAAAATTATTATGCAATAAAGCTTCGGCAACCAATTGGGCAAAGGAAAAAGCTATTGAGACTATGGTTCCTGTTACGTACCTTAAAAACGAACTTAAACTCACCTTATGTAGGGTCCGTGAACCTGTTGGCCATGCCTGAAGGTGCAGGGATTTGTAATTTGTTCAGGGCGGTTTCGATAACTCACCTCCTTTTCGCGAAGACACCGTGTGATCTTTATCGTCCATCAACGACCAGTGCAGACAGACAGTTCCTCCGACTTAACGTGCTAGCGTAGGACGGTGCGCGCATTCATGCCTCGCCCTGAATGTAAAACACCAGGGTGACAGTTGGTGGCTTGATGGAGATTCAAACTGAGGCTCGACGACTCAAAGGCAAATGTGCATACCTCTAAGGTCTAAGCTATCCTGCCAGCCATGAGCATTCAAATATTACATAATCCAAAAGTCAAGATCAAACTTTTGTTCAAACTTTATTTTCATCCAAAAAAAAAAAACTTTTTTCAAACTTCTGAAAAAGATCAAACTTTTGCTCAGCCCTTTAATATGCTTTTCTGACTCTTCATTTTTATCCTTTATTTTCATATCCACCTTAGGTACCCTTCCCCTCCTTGGAAATTACAATGTGGTGAAGAAAAGTTTTAAATTAACGGCTTTCCCTCATTGAGCAGCTGAACAAACTTATTAAAAAATGCTTTGTGTGGGTGCCTAACTATTTGCATTACTTACTGCCATCATGGAAAGTGGAACCAACTTGAAATGAGGTAAATGGGGCAGGACTAAGAATGTTTTTTGTTAAATCCCAGTAGGTGGGAAGGTCAAGGTTGGGACCTCGACCTGCGGATTATGCTTTGAACACAAATTTATTGCACTGAGTTTCACTGTGTACTTTCACCAGGATAAATGGTTTCTCCTCTAAGTTCACCATTAATGGTTTCTCTTGAATCTGGGTCGGAATGAATACATCCCAACTTACTAACGATGTGGTTATGTGGAAGGAAGGATCCATTGCTAGATTGTGGTCCAACATGGACCATGTGACTGCGTAGATGAGATTACTCTTGTAAGAGGGAAAATGTCAGAGTAAGTCATATTGTAAAACGTGCATTGAGGAGGCAGTGAGTGTCCACTTTAAGACAATATAGATAGAGTAAGTTTGTTATGTAAAACCTCCTGTTTCCGGGTGAGGACGGGTGAAGACTTGGGCACCACCGTGCCTGTCAAACACCGCATTCACAGTTAGTTGTTGGGTCGGGATTCAAACCCAAGCTAGACAGCTTTGAGGCGAGTGTGACTACATCTAGGTCTAGGGCTCTAGGCCATCCTTTCAGCCCCTGTGTTGAAGCAAGAACCACAAATACCACCTGAAAACTGAAGAACTGAAAACACGAGTGACTAACTTTCAAACCTAATCACCACTTGGATATTGCTCAGCTTGTGGAGATAGATGACATGTTTTATTGTCCTGAACTGTATCAGATTTAGTTTTTTTTTATAGGGTTTAAGGCTCGTAGTGGAGATGCCACACACACACACACACGCACACACACACACACACACACACACACACGCACGCACACACACACACACACACACACATGGACATACAGCCAAACACACAAGACACAACACAGGACTGTTAGACAACACAAACGCCACCACTGAGCTTTGGGGGAAGTGCCGTTACTCCATGGGGCACTCTGGATACCAGCAACGCCACAGCAATGGCGCCGCCTTTCTCACCTCACCCAGCAGGGCATTTCCTCAGGATTAATTTCCTCCTCTCTATGGATTCCAACTTATAGCCTGGTGTTGGCTTAGCGGTTAGGGTGCCGGCTTGGGATCTGAGGATCCTGGGTTCGAATCCTGGTCGATCGCTGCATTTACGCCAGGGGGGTTGACTCAGCCTGTCATCCTTCCGAGGTCGGAAAATTGAGTACCAGTTCACTGGTGACTCCCTGTGTGTCGCAAAAGGCGACTAACAGGATTGGCGGCAGGAACGGCATCCGGCCATAAAACATTGCTTCAAAAAGGGGACCACGGTGCCCAAAAAAGGACCAACCCCTGCTCTGTGGGGAAAAATGGCCTCTAAAGGTGGTTCTATGGATTCCAATCTACGGGGATTGTCTGTGCTCTCATGCTTTCAAATACTGAACGTCAAGCAAGGAAGCAGCACGTACCATTTTAAAGTCTTTGGCACGACTCGTTCAGGATTTGAACCACCGACCTCCCTGACTTTGAGCAGACGCTCCAACCATTGCACCACCGAGTCTGTTATGAGCATCATTTCGAAGTTAAATAGTTCTCGAACCCACTCGCATGCACCAGAGTTATAGTCATTTCCTCGAGTCATCTGCAGGCATTGCAAAGCCAGATTATTCAACTCAAGGTTTGGAAAAGGCAACCTTCTCACTGCCGATAATGTCCAGTGTCATTTATCCCACCTTGACTCTCCGTCTGCCAAACTTGAGTCAAGAAAGGTTTTTTTTTTCTTTATCTTGGATTTTGGCTTTTTGTGCTGCACGAGCTGTTGTCCTTTTCAGTTTAAAAAAAATTCAAAGCGGAAGATCAATTAAAATGAATTACTTGTCTCGAGAAATGTATACAATGGTGAAAGCCAGATTGTTTGCTTTGGACATTCGTTAGAAATCAGATGATTTTGGAGTTTTAATAATGAAAGAGCACAAATTAATTTTTCAAAGTTTTCCAAAGAAAGAATTTTTAATGAAACGAGAAACCTCCTGATGCCAAACTATATAAAATGGCAAATATTTCGAAAGTACATTATTCGAGTACAGCGTAAACATATCATGCTCAGGCAAGCTCAGGGGCCTAGGAAGAAAGAAAACAGAGAGGTGGAATGGAAAAGGCCAGCAATGAACTACTGCAGTAAATGAGAATTCGAAGGATGTTTAACGCATTCAGCGAAGGCAGCTTTGCACGTTCGAGGGGGAGCAAAAGTAATCGGAATTTAAGAAAGACAAGAGGTCCACTGTTTGACAAAATTACGGAAACTGCGAGTCAAAGAGAGTATAGATGGTGACGCTATGGTGGAAGCGACATGTCCTGCCAACTACCCTGCTGCAAATACAGTTGTGAATGGTACCTTTACAAAAGTAATATCGACATGAGGACGAAGTTGTCTCAATCAGCATTATATTTGCTTGAAACGTTCTGCTGAGATGTGAATGAGCGCATCAATATTGCAGAATCAAAAGAAAGAGAACAGCGGAAGATGTTGTCTTCAAACAAGAAAACACATCTTCAGGCTGAAAAAAAGACGTTCAAATCAACAAAGAAAAGAAAAATAATACGTTTCAACAATCGTTCAGCTACAATGGATGCAATTTGAAGTCCTACAGTATTCGAATGTGAGACTTGAGTTCAAATCAGACTCGAATCATACTTTTTGGAAGGTGAAGACTCTAGATTCAGGTTTTTACCTCCAGCACCAAAGGTGGACACAGGTTATGTTTTCACCGCTGTCTGGTTGACTGTGAGCAGGATATCTCAAAAAGTTGCTCACGGATTCAAATGAAACTTGGTGGAGAGGTTGGGTGTGTGACAAGGATGACGTCATTACATTTTGGTGAAGATCCGGATCCAGATACTAGAATTTTAAGTGACTCTTCACCATAGGGTTAGGGTTAGGGTTAGTGGGGGTTACCGTTTTAATAACATGGGTAACAGTTAGTCCTGTTTTAATAACATTCCTCTTTTCTCCCGCCTCTGGAACAAACTCCCTCACTCTCTTCAATCCCACTCCTCCCTCCAGGTCTTTAAAACAGCTGTTCACCACCATCTCTTATCTTCCCCCATCCAAAACCTTGATCTTTTCTACCCCCGTTAATTCACCCCAGATCCACTTTTTTGAAATACCGACTTCTTTCCTGGAAGTCCGAGTAGTGTCCATGTGTTTTATACCTCTCCCCCACCCCCTCCCCACCCCCTTCACATTTCTCCTCCCACCAAGCCCTCTTCCTCCCACAGATCTCCCGATGTCCCTGTTCTCTGCTGTTGTACTTGTGTGCTTTCCTCGCTCTCTCCCAATCTTGTTTCCCGCTTCCTTTTTCTTATGTTTTATGTGTCAGTTTGTTTAGGTGATTAATGTTAGCTCTTACACGAGCCTCGATCTTGTACACAAAAAAAATAAAATTGAGTGATCAGTATAAAACGACATATAACACGATATATCTTTAAAAGTTATGGACGGATTCGACCGAAACTTGATGGAGAGGTTGGGTATGTGACACAGAAGAATTGCTTCAATTTTGGTGAAGATTGGATCCGGATCCAGGTACAATAATTTTTTAAGTGATTGACTAAGTGAAAGTGATTTAAGTGAAAATAATTTTTTAAGTGATTGATCTTCACTATTAAGAGATAGGTCTAAAAACGATATATACAGACTTGGCATTTAATATGGAATATTTTTTTCTGGCGGTGAACTTACTTTTCAAGATGCCTTAGAACCAAAAGTTCATTGGAATTATGTTGAAATTATTCTAGATTTTGTTAATGTGACCTTTAAAAGAAAGAAAAGCCACATTTGACATTTCGAAACAAATAAATTGATCCTTGAAAGTGATGTAAACTGATATCGAACTCAATTCATGGACAGTACTGTGTTAAACTTCTGTACGTTTTCCAGAAGTACCTCTTTATTTTGCACACTAGCCAAATTTTTTTTCAACAAAAACAAAAGTTAAATTACGACTGGGATTACAGACAGTAAAATTACAGTTCAGTACTTCGTGTAACCCCCACGAGCATTCAGGAGAGCACGTACACGTTGAGGCATGCTGTTCACGAGATTTGCCAAGGTTTGGACAGGAATCGCTTGCCATGCAGTGACAACGGCCTGCTGCAATTCACGCACAGAGGTCGGCTGCTGGTCCAAGTGGTCGATTTGACGCGTTCATTCTGCCCACAAGTTCTCTATCGGATTCATATCTGGGGACATGGCAGGCCACTCCATATGCTCTACACCACGGTCAGCAAGAAAGTGTTGGATCATACGAGCACGATGAGGCCATGCATTGTCATCTTGGAAGACAAAGTTTCCTCGAAAGGCTGCACGAGCAAATGGAAGCAATGTTTCTTCCAGAATGGCGCTGTACTTGAACTGGTTCAGGTTTCCATTCAGAACAACCAGGTCAGTTTTGCCGCCTGCATGAAAAGCAGCCCAAACGGTCACCCCACCACCTCCAGCTTGGACTCTTGGCACTATACAATCTTTGTTGTAGGCTTCATGCACTTGTCTGCGCACTCGGACGCGGCCATCTTGACGATAGGCCAGAAATCTAGACTCGTCACTGAAGATCACGTGAGTCCAGTGTCCTGGCTGCCATTTGACGGTTCTCTCTGGCCCACTGCAATCGGCGCTGGCGGTGTTGTCTGATCAGGCGTGGCTTTCTCAGGGGACGCCTGGCACGATAGCCTGCTTGAACCAGTCGTTGGTTGAATAGCCTTCTGGATACAGGCACATTTGCCAGTTGCTGCCACTCAGCCCCAAGCCGATTAGCTGACTTGGTACGGCAATTGCGGACCGGTGCAGCTGGCGATCATCCCTCCTTGTGGTTCTTCGGGAACGTCCTGGCCTCGGTATTGGAGTAGGGACACCCCTCTGAGCATTTCGTTTCAGCATCTTTGACACCTGACCTTGAGTGATGCCATACTGCCGAGCAATAGCATGCTGTTTCATGCTGTAATTTCGTAAAGCCACCACTCCATGACAAACAGCATTGTCGAGTTGACGGACCATCTCCAGAGGAAGCGGCGATAACCTTTGGAGACGTGCAGCAGTTGTTTTCCACTAATACAGAATGCAACAACCCTTGTATACCCGACTGTGAAGCCAATCATCAAATGCACCTGTCCGTACATTTTGCCACGCCACCTGTGATATAATCCTGTTGTTGACTTCTTACTGCGACAGACAATCAGTGACATGGTTCTTTTAACAAATAAATCACCAAAGTGTAAAAGAAACTCACTAGATTGATATACTGAGTTAAGAAAGTAAACCCAAGTCAAGAAAAGAAAAAATTCCATATTAAATGCCAAGTCTGTAACATGATGTCTCAAAAAGTTTTGGACGACTTATGACAAAACTTGGTGGATGAGTTGGTTCGATGACAATAACAAGCCGATTTGATTTTGGTTCAGGTCCAAATCCAGATCTGGCCTATGAGTGGGATACAAAACGTAATTTTTCGAGTCATTGGATATTTACTTCTTCATGTGAAATAACATCTCCTGAGAAAGGGGGCAGGGAGGGTGGTTAAATTGTAAATAAGAGATACGAGATTGACTTGAGGGATAAGCTCTGAAATAAGGTGTTGTTTTGTCGACATTGATGTGACATTGACATTGACATTGACAACAAGTCATTGTCAATATTTTGCATGATAATAAAAAATGGTGTGAGTTGGGACTCAACTCGAGACGTGACCTAAACAGAAACGTTTTCAACACACGAGACGAGAACGATATGATAGACAGCGTGTAACATCTACAGTGAAGCACTAACAAGGCTGCATTTGAAACAAGTAAACTCAGACGTTTCCTTCTGAAAACTCGTTAGATCTGAAACTCAGAAGATCCGGATCAAATATACGAACCAGACTTGGTGGGATAATGGTTCACGTGTCCACCATGATTTTAAGAGGTCGTCACTTCGTACCCCGGGTCACCGGTCTAGTCATACCAAAACCTTTAAAAATGGCACGTGTTGTTTCCTTGCTTGCTGCTCAGCATTTCAAAACGTCAGAGCACAGACAAACAACCATAGGTTGGCAACACTAGCGCAGGCTTTCATAGGACTAGTGGTCTCCTCCTGTGTTGTCGTTCCATACAAGGGAACTCGTGTTGTTTTTACTGTACAGGGAAAGCTTATAGAAACTAGAGGAAGAATTTGAGGAAGTCCCACCAATGAAATTCTTGTTGCTGTCAAACGGATCATAAACCTGTTGTTGAATCAAAAATTCTGCCTTGTCATTTTACTCTATACACGCAAACCAGACTGGACTCTACCCAAGCTGGTTCCGAACACCTGAGAATGTAGATAGACCTATTCTGAGATACTCACTGAATGTGCCAGGAAAACTGCAAGTACTTGAGGCATCCAATAAAAATTGGAGTAGAGCTCCATGAGGAATAGAGCTTTTCTTTCTTTTTTTTTACCCCTTTCTAATAACATCATCTGATTGCCTCGCCTCTTTGGCAACGACTTCCTTTTCAGCTGCAATCCCTGTATGTTGTCCTGCCTCTGCCTGGAGGCCCTGTGCTTGGTGTATTTAAAGAAAACATTCTGAAAATCAATTTGACTGCTGACAGCAAGAAAAATATGTCACATCAGGCCCTGCCAAATGAATAACGACAAAAGTGCTTCACATAAACGAACTTCTCAACAGACAGGTTGATACATCGATATTTATATTAATAATTTCATCCACCTACCTCAACTAGTAGAATTTGCAAATATATTAATTTCATTTATTATTTGTCACGGCATTAAAATGATCGGGGTCTAAGGGGATTTACGGAGGGTCAAAGTGGGTCCAGGTTTGACCCACCAAAATAGGAATTTGCTTTCTTCTATGAAACGACACAAAGGTTGTTTTTGTTTTGTATACAAGATCGAGGCTCGTGTAAGAGCTAACATTGATCACAAAAAGACAAACTGACACATAAAACATAAAACGTATGATAAAGGGAGCGGGAGAACAAGATGGAGAGCAGGGACATCAGGAGATCTGTGGGAGGGGGAGGGCTTGGGGGAGGAGGCAAGGGAAGGGGAGAGGTAAAAAAAAACAAAAAAACACATGGACACTGCTAGGACTTCCACGAAAGAAGTCGGTATTTCAAAAAAGTGGATCTGGGGTGTTTTATACGAGGGTAGAAAAGATCAAGGTTTTGGATGTGCGAATATAAGAGATGATGGTGAACAGCTGTTTTAAAGACCTGGGGGGAGGAGAAGGATTGAAGAGAGTGTGGGAGTTTGTCCCAGAGGCAGGAGAAAAGAGGAATGAAAGAGTGAAGGTGAGCAGAGAGTCTTGATTTTGGAAATGTCACCATAAGATGGATTGCTGGCAGATCTTGTGCGACCTGTAGGAATATTTGAGGGACAGAGAACAGATAGAGCTGGGGGAGCAAGGCCGGAGAGGAGTCAGTAGAAGACAGAAAGTCCACCAACCTGCTTGCGGTGAGTGAGTGAAAGAAAGTGAAAGGAGTGAAAGGTTTTGATGAAACTTGACCACAACCTTCATCGCCCATGATCTACCGAAGCTTGTTCACGGCATTAAAATAATCTGGGTCTAAGGGGATTTGCGGGGTTTTGCGGGGGGGTTAAACTGGGTCCAGGTTTCACCCCCCAAAATAGATATTTGCTTTCTTCTCTGAAACTACACGCACAATTTCGATGAAACTTGATCACAACCTTCAACAACAACACAACATACATTTTAAGGCCATTTTCCCTGCAAGAGCAAGAGGTCCCCATGACAATCTTCTCCATTTTGCCCTATTTTCTGCATCTCCCCTTGTTAACCCCCTTGCCCGCATTTCTTCTTCCACCATCTTTAGCCAAGTCTTCTGGGTCTTCCCCGTCCTCTACTTCCTTCTACATTCATTTCCATCACCCTTCTCAACCAGTCACTTTCATCCTTCCTCAACACATGACCAAACCATCTCAACCTGTTCCTCTTCACAGCATCAATCACAGGCTCTATTCCCATCATTTTTCGCAATTCATCATTTGTCCTCCTCTCTCTCAACGATTTGATCACAACCTACTGAGGGGTTCATCACAACCTTCATCACCCATTATGTACCAATGTTTGTTCACGGCATTACAAAAATCGGAGTACTTCATGTATCTTTAGAATTGCCCTTTACAACTTTAAATACCCTTTAGAACCCTCTTGAATTACCATTTAGAATTTAACCTTGAGAAACCTTTAGAATTTACCCTTAAGAATGCTGTCTCTCAAGCATCGCATTTAATGCAGAGGTTACGCAGGTCCTTGCTATTATTTCCAACTATTTTCTCTTAAAATTGTGGGTTGAACAGGCGACTGTGCCTGGTTTATACAAAGCCGGTGATAGCATGATAGGTGAGCAGAAAGCGTTAAATATTCCGCTGTTTCTACGTGGGAATTCCCGGTTGCTTTTATGAGCAGGAGGAGGGTGACAGTAAAGTTGGAACAGTTTTGGAAGGGAAAGTTAAGGCTTTGGGGTGAGGGGTTGAGTACTTTCAGTGGGGAGAGGGGAAGGTTGGAGGCTTAAATGTGGTGAGGGGATTGATGCCTTAGGGTTGGGAGGGTAAGGGTGAGGACTTGTAGTTGGGGGGTGTGGGAGGAGCGAGGATGGGACAGAATTGGGAGAGTGGAGGTTGATGCTTTTTTGTTAAGGAGTTGTCAGGGTCGCATGTGCAAGTTTACTCACATTGCAAATGTAATTGTGTGTGTGACTGTAGAGGGGTGACGCAATCACCTTATGGGTAATATGCTGATACATTGGAAAGGAGGTGAGAATGATAATCGATGATAATAGAGATGTTCAAGATAATGAAGGTTGTAGATAAAATAGTGCAGAATAATCATTTAGCACAGTAGACAGTGATAGAACCAGTAGCCACAGCCTGAGAGTAAAGAGGAGAGTTAAGATGATAATAAGGCAGGGGTCTTACCCTGCGCTCGCGAAGCGAAAAGTGGGGTTAAGCATTCAGGTACACACGTACGTGTGCCGTGTGCCGTTCATGTGCCGTGTCTGCATTTTAAAAACTCATTTTCTCGACCACCGTTGGTCCGATTGACATGAAATTTTCACCATAGGAGCGCCTCCTGAAGAATATTTTAATTAATATTATGACATCATAGGTCACGTGGTACAGGCGCCATCTTGGAAAAACGTTACACCTCTATCTCCCAAACCACTCAATGGAAAAAATGGAAACATGGCTCATTGTCAAGTACTCACCATGGGGGATAAGATATGTTGATGATGATGTCATCAGTGCCTTATTTATGACGTCATAATTCGACAAGTACAACACTTGATCTGATCAGTATGAAAAAAAAAAATTCCTCTGCAACTGTTAGTCCGATTGGCACGAAATTTTCAGAATATGAGCGGCTTCTCCTGTGAAAATTTTAAAATGATAATTATGACGTCATACAGTAGGTCACGTGATACAGGCGGCATCTTGTAAAAATCGAAAAAAGGTTGCACCTCTATATCTCTGAAACCGCTCCATGGAAAAAACTAAAACATGGCTCATTGTCAAGTACTCCACTTGGGGAATAAGATATGTTAATGATGATGTCATGGGTACTTTAATTATGACGTCATAATTAGACAAGTACAATGCTTGATTCGATCAGTATGAATTATTTTCTCTGCAATTCCTGGTCCGATTGACACGAAATTTTCACTACAGGAGGGCCTCTTTCTGTTGAATATTTTAATGATTATTATCATGTCATAGGTCACGTGGTACAGGCGCCATCTTGGAAAAACTTCGCACCTCTATATCTCTGAAACCACTCCATGGAAAAAATTGAGACCTGGCTCATTGTCACTGACTCCCCATGGGGAATAAGATAGGTTAATGATGATGTCTTCAGTGCCTTCATTATGACGTCATAATTCGAAAAATACAACACATCCATCCTATCATTATTAATTTTTTTGCAGCAACTGTTGGTCTGATGGACAATAAATTTTCACCATAGGAGTGCCTCCTCCTTTAGAAAATTTTAATGATAATCATGACGTCATAGGTCATGTGTTACAGGCGCCATCTTGGAAAAACCGAAAAACGTTGCACCTCTATATCTCCAAAACCGCTCTATGGAAAAAATTGAAGCGTGGCTCATTGTAAATAACTCCATATGGGGAATAGGTGTTATTATCGATGACGTCATTGGTGCCCTAATTATGACGTCATAATTCGACAGGGACAACGCTTAGCCTGATCAGTTTGAAATTTATTGAGCATGATATATGCAACAATTATTTAGAGAATATAAATGTATGATGTCATCACTGACGTGTTTTGGCAGCCATATTGGATCAAAAAAAAAGAAACGTTCAAAAACAGAAGAGTTAGCTCACACCAAGTTGACTGCGCAGGGTAAGTATTCCATGAATACCATCTAGTTAATGCATGTAATGGTCTCCTCAGAAAGGTATTGGCAGCAGAAACAATAGATAGGTTTAAATTGGAATTAGATCGGTACCTAGAACCATTGGAGATAGAGGGGTATAAGGATGTTGACAGGCTAATTCGGTACCTTGAGTATGGATGGGTGATTGTGTGCATCTGTAAGGGGTCTCGTCAAAGGGTGGTGTGTGGTTGATGTTGTGTGTTTCTCACCCAAGAACTGCCTTCGCCCACCCTCCACCCCCTCTTGAAAAAAACAAAAACAATTTTTTTTTTTCTTAAATAATAATAATCAAGATATTTCCTTTTTTATTTTGACACCCTTGGGATATCCTTGGGCGTGCCACGTTGTCTCATCCACATTCCCCCAGTGAAATTGCATCGTTTTGACAGAAAAATTGGTCTGGTGTTGTTATGACACAGGCATGATGGGCCGAATGGCCTCCTGCGTCTAGTTTCCTTGTGTGACTTTGCGCAGGGTATCGTGTTCTATGAACTCTCTAGTTGTAGTCGCAGTAGGTTATCAATTCTGTTTGCGTTTTTTTATATGTCAAATCCTATAAAAATGCATCTCACCTCTCAAAACAAATAAATCCAAAGGTAAAATCTCAAATGAGTTTGGGCGACAAGATTTCCCAATGATGCTTGCTTTTATGGCAGAGTAAAGTTGTGGGTATGCAGAGGCCTAGTTTGGGCTTCGCGCACGTTGTTGTTACTTTAAGCATCTTTCAACGTGCAAATGAATGGAAATGCATCAAATAAATAAATAAAGAGAACGACCAGATTGGATTTTCCTGGTCATCTATTCATTACATCCTCCAAAAAGGCGCGAAGTTTTAACCACCATCCTCCTTACCATCAATCCCTTCTTGTAGGCCTACGGAATTAAGAGATAGTCCCTTAAGCTATATCCCAGGTCTAGAAATCGCGCCGAATGGAACACGTGCATGAGAAAGCAAGCGATTTTAAAAACGGCTGCACATGGCTGGCCGGTCGCCCAGCAGCATTAGGCCGACCTTACACGGCTACACCTCGCATGGCCATCGAAGGCGGCAAAACGCACGCCAAGTAATGTCCAGGCATGTCCGACAGTGTTCTTGACGAGGAGCGGCACATGGGTTGCATTAACAGGCTCTGGGAACGTCACATCTTCGTCCCAATGGAACCTGGGTAGTCTCCCAAGACAATCTCTTTATCCATTCGGCCTCACATTGCCAAACATTCATCGTGTTGCCTCAGAAATTGCGCTCTTTTTTCCCTCCCCTCCCCTCCACACCATACGGCGCTCCGTTTGACCTGAGAAACGTTTTCCGAGGATAAACCGTGTCTGCATTGACGTGGCCCAGCGCAAAGGGGAATTTTGATTTATTTATATACATACATACATATACTTTTCATCATCCGTTGTCATGGGCTCCATGGAGCGCAGTAAGCGTGTTGCCCGGACCGTGGCGATCCACCGCGCGCTCTTGTTGGCGTCCCTGCTGACCGCGGCGAGCTGCCAGAGTGGGGATGGTTTTTTGGACGAAGGTTCGGGCTTGGCGGAGCTTTTCCTGCTGTCTGAGCAAGAGCAAGGCAGCGGCGATCCCGGGTTCCTGCGAGAGGAGGAAAGACGACGGGATACTAAAGTCGCCCCCTGTGCGCTCACCTTCTCCATTGATGGACGACGGTGGAAAGATGGCCCCGCGCTCGGGGACTCCAACGGAGATTCCCTGGACGTCGCCAGGGCCCGGAGGGATCTTACGGCTCTGACCTCGACTCTGGTTTCGATTCGAGAGTCGGTACACAGCGACGCGGGTGACCACGGCAGCTACACGACCACTCTCTCCCACGCGCTCTGGTTGCTCCGAGAGGAACAGCAGTTAGTCAAGGACGCCCTGATCAAGGTGGAGAAGACATGGCGACAGGTCAAACAAGTACCATTGCAACAAGATGCCATTATGAGTCAGAGGTATATCCCACAGTCTATCCAAGCTATCCAGGGGCAGGGAAGTTTGAGAGGAGGAGTGGAGAGGGTCCATACCCTCCCTCAAACATTGTATTTGTCAGCCATGCTAATTGTTTTCCTTATTTTAAGCGAGTCTGATGTTTATCACTGAATGTCATCCTTCCTTTCGATAGAAGCATTGATTTGTTGCTGTTGGTTGATACGCATGAGAAGTAGGCCGAGTGTCATCTAAAGGGAAATGCAACAGTCTAGCCTCACCTAGGAATCGTAATATGACCACGGGAGTTCTCGATGTGCAAGATGTTGCTTGCGTTTTTTCACCTTGTATCCCAAGGTGTTCAGGCATTCTCACAAAACATGTTTCGGTAGTTCATTCAATCAAATGCCAGTCTCAAGTGTGTGGCATGGTATAGCTACTATTTCAATAGTATTGAAGTATAGCAAGTAGTGCATTTATTGTGAACGTGTATCTATATGGATCTTTCCAAATCACATATCCTCAAGTATGCATATTCTTGTGGGATAGTGCAGGAACTTGGATAATATTGTGGTGTAGTGGATCGCTCTTCCTATGTTTGAATATTCTTATAGAGTATTGGATCCTTCTTCCACTGCTTCGACATTATTATGCATGATGGATTCCCATTTCTCTCTTTCCAAAATTCTGTGTCTACTAGTGCTTAGATATTCTTGTAGAGGAATGGATCCACCTTCTCCTGCTTGGACATTATTGTGGGCATACTTACGGAATAGTGAATCCATCTTCCTCTGCGTGGACGTTCTTATTGCGTAGTAGATCTCTGTTCCTCTGCTTGGACACTCTGCACTTATGCAACCAAGATATTCTAGTTTTGTATTTTTCATAAATTTTCTGAAATTGGCAGATTTTTTTTCACTTGGAAGTTGTCAGTTTGATTGTGTAAATAAAGGTAAAAAAAAGTCTGATTTAATCCAATATAATTCCAGTCTACAAGACAGAAATGGTCAAATTTTTAAAGGGTGGTGTAGACCTCTTATAGGCACTGAATGTATATGTGTATATATATATATATATATATATATATATATATATATATATATATATATATATATATATATATATATATATATATGTATATATATATATTTATATATATATATATGTATATATATATATGTATATATATATATGTATATACATATATATATATATATATATATATATATGTATATATATATATATATATATATATATATATATATATATATATATATATATATATATATGTATATATATATATGTATATATATATATATATATATATATATATATATATATATATATATATATATATATATATATATATATATATATATATATATATATATGTATGTATGTAGATATATATAGTTATATACAGATATATAGATATACTGTATATAGATATATAGTTATATACAAATATATAATATATTGTTGCAGATATGGGATTTGCATCCATCCATATCCGCTTGTAAATATTCCCCTATTTCCTCAATACTTCCCAACTATCCCCAATCCCCCATTCCCTAGTCCCATTTTCTGTAAACAACACTCTGTAGACCCGACCTCCCCCTATTTCCCCCATTAAATGTCGTGCCCAGGTTCACCGCATCTCATGTAAGACAACTATAGGACATCTTGCTAGTTATTCTTAGTCTATGTCAGTTAAGGACTCGTTTCCATTAATTCTGACCCTTCGTTGCACCAGAATGTGATTGTATGGCACCGTTAGGAAGTTTAGGACCTCCCAATACCTCCCCGCAGCTCTTCCTCACGGTTCAGCAACAACAACAACAACAACAACAACAACAACAACAGCAACGGCAGCGGCGGGCGCGGGAAGTGCGTGTCCTCACTCCGGCTTGGTTGGTAGGGGGTGTTGGGAGGGAATCAGGCCTTCCCAACGAGCCGCCATCGAACATGTGCTCGACGGGGTTACCAAATAGGGGTCCCTGTCAGCTCCTCGTCAAGGGCGGAGCCCGGTAACCCCCACACCCAATGGAAGCGGCGGACCGGCCCCAGTGGGGTGGAGCCAACCAGCCGAGGGCGTGTCACTCCCCGCTGAGCATGCGCAGGGAGAGGGAGGTGAGGTCAGATGCGCGCTGAGCTTGGAGCAAGCAAGACCACCTCCGAGCGCTGTGAGGCCTCCCCGCATCTTCTGGACTGGACCGTGCTTTATCCTGTCCCTGAGCCAAGGTGCACCTTGTGCCATCGAACTACCTGTCCCTCCCTGCCATCAATCCCTGTGTAAGTCAGCCTTGTTCCGTTTGTCTGTGGTCTGTCCGGGAATAGATAAGATTGTATTTAAGTGCCCATCTCTTCTGTGTCTTTACCTCACTGCCTTGTAATCTACCCCCTTTTCTCCACCACTGTAATTATACCCTCCTCCGGAGGTCTTGAGAACTGTACCCCTTGCGTCGTTTCATCTATCCCAGTCGTCGTGTCCTTTCCATCATTGATTTGGCATAGCGCGATTTGGTCAACGTCTGGGTGGAATCGGGGTCTAGTCGGGGAATAACTGTTCGGTCGCGGCAATACCACCGCTCGGTAAATAACATCTAAACCGCGTCCGTAACAATTGGTGTCGAGGAGTGGGATTCGAGGCCTGAACCAAATTTTTTAAAAAACATCTAGGAAAAAAATTTGGTCAAAATTATAAAGTACCGAAATTTGCTTTTGTTTTACAAAAACCCGAATTTTGAAAGTCGTGCTATGGCAGATCAAGATGGCTGGGTTCCGGTAGAGGAGAGTGAGGCAGGGTCGATCCAGGACCAAATTGAGGGACATGAGGAGAGCGAAGCAGTGAGGGTGGCAGGTTCGCAAAATGGCGTCCTCGCGCACGAGGTTACGGGCGCGCAAAATGGCGCCTCGCAGATGGCTACAGCGACCGCGCCCGCGACCGTAGCAGCGCCGCTGGTGGATTTGAACCTTTTTTTTATATAAATGAAGGCCCTTATGGCCCAGAATAGCGAACGGTTAGAACAAAGGATGGGGTCCAATAGCGAGAAATTGAGGCAGGACATGGGCATCTGCGAGGGCCAATAGCCAACGGTTAGAACAAAGGATGGGGGCCAATAGCCAACGGTTAGAACAAAGGATGGGGTCCAATAGCGAGAAATTGAGAGAGGACATGGGGGCCCAGATCGGAGGGTTAGGGAGTAGAATAGAGGGATTAGGAAACAAATTTGAGGGACTAGACAACAAATTTGAGGGATTAGACAATAGATTAGGGGAAATACAGGAGGGGTTAACGGGGGTAGAAAACAGAATGGCCGCTCAAGAGAATCAAATGGAAGGGATGAAAAAGGGGTTAGAGGGGTTAGAAAACAGTATGGAAGGCAAATTGAGGGACATGAGGGACCAAGCGGAAAGGGAAGTTAAAAAAATGGGGCAGCAGATAGAGGGGGTCAGAATGGGGGTAGAAACTAAATTGGATGCTCACAGGGAGGAAATGGAGCAGATGAGGGTGGCATCTGGGTAGGAGATGCAAGTGATGGGAGAGGAGATCAGAAGAGGTGTGAGTGAGGAGGTCGGAGGAGTGCGCGAGGAGGTGAGGCACTGTGAGGAGCGCATGGAGAAGGAGGTGAGAAAGGGGACTGTAAAATTGCAAGGTGGTATAGAGGAGTTGACGCTGGGAGTAGAACAACTGACAGTGGGACAAAAGGAGTTGGGGGACCAGGTAAAGAAGAACACAGCGGTAATAGAGGGTTTAAAATCGACACAGAAGGAGATGAAAAAGGACGTAGGGGTAATTAAAAAAGAGTGTCAGACGGTACATGAGGACCTGACGAGGAAAATGAACAAGGTGGTAGAGGTGATGGAGGTTAAAGAGCGGGAGGTGCTTGAGCACATAGAAAAAAATAGGGTGGAGTTAGAGGAAGAACTTAAGGGGGCGCACGAGGAGATGAAGGAGGTGAAGCAGAAATTAGAAGAAGTGGAAGAAGGGGTGAGCGAAATTAAGAAGTGACGGAGAGAGGATAAGAAAGAGATAAAGGAGGAAGTAAAAGAATTGGTCCAAAGTCTGTGTTCGGATCGTGATGATGTGCTCATTAACCGGATGAGGGATTCGCAGGTGATGGAGGAGAAGCGAAGAGAAAGAGGACCCGGTGTAAGTGGTGACCAATATGGTCGTGCGTATGATGCGCCAGGTGATTTAATAAGCTTGGGGGTCGAGATGGACCCGGATGTTCGTGAGAGGCCGTTGGTGAAGTGTGCGACAGGTCTGGTGTGCGAAAAAGGAGGTGTGCGAGAAAGTCCGACTCTGGGGTGCATGGGGAAAGAGTGCGCTGTCAAAAGTAAGGAAGAATGCACGCCTGTGGTGAGTGTTACAGAGGGTGTGATGGGAGAGTGTGCGCAAGAGTGTGCGCGAGAAAGGTGTGTAACGGACAGGTGCATGAGGAAAGAGTGCGCTGTCGAGAGTAAGAGTGAGTGCGCTGTCCAGAGTGGAGGTGAGAGTATTAAGAGTGACACGGAGCGTGAGTTGGTTGTGACAGGTGAGCAAGGATGTACACCTGGAATGGAAGGATGCACACCTGGAATGGTAGAGCGTGTGTGGGAATGCACACTTGAGTTGGTCGTGAGGCACGTGGTTGGGTGTGCGAGTGAGAGCACACCTGTGATTGTCACAGAGGAGGTGACCGAGGAGGGGGCGTGAAGAGGTGTGTTGGTGAGGTGTGCGAGCGACGAATGTGTGCCAAGGTGTTCGGTGGTCAGGTGTGTGACCAAGTCTGTGAGTGGAATGAGTGTACCGAGGTGTGTAAGAGAAGGTACGACGAGGAGCATGGAAACGGCTGGATGTATGAGCAAGAAAGGGGTGGCGTATGCGTGTAAGCATGCAGGTGAGGCATCGACGGTAACCGGGTTAGAGGTTAGAACGACTTATAGCCGAATCGGGCCCTCGGTGCATGCCGGGCTTCGCGTGCCGCGAGAACCAGCGGGGATCCGAGCCACGGCGGGTTCGAAAGGACCGCCATACGCGATCCACGCTGGGCCTCGCTTGGAACGGCCGCGTCCGTGCTCCACTAGGCGGAGCGGGCAGCCCGATAGGAAGGGTCGTCATGGCGACCACTTTTTGTTGAGGCATTCCGGCAGGTCGAGATCGGGCCATGGGATGGCTCCGTGCCGAGATGGTGCGTGGGACCTCGGCCCGGGTAAACCTCCTTCCCTGCACCGAATGCGGGACGTATCCAGCCGCTGGCACCAAACAACCCGCATTCATGGCTTGGCTGTACGAAGCCGAGCTTTAGAAGTGAATGGGCGCACCGAGAGGCATTAGTAAGTAGACTGTAATGACGAGGATAGTGTTTTGGCCCCGAAATTAGAAAAACAAAATTTGATGATTGGCAAAGGATTGGCAGTAATGATTGGCAGATGATGGGTAGTGATTGGCAAATTTTTGATTTGTTGAAATTTGATGTGCAAAATTGGTAGTGGGAGATGCCCGATGTGGTGGGATGGCAACTCTGTCATCCCTCACAAACTGGGGGCAAATGCGCAATAGTTTATGGGGTGGCTATGACAACCGAGCCAGGGAGGGCTTGGTTATATTGATAGGGACTAGAGGTGACTATGGGTGGCAAGATTTAAGTAAGAGACTTGGTACCTGTAGTGGGGACGTAGTAGCTTAGTGTTTGATAATGACGTGGGAGCGCTGAGTGTAAGGTAAGATGGAGAAGCGCAAGTTTCAGAGGGGAGTAGTTAGATGAGATGATGCGGTGTGAGAACTGGACAGGTGTGTGGAGCAGTGTATGAGTAGTGAGTGTTGTGGATCAGCGCGAATGCGCTTGGGGGAGAGAAGGGTGCAGGCGGCACCAAGTATGAGAGCACAGGTGTGCAAGTACAGGTGTGTGGAATATATGGAGCAGAGAATGAGTGGTGTGGAGAGAGTTGGAGTAAGTGGTACGGAGTGGTGTGCATGGTGCGAAGGTGTGGATGGGGGAAGAGTGGACCCCTTTTCACGAGTACCCGGGGAGGGTAGTTTAAAGAATAGTTAGAAGGTATAGGTAAATTGTGGTTGGATATTGGCATTTGTGGTGCGGTTGCAGAATGGTATTGTGGATGGGTGCATTGGTGTGGTGAAATTGGCTGGTCGTGTGGCCTGTTAGTATGAGTGTGAATGGTTGGGCACTCCGCCACTGTTAGATGTCGGCCAGGTGAGGCTGCAGGTGGGCTCTGGGAGCCGTTAGTGTCAGTGGGTGCCTGAGGATCCCAGGTGTGGATCGGGCAGCCCGTGCCAGAGAGGGCACTGAGGGGGTGAGAGTGCGAGAGGGCCTTCCCCAGTTAGTTAGGTTAGGGTGAGGAGCAGGTGAGCTCGGTAGGCAACAACAGTGGTGGAGGTGTGCAGGTGGGTGGACCAGCTGGGAGCGTCACACGACCCAGCCACAGAAATTGTGCGGGGGCACCGAGTGTTGAATCGGGGAGTGAGACCCAAATTGATGGTGTGCACCACAGATGGTCAATGGGATTTTGGTTCTTCGAACCACATAGAGTAATGAGGGCCAATGGTTTGGCAGGAGAAAGACCCCGGGTAATGTAAAGTTGTTAAAGTCATTTAGGAAATAGTTAGGATTGATGAACCTGTCGCACCATAAGCAGCCACTTACCTGAGGTGATGATGATGACTACACACCTGTGTTTTCTTTGTTTTGTGTTGCAGGAAAGGAGAATTGCTGTTTGGATTTGTGAGACGCATCATGACGTGGATAAGACATTGGGGTGATTCCATCTCTCCCTCCTTAGGAGGCACTGATGATGAATTGGTGATGGCAGATTTTGATGTTGAATTGGTGATGGCAGATTTTGATGAGAGTTGGAAATGGCAAATTTGATTGGTTAGGAGGGAGAGAAGACGAATTTGGTCTATGGGAGGAACGGGGAAGACAGTAGGGACGTTGTTGATGTGTAAAGTAGATGTTTATGGGTAGTGTTGTGTTTTGTGGATACAGTAAGGGGTAAGGGAGGGGCAATGTAGGTTACCTGGTGGGGGGGGGGGGGGCATACGGTAGGAACGTACCTGTCTCACCTGGTTCCCATGTGCCCCCAGTGTGCATTACCTTGTATTGCATGCACTTTTGCGCCCTTACCACCTTACTCACTTGTCTTCTTTTGTCTCCCACCTCCGAGGATCTGGCTTTGGGGCAGAGAGAGAGGAGAGAGAGGTGCTGGCTCCGCAGTTGTGGGCCTGTACTTCCGCTGCTTGCTGCCTGGATCGATACACCATATGGACCGCAATTTTTGTGGCCGCCCACAATGGACCGCAGTTCTTTTGCGGTCAAGCACCACCCGTGGATGGACCTCTGGGTCAACGTGGCACCTATGCCATACAGGTGAACCACTTTTAGTTGGCCCCCTGACGGCCACAATTAAGAAATGGACGCGGTTGGCGCCTTTCTTTATTTCTAAAGAAGCCAGAAGGCCAAGTGCACTCCATGAAGGCAAGACCAGCGGCAGAACATCGGCCGGCTGCGACACCACCGGTGACCATGGACACTTAATTGTGCATTGTTATTGAACACTTTATTGGTGCACCGGATGGTGCTGACTGTGCGTTTGGGGTGGTGCTTTTGGTGCTTGGACGGGGTGCTCTGCACATTATTAAAGGCCGTAGGGCCACAGGGCACTCGTGGGTTGGTGTATCGGTGCTGGCATGCGTGCTCTCCCTATGCATAACATCTGCATGTGTTCCTCAAAGAACAGGTCCTGGATCGTAGTGTAAATATCAGTGTAGTCTTGTATAAATGATGCTCCCTACCGGCTGTATATTTAGTTTGAGGATGCTTTCCGCGATTCGGTTATCCTGTGGGTGTGTTTCTGTTAGGAGAAGGGTGCAACGTCGCAGGGGGACATATTTACTCATTTGTGAACATCTGTAAAACTGTCGCACTCAGGGTTGAGTTAATAGTAGAGGGAACTACATCTGAGTGCCACACTAAAGTAGGTAAAAATTTATCGGGTCGGGACGCCCCGAGGTAGAGAAGGGTGCAATGTTGCGGATATGGGATTTGCATCCATCCATATCCGCTTGTAAATATTCCCCTATTTCCTCAATACTTCCCAACTATCCCCAATCCCCCATTCCCTAGTCCCATTTTCTGTAAACAACACTCTGTAGACCCGACCTCCCCCTATTTCCCCCATTAAATGTCGTGCCCAGGTTCACCGCATCTCATGTAAGACAACTATAGGACATTTTGCTAGTTATTCTTAGTCTATGTCAGTTAAGGACTCGTTTCCATTAATTCTGACCCTTCGTTGCACCAGAATGTGATTGTATGGCACCGTTAGGAAGTTTAGAACCTCCCAATACCTCCCCGCAGCTCTTCCTCACGGTTCAGCAACAACAACAACAACAACAACAACAACAGCAACGGCAGCGGCGGGCGCGGGAAGTGCGCGTCCTCACTCCGGCTTGGTTGGTAGGGGGTGTTGGGAGGGCATCAGGCCTTCCCAACGAGCCGCCATCGAACATGTGCTCGACAGGGTTACCAAATAGGGGCTCCCTGTCAGCTCCTCGTCAAGGGCGGAGCCCGGTAACCCCCGCACCCAATGGAAGCGGCGGACCGGCCCCAGTGGGGCGGAGCCAACCAGCCGAGGGCGTGCCACTCCCCGCTGAGCATGCGCAGGGAGAGGGAGGTGACGTCAGATGCGCGCTGAGCTTGGAGCAAGCAAGACCACCTCCGAGCGCTGTGAGGCCTCCCCGCATCTTCTGGACTGGACCGTGCTTTATCCTGTCCCCGAGCCAAGGTGCACCTTGTGCCATCGAACTACCTGTCCCTCCCTGCCATCAATCCCTGTGTAAGTCAGCCTTGTTCTGTTTGTCTGTGGTCTGTCCGGGAATAGATAAGATTGTATTTAAGTGCCCATCTCTTCTGTGTCTTTACCTCACTGCCTTGTAATCTACCCCCTTTTCTCCACCACTGTAATTATACCCTCCTCCGGAGGTCTTGAGAATTGTACCCCTTGCGTCGTTTCATCTATCCCAGTCGTCGTGTCCTTTCCATCATTGATTTGGCATAGCGCGATTTGGTCAACGTCTGGGTGGAATCGGGGTCTAGTCGGGGAATAACTGTTCGGTCGCGGCAATACCACCGCTCGGTAAATAACATCTAAACCGCGTCCGTAACAATATATATATATATATATATATATTGTTACGGATCTCCCGAAGCCCGTTCCACGTTACAAAGGAGGGGGGGGGGGGGGGTTAAATCCCTTTCTTCCCCTGGGTCTTCGGTTCCACGAGGCCGAATCGCCACTTCCGGAGCAAACGTGAAAAACGGTATCGGGTCAACGCCGCACGTACCTTTATCCCACGCTGCCACGAAAGCAGGGACCGAACCTCGCACAAGCCACGCTTAATCGAGTACGCCATGCGGTATGCGTATCATGTGACTCATGCCGTTACTTTTATGGAACCCGATTCGAGCGGTTCTATTCGTACCATGCGAAGCCAATGGATGGAAGGGACGAGAACGGTCAAATCAAAGGAATAACACAATTTATTATTATTTACAATGATCAGGATGAAGGAAAGGGGACACAGAGCAGAAGCTTAATCAATCTTAACTTATCCCCAGACACAGGGGGCCCACCCATGCACATGGGGAGAAGAAGAGAAGAAGTTCGCGCGCCAAGCGCGCTTTGCCGTCGGTCGCTCCGGGGCAGCTCGCCTGGTGTGGCTCTCGGATGTTCATGGCACGTATGCAGGAGCAGGCAGGCATTAGGAAATCGTGCATCTGTGGCCCAGCACGGGTCGTCCTCTCGAGCGCGCGATTAATACAGCGCAGAGCGCAGGGCACGGGGCACCGGGAAAGTTTGTGTACAATCTCGGCGACCGCAATTCAATGCACTCGTTCTGCGGCGCGTTCTCGTGCGTACTCAAGCTCAACTCAACGCCACTCACTCTCACAGGGAACTCTCATCTCACAGGGAACTGCAACTCAGCACTTCAACTCACGATACTCTCTGGCTCTGACTGACATGCACACACCTCTGACTGAGAACTCGTCTGAGGTGGGGGGGGGGGGGCCCGGAGCAGGGTTATATGGCTCCGCCCCGGCCCTACTCGAATGTTCCAAAACCCCACCTCTCATCGTCGTGGTTAGCCACTCCGCTCGAGCCCTGATTGGCGGCTCCTGCTTACTGACCACTCCCTCCTGCAGCGCCTCCCTTCGACCTCACCAGACTTGCTCAGGCCTGCCACGTGGCATGCTATCGCCAAAAGAACCGCCCTACTCATGGGCCTGCTCGACGCAAAACTAACACAGGACAGGACTATGCTTACATTCACTAAGAAATAACTGAACTATCGTGAGGCTTCATGTTGTGGTGCGTCTACCTACGAGGGGGAATTATCCTTTATTCCAAAACCACAACAATATATATATATATATATATATATATATATATATATATATATATATATATATATATATATATATATATATATATATATATATATATATATATATATATATATATATTGTTGTGGATCTCAAATGTCGGTCTCCCCCTTATCAAGGGGGGATTAATCCCGTTGTCCTTTTTACTAGCCGACACGATCCCAGGGCTATCACGTTCCTTCCGGTCAGTGTTAAATAGGGTTGTTGGTCGAATTAGTCCTGTTACCTAAGTACTAACACCGGCCGTGAAGCAAGTAAATAACCCCACCCGAACCACGGCGTTAGTGGACATGCCGAGCGAAGCGAGCCGCGATTCGGGCCATTAACGGGAACTAAACCCGATTGGAGCGGTTCTTAATCGTGCCACGGTTACCCAATTGAGAAATCACCAAGACGGTCGAATTGAGAGGAAAAACAGGAAGAACAGGTAATTTATTCACAATTGTATGGGAAGGAAGAGAAGTACACACTTTTTACAAAGAAGAGGAAGAAAAAGGAAGAATGTACAGGGGAAGAGGAAGAAGCAGATACACAGGGCAGCCTTATACAGTTGTGAAGAATCAGCTCTTCGTTTGCAAAAGAAGTCCACAAATAGCCTGAAAAATGACGCAGTTTATTAAAGCCAACTTATACAGATCCGGAGGAGGCCAAGACATCTATAGCAAGAGCCAGTCTCATGCCACGTCAAGCCTTCCTGAAAACGCATTGATTCTCATTCACTTATATACGAATACGATTATCAGAAAATCTCCGAGAGAACGAAGCGACTGGCGAGAGTCCCTCCCACCGTTTATCATTCGGGGGAGTCAGCCCTTCCTTATCATTTGGACCAATTGTTTCTCTGGGCTCCGAGAAAACAGAACTGTAACTCACAAAGAGGAGAGTGTATGCTTAGCCAAACAAACCCATATATTTTATGGGTTTGTGTACATGAGTAATCCAAAGCATGTTTATACAGAGTCATGCGTTGCTGAGATTAAAACAAAATATATATGGTTAACGATCATGTCATTCTACTAGCATTACGCAAAAACAAGCGCATGTGGGCGTGGTTTTACGACCAGCCTCGAAAAAAGCACACGTATACAATTTGTTCAGCATGACCTCAGCGAGCCTCTCCTCATCCAAAACTAAAACGAAGCAAAAACCCTTTATTAACTTCATGAAAATAGCGTTTTTAAACCAGATTTAAATCATAACACATTAGCATCCAACGTCTATAACTGAACTTTAGGCAATAACAAATCTACTACTTGACATTCCTTCCTCTTGTCTCGTCGAGACAAAGTATCTTAAGAGACAACGTGCCACATCGGGCTTTATTGAAAAATAATTGTGTAATGCGGGTATTGAAAAAATAATTGTGTAATGCGGGTATCTCCCAAGGGCATATCGTGCGCCCAAAGCGCCTCGCCCGTGCATTTGGCGAACGTGTCGTGTGGTGCGTGCTCGGAGCCTGAGGGCTCAGAACATGAAAGTCCATTAACGTTTCGGATCCACAACGAAGAGGTCTGGTCCAGATGAGGTTCTGCTCCGCCAGAGGGCCCATCACCTCCCCTGTGGAACTTGCTCCCCCCACCCTTTGCAGACCCAGTCCTTGCAGATCTTCGAAGTTAATCAACGATCATGCCCATGAGGTCCCTCACGTGCTGCTGTTCTGGGGAATACATAATATTGTCAGTATCTCGTGTCTCAATTTCCTGGTCAGGGTACAGAGCGTAAAAATCCGAATCCGAATCCGAATCACTTGAAGCAAAGAGATCCGAAACATGTGGGTCAAAGAGATCCGAAACATTTGGATCAAAGAGATCCGAAACATTTGAAGAAAAGAGAGGGACTTCCTTTATGTCAAAGTCTCCCTTGGGCGCCTGGTCGGCTTGCGGGTCTAGGATATCCACGTCGGGTCCCTCGACTGCCAGACCCAGTGTCGCAATCAGATCCATAGTTGGGTTGAAAGGGGGCGTGCAGCTGTCCGCTTGTAATACATAAGCAGCGTTAGCCAGTACACGCAAGGGGTTTATAGCACAAGTATCACAGTCATCACATACACCGTTACAGGCAGCAGCCAGTTCCCACATGGGATCCACACAAGTATCACAGTTGCCACAAAATTCAATGCAATTTTCTGGAGCGCCGGTCGCAACTGCCTTGTTGAAGGACCCGTTCAGGTCGACGGCCTCTGTGGTCAGAGCCATAGTTGTTGTCGGCGGCTTCTTCACTTTCCATCCTGTAAAATACTTTCTCATACAGAGGAGGACTAGAGATTTCATTAGTGCCCCCCAAATTACTACCCCGATTATCACAGCCAGTGCGGTCAATAACCACTTCACTATGGTGCCCGTCCATCCCTGGAACCAGTCAGTGAGCCAGCTAAATGTATAAGAATTTTCGCGCGCGATCCGATCGATCCAATAGTATGTCATGAGCCGTAGCGGTGTCGTTTGCCACCTTTTCTAGGGCCAAAGCCAATTTATCTATCCGGAAACTATCCATGACTGTGCCCGCTCCTGGGAAGAAGAAACCAAACACCTTTTCCCCTAGGCTCCCGTGTAGTTTAGTGGTTCCATCTTCGTTCATGACTGACCTCTTATAACGCCTGTCCAAGGACTTTGGGTCTAGCTCATCCAGTATCTCAACGTCAGGAAGGACTGAACCCAGATAACATGTGCCCCCCCAATTATTTGGTAAATAGGGGTAAGCCTTGTCGCCGCATATAAACATTGTCCCATGGGGTGGGACCAGGTGGGTGGATAAGCACTGGAGTCCCTTTACCACCCCATTAATCCTACTAACCCCCCTAGAGAATGTTATAGCCGTTATGTTGTGGTTGCGTTTATCTTGCAGTACTATTCGTAATGTAATCCCCGAGCTCCCTTGTCCCAGCTTCCCGGGGAGAGTGTAGGCGCATTCTGGTTCTCCCATACGCAAGTGGCCGGAACCCTGGAGGCAGACCTTCCCTTTCTGTGGTTTGACCCAGACGGGGGCAGGCCTCTCGGCCACATGGGCAATCATTGACGGGCGATAATTAAATTGTCGATTGCAACTCTTGCCGTTGTCAACCCCTTCTCTTTCCAGCGTGGTGACTAAACATGGGGAATCGATAGGTTGTGAGCAGAGGTCATTGAGGGACGAGGGTAGCACTATCATGTGTATTCCTGTGGTGCCTGCTTGGGGAAAGCGCATGCACGACCAGCAGTGTGTCCTATTTTGAATTGTTGCCACTTCCCTGGCCACTTTCCAATATGTGTTTTCACCCTTCTTTGGGGCCTTATTCTGGGGTTGTGGCGTGAGTATGTATTCGATGCATGGTATGTAGTTCCTTTCGCCACCGGCCGCGCCAGGGGTCCAGACGCTGCACCGGACCTGCATGGTCATGTCTTTCCCTAGGCGTGTGCGTGTTTGTAGCTTAAAATCAGGGGTTCCCCATTGGTATCCTGGTTGGGCCAAGGTCTTAATGCTAGCTTGCCCGTCTTCCCGGAACTCTCGTTGCTTTTGTAGTATCATGCCAACGCGTCCAGGCCCTGCCGACAGTGCTAGCCAATTTATGTTCACCCAATTTGTGTGCAGGGCTTTCTGTTCGAAACATGGTGGTGATACTCTTTGTCCCCATGTTACGGTGAGGTGTCGGGTTTCGTTTTCGCATCTATTGGAATCGGAGTTTCCCCTAGCTGCTGTCGCTATCAATAGTATTGTACCTATGATTAGGCCCATCCTTACTGTGTTCTGGGGGTGTGGTGTCTGGTGCTTGTATGGCCAACTTACAGTGCGTGGCGTGGATCCACGAAGTCTTGCCCTCGCAAAAGACTGCCGTTGGTGTAGTCAGCAACACCTGGACTGGTCCCTTCCACCTTGGTTCCAAGGCGTTCTTGCAGGTGAAGTGCTCCACGAACACCTGGTCTTTTTCCTCTGGTGGAACACCTGGTCCACAAGTCTCCTGGGAGCGCCTGGTCTACAGGTCTCCAATTCATAGATTCAATTCATTCAATTCATAGTTTCATAGAACACCTTTTCTCCAATTTCCTAATCCACTTTTTTTCAAGTGGATCCAATTTTATCCAATATTCAATTTTTAAATTCAATCCCATTTAATCCAGTCCAATTCAAATTAAATTCAATCCTTCTCTCAGCATCCCATTACCTGTTTCCAACATCAATAAAAATAAAATTATAAAATTAATAAAAAATCAATCATCTCAACTCTCAAATCGAATCAAAAAATAAAAATAAACGAAAATTACTTCAGCGAGAGTTTCAACTAGAATTACCACAAACCAACCACCTTTAACCTCCATTAACACAAACAAACCACCATTAACCTCCATTAACCTCCCCCTATTATTTATTTATTTTCACGAATAAACAAATAATAGAAATAACCTGGTCTACTTCCAATTTCAATTCTGGTCAGTTCTGGTGTCTGGTCACACACAATGTTTTCCTCACCCACTGTGATTCGCTCACAATAGATTCTCACTGTTATGTCTGAAATTAAGCTACCCTACTGGGTATTCGTGAAGGGGGTCCATCTTTCCCAACCCCTTCCTTCACACCAGCCACTTCACGTTGTCCACCATACTCACTGAATTGTCATCAATTCTGAAATTCGTCTCATGAAAACACATCCCAGAGTCTAGTGTAACAGCCAGACAAACACATAGACACGCTGAAGACCCCAGGGTACCCATCAAACTAGCTTGTCCCCAGATCAACAACACAGCGAAACATGTAATTTTACTAAAATAATCACTTACTCATAACTAGCTGGATAACTAGCATAACTAGCTCAACACCTGGAACTCATAACTAATACTCATACCACTAATTACTCATAATAACTCATAATTACTTCTGTAATTACTCATGCCAATACTTACTCAAAATAATGTAATATCCCAATCTTCACCCCTTATGCAAATCGAAGCACCCCGGACAACCCACAACCAATATCAACCACTGTAGCCGCCTTCCCCTCCAGGCAGCCACACACAGCCACATACATCTCCATCCACGTCACACAAGACAACAGCCAACGAGTGTGTCCACCACACAGAAACCTTTGGCAATGCAACAACCGAACTCCCAGACAACCAACAACAAAACCCAATCCATCTCCATGGCTCATCAAGCAGTTCCAACTTAATCCAGCTTCACATACCGATTTTCCCCAAAAACTCGTGAAACTTCACCCCCATTCTGGAAAACCCTGGACTAAACCCTGACACCCTAAATAACTTCAGACCCATCTCCAACCTACCCTTTCTGTCAAAAGTTTTGGAACGTGCTGTGGCCACTCAACTCAAACATCACCACTCTGCCAATAACCTGTATGAAACATCCCAATCCGGATTCTGCTCCAGCCACAGTACTGAAACTGCTCTCCTCAAAATCACCAGCGACCTTTTCTCTCCTCTGATGCCGGCAACCTCAACATTTTCATCCTCCTCACCTCAACGCCTCCTTTGACATCATCAATCACACCATCCTCCTCACCCTGTTTAGACCAGCTTGTGCCTATTAAACCCAAATCAGTTCACTCCCAAGCTTCACATGGACCACCTACTACTCTCAAATTATCCACTCTGGCTCCGGAATCCCAAAAGCACTCTTCTCTACAATAAACAAACTAAATAAACAAACTTTACAACGTGAACAAAACTCCTCAGCGCCCTGGATACCGCCACCTGTCATTCAGAGTAGACAACAGCATCTCCTTTCTGGCTTTCAGCATCTCCTTTCTCCTTTCTGGCATCCAAATAAAATTCTGGCTTCAAATCAACTTCCTCGAACTTAACTATGATAAATCTAAATTAATCTTCGTTTGCCCACAACCACTCATAACTTTGCCCCCCAAAAAAACAAGTCACATTCTTTGTATATTGCCAACATTGTTCATCGTTTAAGTATCATCCAGAACTAAATTTTTATAAACCATCAACTTGTAGATGCATTTATTTATATCCCATTAACCCAAGAACTCTCAATTGCTTGGTTATATTTTAGTAATGTCATATATCCATATTTCTTTTCCAAATTGTTCCTGATATACACATTAATCCCATCTGTCTTTGTTTCCAGATGAACTCAAATCAGGAAATCAACACAAATCCTTATTACCTCCAATCAATTCAAAATTAAATCAACAATTCAAAACCAGATCGGATCAGCGATCAGAAATCACTTTTCCAATCAACACATTCCAAGCAACAATTCATTCAAAGACCAAGCTTAAAAACACAACTCTCATCTTACTGTGACAAGTAAGCAACCAACCTACTTCACACTAAACAAATAACTTTTCATCACCCCTTTCTTCTCCACCGCCTCTTACACTTAAACAGATCATAATTACTCACTCATACACTGTTGCCCATCACCCAGTTGCCCCAGACCCAAACACAGGTTTGAAATCCCAGTAGGTTGTTCTTCAATCCCAACCATCATGTGATCCCAACATCTCTCCATTTATTTCGTTCCTCATGGGGTTGGTGTTTTATGGCCTTTACCTCTTACCCAATCACACTGCACATTATTCCCCGTCCTTGATGGATAATTTTACATCCAGATGGGCACAGCATCCCATTTTTGGCGACCCAGCCCTAAAACAAGCCCCTGGACTCCTTGCAGGCTGGACCAAAACCCCCGGACGAAGTTGCATCCCAGTACTGACTCTGCTGCCTTCTTGCAAACGACTTCAACTCCATGAATTTTACATGTTTCGTGAACGGAACAAAGCACTCTGTAATCGTCAGATTGAAACTGCCCCAAACCCGTCCATATAAACTCCATTGTTGTCCTGTTCATCTCTCTGTGTTACATTTACATTTTGTGACTCACAGCTCCTGCCTCCATGGAACAATGACGCCTGAGCACTCAATTAGCCCTCCCAGTACCAAAGACTTACAATCAGACCGACAGACAGACAAATAACAGAGGCATGTCGCCAGCCCCAGCACAGGATATCACCTTTCCGGGCAGGTACAATATAATCCACAGCATCGAAATGCCAATTTCTATCCGGAGCCTCGCAAAGCCAAAATCCATGCATGCGTGCTCCATCATGCAACCCGATCTGTACTCGGTGCGCCCGGCGCCCCCTATAATCAGTGAGTTATAATAACCACAATATCTCTGGCACCCAACTCGTGATACCACAATTTAATCCACGTTACTTGCATCTCTTCATCCTCCCAAATGTCCTCCATTTAACGTGACTCAAATCCATCTCAAATCCCCACAGCTCGATCGAACACGTCACTGTACTCGACCCGGTTAAATTAAATTCCAAGCGTACTGTACCTGACTGACGCTTCCACAACAACAAAAAACTCGATATTCTCTGTCCACTAATTATGTACATGATTTTGGTTTTACCCACAATATAATGTCCCGATATTCTCCAGATTTAAGTCCTATATATCCTGTCGTTAAAGCAACACCCTGTAGACTGACTCCGCCTGTCGTTCTTCCAAGGTTAGTGAATTACCTCTGACCTTTCCCTTGCATATCTCGAACAAAGGTCAACTAAACTTTAAAAGGTCAAACTTCGAATTGGGGTAACCAGCGCTTTATTTTTCCGCAAATAATACAAGTCCGGCGTCATTCCCTGCAAGAACCACATCCAGACAGACAAATGACCCTTATTGAGGCTCTACATCGCAAAATGCTAGCTCCTACGAATCCAACAACCGTCACAATCCGTCCAGGGACTTCCGTACGTGCTCTACAATGCAGCACCTCTCTACCTGGTGCACACCTTTCGCACATCCTTCCTCGTTCGCACAACGCTTCATCAACACACCTCCTCGCGCCCACACCTTGGCACAAGCCACACCACATACCGACAGTTGAAACCTCAACCGTCCTCCTTCCTTGGATCAGCGTTCTGTTGAAAACGTGACATTTCTGTTCAAATTATTGAATTTCCAAATACTCTCCCTGCAGCGCCCGTGAGGCAGCTTGTCCCACATTATCTGCCTCCAGACCCATATGCGTTTTAATAACTTAACCTTATCAGCATACTAAATCTGTGTCCGCATCGATCAACACAAATGCATCGATGCATCTTCCAGCCGCCACTCCGCACTGTACCTTACTGTATGAACAAGACTTCCTGTTGGAACTTGGCTCCGGAAATTAATTACTCTGTCTTGAAATCGTTTATTTTAGCCATCTTAAATAAATCCATCCATCTATCCATCTTATAAATCCATCTTAAATAAAAATCCATCTTATAAGTAACGTATTCGTCCTGTGACATTGCCTGGCATATATGTCGCAGCCGGCCACTATTCCGACATGGCTCGTCTGACATGAACGTCCGACATCCAGCAAAGTCGAAATGACCCACAATGCATTTGGGCACACATCCTCCTCTGAGAGTGGGCGAGTTATCGCCAGCACTCTGAGCAAATCTCATACAGCACACCCGTGACTCGCGGCTCGCTCGGCTCCTGTCTGAACACCCAATATCCCTCTACCCAAACTTCCACGGAGCCGCACGGCGGAAACACAGGTTTGTACCATACTTTAGTTAAACGAACATTGCCAGGATTCTCGGATAGACGTTTAATTTCACAACACACATGACAAAAATCCGATTTAAATTCAGAGATCGCCGATCGACCTGGCACAACCATCTCAACGCGACGACGCCACGCCGCCCCCCCCCCCCCCGTCTTGGCGCGCACCCTCGTGCCTCCACACGAATCCCAACACTCCCTGCACGCCGCTCTATTCGCGTTCGCGGCGGGGTTTACATCGCAAAAAAACAGGATCTCCGACGCTTGACCTCTCTGATCCAAAATGCACTACATGACACCAATTCCAAAGGTGAGCTGCCTCAGCGATACATCCCACACATACAATACACAATATCTGCCATTGAATGAACTCTTCAATTCAAGTAAAACACACATATTGATTCGAATTCTGCAACCATCTCCAAGAAACCGCTTCATATCAACAGTAGATCGACAAGGGCACTCCGGGTGCTTTCCTGACCCGATTTATATCAATTCGCTTCCCAAACAACTCCCAAACAGATGAAAATCCGGACTCAGTTCAGGACCTCGCCTGTTCTCTCGGATAGACGTTAAAATGGACATTCCCGGCCTGAATTTCCCCCAAGTCGAGCAGATCACTTACAAAGCTTCACACCGAACCCCTCTGCTTTGCATATGTCATACAGACAAATACATTGGCTAGATACACACGTCAATTAACATCCCAATATACATTCATTCCTCATTCATATACTCATAGAAGTCTCCCAGACTTCGCGCGAAACTCAGATCGACTCAAATCATGCCTTTCTCCAGCCACTCCCAAACAATCTTTGCTCATTCATGTTACGTCTCTCATTCAAGGAAAAGGATTTTTGGGACTGGTTGGACGGGGGGTGGGTTGAGGTGAAAAAAAAGGGAAGGCAGGGCGGGGTGTTGGGGTGTTGCCTAGAGCCCTGGGACTGAGCTCAGGTCTTGGGGGGGTGGGGGGTGTTGCCTAGAGCCCCAGGACTGAGCTCAGGTCTTGGGGGGTTGGGGGGTCTTGGTCTGGTATCTGGTCCAGCGGCATCACTCGCTGTTTTACTTGTTTAACTACCTCCTTAATTGTTTTGTCCTGAACTTTGCTTCCTGAACTTGCTTCCTTTGGCTCTGAAGCTTCAAATTCCTACAATGCAGCTCCTGCTTCAATTTTCAATATTTCAAAACCTAACCTGTCCTTCTCACCCTGTGGCCACCTGGCCCATTTCCTGTGAGCTTATTTATTTTCTCTTGTCCACCAGATCCTGGCCTGCTTTATCTGGACCTCTTGTCTAGAACTTAGTCTAGAGCTTCCTGGCTTGACCTCGTAGTTGTCACTACCTTCTTGTCAAACCTACCTGGTACCTACGCATTTCACCCTTCCTGGCCATGTCCCTTTGGCCGTCTAAGTTAACCACAGCCCTCCTTCCCTGGCATGCAATGGCATACCCCATCTTGTCTCTGGGCTGTTCCTTCCTGGAAAAATCTTGGCCACCCGGTTTCAACCTATATGGCTGTCCGACCTCATTTTCCCCTCCTGGTGCTAACTGTAACTTTAAGCTTACTGTTAAGTCCTTACTTGTATCCTTACTTGTTTATCCTGGCTTTAACAAAGCTACGTCATTCTGAGGCCTAAATGAGCCTCTACTTACAATTTCTGTTCGAGTGCAGACAGCGCGGAAGACAAGGAGACTGAACCCGCTCGAAGGAGGAAGGTACGAATTTGGAATAATAGCCCTCTGATATAAAACAACTCCCACCTTTAATCAAATCAACGTGCCGGCGCCGGCCTCAGGTCAGCCTTCCTCCTGTCCCTCGGGCTCCGTTTCCCGTCCTCCGCGTCTGTTGACACCCCACTCCTGGTACCATCTGTGAAGAATCAGCTCTTCGTTTGCAAAAGAAGTCCACAAATAGCCTGAAAAATGACGCAGTTTATTAAAGCCAACTTATACAGATCCGGAGGAGGCCAAGACATCTATAGCAAGAGCCAGTCTCATGCCACGTCAAGCCTTCCTGAAAACGCATTGATTCTCATTCACTTATATACGAATACGATTATCAGAAAATCTCCGAGAGAACGAAGCGACTGGCGAGAGTCCCTCCCACCGTTTATCATTCGGGGGAGTCAGCCCTTCCTTATCATTTGGACCAATTGTTTCTCTGGGCTCCGAGAAAACAGAACTGTAACTCACAAAGAGGAGAGTGTATGCTTAGCCAAACAAACCCATATATTTTATGGGTTTGTGTACATGAGTAATCCAAAGCATGTTTATACAGAGTCATGCGTTGCTGAGATTAAAACAAAATATATATGGTTAACGATCATGTCATTCTACTAGCATTACGCAAAAACAAGCGCATGTGGGCGTGGTTTTACGACCAGCCTCGAAAAAAGCACACGTATACAATTTGTTCAGCATGACCTCAGCGAGCCTCTCCTCATCCAAAACTAAAACGAAGCAAAAACCCTTTATTAACTTCATGAAAATAGCGTTTTTAAACCAGATTTAAATCATAACACATTAGCATCCAACGTCTATAACTGAACTTTAGGCAATAACAAATCTACTACTTGACACAGTCTTATACTTATCCCTGGACACGGGCCTGTTCACACTCAGACTCACTCCCAGGCTCACTCACACGGGGTTTGTAGATGGTCGGGTTGAGGGTCCAAGGGTCCACAGCTCGTCCGGTCCCCGACTCGTACCGTACAGGCAATGGAAGACGGCAGGCAGCTCTCCACGTGGCGTAGGCGCGAGGCAGACAATTATATATCGGTGGATCGGTAAGTGGCGATTATATTGCGTATGTTATGGGTGTACCGGCGCCTTTATACGCGCTCCCGGTATTGCTATGTACAATGCGCCGCTCCCCAAATGGTGTTACCAAAGTGCCTTTCCTCGAAAGTCCTTCTGAACAAATGCCAAGGTTTGGCTTCCCTCACGAGTCCTTCACCACGCTGCAGTCCTTCGCCAGTCCTTCTCAGGCGAGCTCGCTCAGTCAGTGCTCTGTAATGCGCATCAATCCTTCTCCGCGTAAGTCCTTCTCAACGCTGCAGTCCTCTGCAATGTGTGCCGCGGAGTCAGTCCTTCGCCAGTCCTTCTCATGCGAGCGAGCTCAGTCAGTCCTCTCAAAGGGCTTTGCGTGCATGGTTATATATCGCCGCTTTTACCAGCCCTCTCGAACCTCTAGCCACACCCTTACCACGCCCCTTAGCCATGCCCACTCGAGCCCTGGTTGGTTGATGGGGTCTTACCGGCTCCGCCCTTGATGGCTGCTTGACGTGGCCACACCCCCACCCTTGCGCTCCGCCCCCTTTTCGGGCCTTACCTCGTGGCCTTTGGGCGGGTTTGAGTGAGCAAGAGCAGCAAACGCTGCTGGCAGCCAAAGCGTCACAAACTGCGAGGGGCAATGGGGTGCAGACAGGATAGGCGCAATGGAGTCGGTTGGAGGGAGGCTGCAAAATGGACGAATGGGACCTACTCTTATTTGTTTTACACAACGCAGATGCAACTATTGGGAATGGCCTTATCCTAAACACATACTATGAAATAACTAACGTTCTAAGGTGACCTACGTGTTGCATGTGGCCTAAATATGGGGTGCAACCGTTAACCTTTAATGATGTTACCTGTGTGGGTTCTCAAAACCGCAACACTGCATCCCTCCTTTCGCCAGGCTCATCCCGAGCCGAACCACATACCAGTGAGGACGGCCGGCTTCAAGCAAGGGTCAGGACTACCTTTTAAATTAGTGTGACACTTAGGTGTGGTTACCCTCTACAGTTAACCTAACACCCTGGGTGCGACAGTTTTAAACACTAGATATGTCCCACCTGCTGCATTGTGTACTATCTAACTGACTCACGCCCACAATTAACCGAATTACGGAATTATTCGCAAACTACACATAAAGCCGGTGGGGAGCATGTTATTTACAAGACACTAATTATTTACAAAACTACACCCAGGACCTCTCTTTTGTGGGAAAAGAGATAGAAATTTTGAGAAGAGGAAACACCAAATTGCACTGCACTGCACCAATACACCATACACCCATATGCACAAAAATAATTTTAAAAAATGCACAAAAAGCACCATCACCAAAACTGCAGTCATCAAAATGCACAAAAACATTTCAAAATAAACCATTAATGCCTTATGCTTGACTGCTGGGACATTGTATCTTCTTGCTTCATATTCTTCGGTGTGCCACCATAAAAGTTTACTATCTTCTTCTCCCGACACACCAAAGACTATTAATAAAAAGTGCACAAACCATGTCCGCTTTTTATGTTGGCCAGCAGGGCCAGCTTAGGTGGTCCGACTGCATGGCATGTGCGCCACTTAAGAACAGTGGTCCGCAAGTAAGACGCTGCTGGCAGCAATGGTCTGCTCCAGCAAAGGTGCCAGGCCACAGAACGTATGGTCCATATGGTGTACCGGTGCAGGCAGCAGGGTGCAGCGCAAGAGTGCGGCCGCACGGCTCAGGACACCTGCACACTCCCCTCAACAAAAGACCATGGGTCCATGGGTGGGGAGGAAGACAAACCAGAGGTTAGCAGGGGCAAGGGTGCAAGGGTACACACAATACAAGGCAATGCGATATGAGGGGCGTGGGAGAGTGAGCGGAGAAAGCTCGTCCCTAGCCGTTCGTCACCCCCCATGTCAATCTACTCTCCCCTTGCCCTTCCCAGTATTTACACAATTTACAAATTCGTCGCTACCGTCTTGTCTCCCATATCTCCCCCTAAACCAAATTCGTCCCCAATCCCTCCCAAGAAGGAAGGGATGGAATCACACACAATGTCTCACCCACGTCATGATGCGTCTTTCCATCCAAACATTTACAAAACCTGACGTGGAGTCCTATCACCTCGGTGAGTGGATGTGGATGGTGCGAAGAGATTTCTTTCTAACTATCCTTCTAATTGACATTAACTCTTTAAACTACCCGGGGTCTTGCCCTGCCACTTGGCATCTTTAAACTATGCGGTTCTAAAAACCAATTCCCACTGACCATCCTGTGGTGCATCCCAAATTTGGGGTCTCACTCCCCCCATTTTTCTCACTGTTCCCTTGCACAATTTCGGAGCTGGGTCGTGTGGCTCTACCAGCAGGTCTACCTAACTGCGCACCTCCGCCACTGAAGTCGCCATCCGAGCTTGCCTAGCTCCTGCAACTACCCTAACTTGGGGAAGGCCCTCCTGGCTCTCTCACCCCGCTAATGCCCTCCCTGGCATTGGGCTACCCGGGTCCTTCTCCTCGGATCCTCAGGCCCCGCTGAACTCTACTTCTGAACTCTACCTGGCTCCCAGAGCCTACCTGTGGCCTCACCTGGCTGACAGACTACCAGTGGCGGAGTGCCCCAATAACCATACTCACTAACAGGCTCACACGCTCAGCCATTCCACTTACTCATGCACCCCTCAAAGCAACAACTTGCTACTACTCGCACCACAGATGTCAATATCCAAACAATTTACCTACTCCCTCTACCTAACTTTAAACAACCCTCCCCGGGTATTCGTGAAGGGGTCCATCTTCCCCCATCCACTCCTTCGCACCATGCACTCCACACCACTCATTCCACACACCATTTTCTCCACACCATTTATTCCACACACCATTTACTCCACACCATTCATTCACTTGCACCCCATGCAAGTCATCACTCAATACACTTACACTTGTCCACAATACTCTACTCATACACTTTCACACACACACACACACACACACACACACATCATTCTCGACCAATGCCTCATTTCCTCACGCTCACCACAAAGACTCTCATTCACAATTCCTCATTTGCGCCGAAAGCGCATCCTCAAGCTCATACACACAGCATCATTTAACTAACTATTTCCCTCTAAAACTCGTGCTTTCCCTGTCATCCCTTACGCTAAGCACATCCCTCGTCATTATCATCCATCTAATCTGACTACGTCCCCACTACTAGTACAATGTCTCTACTTAAATCTCGGTCTCCTAAAGTCATTTCTAGGTCCCTAACAATTATCCGAGCTCACCCTGGCTAGTTCACACTGCCAAACCCCATACTCTACTTCTCCTTTGCCCCAATGTGTGAGGGATGTTAGAGCTACCATCCCTCTACACCGGATACCATTTGCCATCACGACTGCTATTCGTTCACTATCCTCGAGCCTCTCGGGGTGGGAAATACATTTTCACAGCTCGGCTTTGCAAAGCCGAGCAATGCGTGCGGATGGTCAGTCTCCTGTTGGTTGGGTCCGTCCGGCATTTTCGATTCTGGGGAGGAGGCATACTCAGTCCAAGGTTCCAGGCGCCATCGTGGCACAGAGCCTTTCGGTCTCCGGCCCGATGACCCAACCTCCCACCGGAGCGCCGCGCCCGCCAGGGGACGAAGGTCCGACCTGGCCTTCCTCCCCTGAAATCGTGCCGATCGCCTTGCCCGCGAAGGCGCGGCACTGACCATACAGGGCGGAGTCCGGCCCGAATCGTGCACGGCGCTCCTTGCGAGAGCGCCGCAGCAACGGTCTCCGCCGGCTCCGGCAGCACACAAAGCGCACCATGCCCCAAGAGCTCGCGTCGGCTATCCGTCGGCCAAAACGCTGCCCTGGTCCGCGTCGATGCTCGAGTCGCATTCTCACACCATGCGACCCTTTCCATACTCACACATCCAGGTGTCTCCATACACTCCGTTATTGCACTTTCTCTTGCACACCACCCAGGTGCACACACGCCGTTCGCACACTTCATTAACACACATCCTTGCACACATCATTGCGCACTCCTACCATTCACGCACACTCTGTTACACACTTCTCTGTTACACACTCCGTAACACACCTTTCTTCCCCGCAATCCTCTCCTGCACTCTCGCCCGTTACGTACTCCGTAACCAACACGGGAGTGCACTCTATTGTACACCCAATCACCCGCTCCGGTGTGCATCCCCGCACACTCTCTCCATCCATCTCTGGTGTGCATCCTCGCACACTCTCTGCAACACGCTCTGGTGTGCATCCTCGCACACTCTCCACAACCATCTCACACTCTGTGTCACACTCACTCTCACTTTCACACTCTGTTTCACACTCCATTCCACACTCCGTTTCACACTCGCGCTCCGGCGCCGTTCGCATACGCACGCCATTTACTTTCACTCCGCGCACCACGGACCTTCCACAAGCGCCCGGGTGACGTCGGGATCGTGTGGCCCTACTAGCAGGTCTACCTAACTGCGCACCTCCGCCACATAGCTGCCACCTGAGCTTACCTGCTCCTGCGACTACCTAATCGGGGAATGCCCCTCCTGGCACTTTACCCCCTGATGCCCACCGTGGCATTGGGCAACCCGGGTCCTCTCCTGGGATCCTCGGGCCCCACTCACAACAACTCTAACCGGCTCCCGGATCCTACCTGCAGCCTCACCTGGCCGACAAACTACCAGTGGCGGAGTGCCCCAATTGCTACACGCACCAATTAAGCCACACGCCCAGCCATTCCATATACTCATGCACCCAACAAAACACTTCGTTTCCACTACCCGCACCACAGGTGTCAATATCCATACAAAATTTGCCTATGCCCTCTAACTGGCTTTACACTACCCACCCCGGGCGTTCGTGAATGGGTTCCACCTCCCCCCATTCACTCCTTCGCACCATGCATTCCACACCTTTTATTCCACACCAAGTATTCCACACCACTTATTCACATACCATTTTTCTCGCACACCTTTTGTGCTCACACACCTCAAACACAATTCCACTTTTTTCTCACCCACCTCCAACACAATTCCACTTTTTTCTCACCCACATAATTCCATTTATTCTCAACACACAATTCCTCACACACACACAGCATCATCTAGCTGACTACTTCCCCTAAAACTCGTGCTTCCCCATCGTCCCTTTACACTATGCACTCCCTTTTTCTTTATCAACAACCTAAACAGTCTACGTCCCCGCTACAGTGCAGGTGGCACTACATAAATCTTGTCCCTACAGTCTGCTAGATCCCATCATTATCCTAGCCCTCCCTCGGCTAGCTTTGGTGCCCCATGGAGGTAACCATTGCTGGCACCTCCATGTGCCTATCACTGCCATCCCCCTAAACTAATGCTCATGGGCCCTGGGTGAGGAATGGTGATACTACCATTCCCCGACGTGGGGTACACTACTCTCATCAGTCCACTACACTCGAGCCTCACCAAGTGGATGTACATTGTCACCACTCGACCTCGAAGGGCCGAGCGATCCATTCGGGTGGTTGGTCGCCTGTATGGGGTGTCCGTCCGGCATTTTCGATCCAAGGGAGGAGGTATGGATGGGCCGAGGTGCAGGGCTCCATCCCGGCACGGGGACTTGCGGTCCCACGCGCGGTGGCCTAACCGGCCCCGGTCGGAGCACCGCACCCGGGAGGGTGCGCGACTCCGAAGTCTCCTACCTCCCTTGAATCTCGCTGATTGCCTTTGCCGCCACGGCACGGCACCAACCATATAGTGCGGGGGCCGGTACGAATCGTGCATGCTGGCCCTTGTGAGACCGACGTGGCATGGATTCCTTCCGGTCCCTGCAGCACACAACTCACCGGGGGCTCACGTCTGCTATCCGTCCCGCTAAACACTACCCCGGTCGGTGTCGATGCTTGAGCCGCATCCTCACTACTCGCGACCCACTCCGCACACCCAGGCGCCCCCGCACCTCCCATACACTCCGTGACTGCACACTCTCCTTCCACATTCTCTGTTGTGCATTCTCCCTCACACTCCGTACTTGTACCTGCACACCTAGGCGCACTCACACCTTTCACACACTTCAGTACACACTTTTCTTTTACACACTCAGGTGTGCACTTTTCCTCCACACACTCCTTTACCGCACAACAAGGCGCATACGCGCCCCCCACACACTTTGGTGTGCATTCTAGCTCACACTCCTCGTCCATCGCACACTCTTTTTCCACACTCCCAGGTGCGCACTCCCCTGTTACACACTCCGTAACACACTCGGCCACCTCACACTCATTTTCTACACCCTCGGGTGTGCACTCCTCCTTCGCACATTCAATCATCGCACACTTTTTCCACACTCTCGGGTGTGCACTCCTCCTTCGCACACTCAATCATCGCACGCCCTGGCGCACACTCTCTCTCGTACCGCGTACCAGTCGCCCTCGTACACCGCACAATGGACCTTCCGCGAACGCCCGGGTCTCGTGTCTGTCCCAAGCGAGCCAAAAACCCGTTCGCGCCAAACGCATTCACGCCATTTTCGCAACTCACCTCGGGGTCCTCCTTCCCCGGCTGCACCTGCAAACTTTCCATTGGGTTAGCAAGCCCGGCATCATGGTGCAAATGCGAACTTTGCACGGATTCCATTACTTTCTCCCATGATTTATTTTCTGGTTCTTCTGTCTCTCCTGCCCCAATTGTTTCTTTTTCCTCGACGACCGCCAGCTGCACCTGCAAACTTTCCATTGGGTTAGCAAGCCCGGCATCACGGTGCAAATGCGAACTTTGCACGGATTCCATTACTTTCTCCTGTGATTTATTATTTCCTTCCATTACTATTTCCGCCCATGAAATTCCTTTGTCCAATTCGGCGACCGTCGGCTCTTCTACACCCCGCGTCGCGATTTCCATAGCCCCAGTCAACTTAGCCGTCCCTCGCTCTACCTCGCTCCCCATGCGTTCCTCACACCGTGTCGCCTCGTCATGTACCACCGCGACCTTCCCGCTCAACCTGCGCCCAATCTCCTCCCCCGCCTTTTTCATGTCACACCTGGATTGTGTTATTTCTTCCATCATCTCTTGCGTATCGCACCTGGATTCGTCTAGCATGGCGTCCATTTTTGCATTCATCTTTTTCTAGCCACACATTGACTCTTCCATAAAGGTCCTCATTTGTGTCATAAATAGGCCCATATCCATTGGCACTGCGGGCCCGGCTCTCGCCGCCACGTGCGAGGCGCCGCCATTTCTGTTACCAGCTGCCGCCCCCTCTTCGGCTCTCTCCACTGCCAACTGTCCCTGCAGGTCCTGGGTCATCAATTCTTCTTCTTCTACCCCCACCGGCATTCGACCGCCTTGGCCAGCCATGGTACGAATATAATTTGGTTTTTACAAACTAAATTTCATTCGCTCGTAATTTGGAGCCAATTCGTCCAAATAATTTCTTAGGGTTCAAATCCCACTCCACTGACACCAAATTGTTGCGGATCTTCGAAGCCTGTTCCCGTTACAAAGGGGAGATTAAGCCCCTTTTTCTCCTTGGGTCTTCGAAACCGCGAGACCGAGTCGCTACTTCCCGGCAAACGTGGAAAAGGCTTTCGGGACAATTTCACACGTACCTTGAGTACCCACGCTGCAGTGGCAGCGGGGATCACGTCTCGCACGAACCACACGTAATGGAGTACGCCCGAGCAGAATGCGTACCACATGACTCATGCTGTTACCTTTCTATAGGAACCCGATTAGAGCGATCTAATTCGTACCATGCGAGACCAATGATGGAAAAGACAAACCGGTCGAATCAGATGGAAGAACAGATTTATTTACACTATTCACAGGAACTGGTAGAAGGAAAGGGACACAGGGCGGAACTTAATCAATCTTATACTAAATCCCAGACAATGGGCCCAATTACCCACACGGGGAGATGGAGGGTGGATGTTCGCGCCCAAATGCGCCGGCTTCGGTCGCTCCAGGAACAGCTCACCCGGCGTGGCCCTCTGGTGGTCACAGCACGTATCCCGGCGAAGGCAGGCAGGAGGGAAAATCCTCGCGGCGCATATCAGGCAAAGGCAGGCAGGAGGAAAATCGCGCGTCTGTGGCCCGGCGAGGGTCATCCTTTACAGCGTGCGATTAATACTGCGCAGAGCGTGGGGAGCAGGGCAAGTTCGTGTACAACCGGGTAATTCAGTTCATACGATATCACTCAATACTGACGCGCGTTCCCAACTCGTCTGCTCTGGACCTCAACTGCACTCCTCCCAGATCTGCCGTATTCTGACTGAACTGAACTTGTCTCCGATCTGCCGTATTCTGACCGAACTGAACTCGTCTCTGATCTGCCGTATTCTGACCAAACTGAACTCGTCTCCGATCTGCCGTATTCTGACCGAACTGAACTCGTTTCCGATCTGCCGTATTCTCACGCGCGGGGCTCTGAGCCGGGTTATATGGCCCCGCCCTAGCCCGACTCGAATGTTCCAAACCCCTCCTTTTGCCGCAGTGGTAAGTCACTCCCCTCGAGCCCTGATTGGCGGCTCGTGCTTACCCATGGCTCCTCCTCCGCCTTCCTTCGGCCTTGGTCGACTTGTTCAGGCCTGCCGCGTGGTATTTCGGCACCAATACCAAACCAAAGCGCCAGAAGGACACCTAATTTTCACTGGCCTACCCAATGCAAAACTAACACAGGAAAGGACTACGCTTACATTTACTAAGAAATAACTGAACTTAAACGAGGCTGCCTGATGTAGTGTAACTAACTAGGAGGGGAAATTAACCTTTATTACAAAACCGCAACAATATATGTATGTATATATTGTTGCGGATATGAGATTGGCCTCCATCCATATCCGCTTGTAAATATTCCCCTATTTCCTCCATACTTCCCAACTATCCCCAATCCCCCATTCCCTAGTCCCATTTTCTGTAAACAACACTCTGTAGACCCGACCTTCCCCTATTTCCCCCATTAAATGTCGCATCCAGGTCCACCGCACCTCACGTAGACAACTATAGGACATCTTGCTAGTTATTCTTAGTCTATGTCAGTTAAGGACTCGTTTCCATTAATTCTGACTCTTCGTTGCACCAGAATGTGATTGTATGGCACCGTTAGGAAGTTTAGGACCTCCCAATACCTCCCCGCAGCTCTTCCTCACGGTTCAACAACAACAACAACAACAGCGGCGGCGGCGCGGGGAGTGGGCGTCCTCACTCCGGCTTGGTTGGTAGGGGGCGTTGAAAGGGCACCAAGCCTTTCCAACGAGCTGCCATCGAGCATGTGCTCGACGGGGTTACCACGTAGGGGCTCGCTGTCAGCTCCTCGTCAAGGGCGGAGCCCGGTAACCCCCCGCACCCAATAGAAGCGGCGGACCGATCCCATCTGGGGCGGAGCCAACGAGCCGAGGGCGTGTCACTCCCCGCTGAGCATGCGCAGGAAGAGGGAGGTGACGTCAGATGCGCCCTCAGCTTGGAGAGAGAAGGACGCCACCTCCGAGCGCTGCAATACCTCCCCGCATCTCTGGACCGGACCGTGTTTGATTCTGCCCCTGAGCCAAGGTGCACCTTGTGCTATCGACTGCCTGTCCTTCCCTGCCATCAATCCTGTGTAAGTCAGTCTTGTTCCGTTTGTCTGTGGTCGGTCGGGGATAGATAAGGTTGTGTCTAAGTGCCTATCTCTTCTGTGCTTTACCTCTTACCTTGTAATCTCCCCTTTTCTCCACCACCAATTATATCCTCCTCCGGAGGTCTTGAGAACTGTACCCCTTGTGTCGTTTCATTTATCCCAGCCGTTGTGTCCTTTCCTTCATTGATTTAGCATAGCGCGATTTGGTCAACGTCGGGTGGAATCGGGTAAGTTGGGGAAGAATCGGGTAAACTGTGCGAACACGGCGGCCATTCCGCTCGGCCCATCATAACATCTTAAGCCGTGTCCGTAACAATTGGTGTCAGGAATGGGATCGGACCCGAAGCGCGCTTAACGCGCTCAAAATTACAAGTGACCGAAATTTGTTTTGTTTTAAAATAAAAACCGGAATTTTGAAAGTCGCGCTATGGCGGATCAAGACAGCTGGGTTCCGGTAGAGGAGAGTGAGGCAGGGTCGATCCAGGACCAAATTGAGGGACAAGAGGAGAGCGAAGCAGTGAGGGCGGCAGGTTCGCAAAATGGCGCCTCGCACATGGCTACGGCGGCCGCACCCGCTGCACAAGTGGGAGGGATGGCCCAAATGCAGGCCCTCATGGAGCAATTTATGGTGCAAATGCAGGCGTCCCTCAAACTGCAGAGTGAGCAATTGGGGGTAATGGGGAACTGGATGGATGCTCAGGGTGAGCGATTGGAGGGCCAAATGGGGGTAATGGGGAACCGGATGGATGCTCAGGGTGAGCGATTGGAGGGCCAAATGGGGGTAATGAGGGACGAAGCGAGGGGTACCGGTGAGGGATTAGACAAGAAATTAGAGGGGTTAGACAATGGGATAGAAGGGGTGAAACATGGGTTAATGGGGGTGGAAAATAGAATGGCTGCCCAGGAGAATCAGATAGAGGGAGTGAAAAATGGGTTAGAGGGGTTAGAAAACAGTATGGAAGGCAAATTGAGGGACATGAGGGACCAAGCGGAAAGGGAAGTTTAAAAAATGGGGCAGCAGATAGAGGGGGTCAGAATGGGGGTAGAAAGTAAATTGGATGCTCACAGGGAGGAAATGGAGCAGATGAGGGTGGCATCTGGGTAGGAGATGCAAGTGATGGGAGAGGAGATCAGAAGAGGTGTGAGTGAGGAGGTCGGAGGAGTGCGCGAGGAGGTGAGGCACTGTAAGGAGCGCATGGAGAAGGAGGTGAGAAAGGGGACTGTAAAATTGCAAGGGGGTATAGAGGAGTTGACGCTGGGAGTAGAACAACTGACAGTGGGACAAAAGGAGTTGGGGGACAGGTAAAGAAGAACACAGCGGTAATAGAGGGTTTAAAATCGACACAGAAGGAGATGAAAAAGGACGTAGGGGTAATTAAAAAAGAGTGTCAGACGGTACATGAGGACCTGACGAGGAAAATGAACAAGGTGGTAGAGGTGATGGAGGTTAAAGAGCGGGAGGTGCGGGAGCACATAGAAAAAAATAAGGTGGAGTTAGAGGAAGAACTTAAGGGGGCGCACGAGGAGATGAAGGAGGGGAAGCAGAAATTAGAAGAGGTGGAGGAAGGGGTGAGCGAAATTAAGAAGCGATGGAGAGAGGATAAGAAAGAGATAAAAGAGGAAGTAAAAGAATTGGTCCAAAGTCTGTGTTCGGATCGTGATGATGTGCTCATTAACCGGATCAGGGATTCGCAGGTGATGGAGGAGAAGCGAAGAGAAAGAGGACCCGGTGTAAGTGGTGACCAATATGGTCGTGCGTATGATGCGCCAGGGGATTTACTGAGCTTGGGGGTCGAGATAGACCCGGATGTTCGTGAGAGTCCAAGAGTGAGGTGTATGGCTGGTCCGGAGGGTATGGAACGAGGGTGCGAGCGAGAGGGTCCGGTGATGGGAGAGGTGCGAGGTGTGAGTGAGCAAGGTTGTGGTGGTATGGATTGGGTAGCGGGTTGCGGAAGTGTGACCCATGCATCGACACCAACAGGGGTAGTTTTTAGAGGGACAGGGGAGGCACGAGAGCCCCTTGGGGGTAATGTACTGTGGGGGCCCGGCCGGTTCGGCCCCGCGCTGACCCCGCAAGGGGCGACGCACGGGGTCCGGCAGGCGGGCAACGACTCACATACGAGGTGGTCCCACAAGGTCCCACTTGCGCCGTATAACGGTGGGTAAGGGTGGCATCCCTGCCACCCTTCCCATGAAGTGGGGGCAAATGCGCTATAGATTATGGGGTGTATGGCAGTGAAAACTAGCCCGGGTGGGTTAGGTTATATTGTTAGGGATCTAGCGAAGATGACATTAGGTAACGTTAAGGTTAGTTAGTGACAAGGATACATGTAGTGGGGACGTAGTAGCTTAGTGGATGATAATGACGAGGGAGCGCACTAGTTTAAAGGGACGACTGGGAAGCGCAAGTTTCAGAGGGGAGTAGTTAGATGAGATGATGCTGTGTGAGAACTGGACAGGTGTGTGGAGCAGTGTATGAGTAGTGAGTGTTGTGGATCAGCGCGAATGCGCTTGGGGGAGAGAAGGGTGCAGGCGGCACCAAGTATGAGAGCACAGGTGTGCAAGTACAGGTGTGTGGAATATATGGAGTAAGTGGTACGGAGTGGTGTGCATGGTGCGAAGGTGTGGATGGGGGAAGAGTGGACCCCTTTCACGAGTACCCGGGGCGGGTAGTGTAAGTGTTAGGTAGAGGGTATAGGTAAATTGTGGTTGGATATTGGCATTTGTGGTGCAGTTGCAGAATGGTATTGTGGATGGGCGCATTAGTGTTGTGGAAATGGCTGGGCGTGTAGCCTGTTAGAGTGTGTAGTTGGTTTGGGCACTCCACCACTGTGAGGATGTCGGCCAGGTGAGGCCGCAGGTGGGCTCTGGGAGCCGTTAGTGTCAGTGGGTGCCTGAGGATCCCGGGTGTGGATCGGGCAGCCCGTGCCAGAGAGGGCACTGAGGGGGTGAGAGTGCGAGAGGGCCTTCCCCAGTTAGTTAGGTTAGGGTGAGGAGCAGGTAAGCTCGGGTGGCAACTACGGTGGTGGAGGTGTGCAGGTGGGTAGACCTGCTGGGAGAGCTACACGTCACAGCCCAGAAATTGTGCGAGGGCACCGAGTGATGAATCGGGGGAGTGAGACCCCAAATTGAGAAGCACCACAGTTTGGTCAATGGGAATTGGTTTTTAGAACCCATAGTGTAAGTTGGCCAATGGATTGGCAGGGAAAGACCCCTGGTAATGTAAAGTTGTTAAAGTCATTAAGGAAATAGTTAGGATTGATGAACCTGTCGCACCATACGCAGCCACTTACCTGAGGTGATGATGATGACTCCACACCTGTGTTTTCTTTGTTTTGTGTTGCAGGAAAGGAGAATTGCTGTGTGGATTTGTGAGACGCATCACGACGTGGATGAGACATTGGGGTGATTCCATCTCTCCCTCCTTAGGAGGGACTGATGATGAATTGGTGATGGCAAATTTTGATGTTGAGTTGGAGATGGCAAATTTTGATGAGAGTTGGAAATGGCAAATTTGATTGGTTAGGAGGGAGAGAAGACGAATTTGGTTTATGGGAGGAACGGGGAAGACAGTAGGGACGTTTGTTGATGTGTAAAGTAGATGTTTATGGGTAGTGTTGTGTTTTGTGGATACAGTAAGGGGTAAGGGAGGGGCAATGTAGGTTACCTGGTGGGGGGGGGGGGGGGGAGTACGGTAGGAACGTACCTGTCTCACCTGGTTCCCATGTGCCCCCAGTGTGCATTACCTTGTATTGCGTACACGTTTGCGCCCTTACCACCTTACTCACTTGTTTCTTTTGTCTCCCACCTCCGAGGATCTGGCTTTGGGGCAGAGAGAGAGGAGAGAGAGGTGCTGGCTCCGCAGTTGTGGGCCTGTACTTTCGCTGCTTGCTGCCTGGATCGATACACCATATGGACCGCAATTTTTGTGGCCGCCCACAATGGACCGCAGTTCTTTTGCGGGCAAGCACCACCCGTTGATGGACCTCTGGGTCAACGTGGCACCTATGCCATACAGGTGAACCACTTATAGTTGGCCCCCCTGACGGCCACAATTCAGAAATGGACGCGGTTGGCGCCTTTCTTTATTTTTAAAGAAGCCAGAAGGCCAAGTGCACTCCAGGAAGGCAAGACCAGTGGCAGAACATCGGCCGGCTGCGACACCACCGGTGACCATGAACAATTAATTGTGCATTTTTATGAACACTTTATTGGTGCACCGGATGGTGCTGACTGTGCATAAAGGGGTGGTGCTTTTGGTGCTTGGATGGGGTGCTCTGCACATTATTAAAGGCCGTAAGGCCACAGGGCACTCGTGGGTTGGTGTATCGATGCTGGCATGCGTGCTCTCTCTCTATGCATAACATCTGCATGTGTTCCTCAAAGAACAGGTCCTGGATCGTAGTGTAAATATCAGGCTTGTGTAAATAATGCTCCCTACCGGCTGTATGTTTAGTTTGAGAATGCTTTCCGCGATTCGGTTATCCTGTGGGTGTGTTTCTGTTAGGAGAAGGGTGCAACGTCGCAGGGGGACATATTTACTCATTTGTGAACATCTGTAAAACTGTCGCACTCAGGGTTGAGTTAATAGTAGAGGGAACTACATCTGAGTGCCACACTAACGTAGGTAAAAATTTATCGGGTCGGGACGCCCCGAGGTAGAGAAGGGTGCAATGTTGCGGATATGAGATTGGCCTCCATCCATATCCGCTTGTAAATATTCCCCTATTTCCTCCATACTTCCCAACTATCCCCAATCCCCCATTCCCTAGTCCCATTTTCTGTAAACAACACTCTGTAGACCCGACCTTCCCCTATTTCCCCCATTAAATGTCGCATCCAGGTCCACCGCACCTCACGTAGACAACTATAGGACATCTTGATAGTTATTCTTAGTCTATGTCAGTTAAGGACTCGTTTCCATTAATTCTGACTCTTCGTTGCACCAGAATGTGATTGTATGGCATCGTTAGGAAGTTTAGGACCTCCCAATACCTCCCCGCAGCTCTTCCTCACGGTTCAACAACAACAACAACAACAACAGCGGCGGCGGTGCGGGGAGTGGGCGTCCTCACTCCGGCTTGGTTGGTAGGGGGCGTTGAAAGGGCACCAAGCCTTTCCAATGAGCCGCCATCGAGCATGTGCTCGACGGGGTTACCAAGTAGGGGCTCGCTGTCAGCTCCTCATCAAGGGCGGAGCCCGGTAACCCCCCGCACCCAATAGAAGCGGCGGACCGATCCCATCTGGGGCGGAGCCAACGAGCCGAGGGTGTGTCACTCCCCGCTGAGCATGCGCAGGAAGAGGGAGGTGACGTCAGATCCGCCCTCAGCTTGGAGAGAGAAGGACGCCACCTCCGAGCGCTGCAATACCTCCCCGCATCTCTGGACCGGACCGTGTTTGATTCTGCCCCTGAGCCAAGGTGCACCTTGTGCTATCGACTGCCTGTCCTTCCCTGCCATCAATCCTGTGTAAGTCAGTCTTGTTCCGTTTGTCTGTGGTCTGTCGGGGATAGATAAGGTTGTGTCTAAATGCCTATCTCTTCTGTGCTTTACCTCTTACCTTGTAATCTACCCCTTTTCTCCACCACCAATTATATCCTCCTCCGGAGGTCTTGAGAACTGTACCCCTTGTGTCGTTTCATTTATCCCAGCCGTTGTGTCCTTTCCTTCATTGATTTAACATAGCGCGATTTGGTCAACGTCGGGTGGAATCGGGTAAGTTGGGGAAGAATCGGGTAAACTGTGCGAACACGGCGGCCATTCCGCTCGGCCCATCATAACATCTTAAGCCGTGTCCGTAACAATATATATATATATATATATATATATATATATATATATATATATATATATATATAGATATATATATATATATATATAGATAGATAGATAGATATACACATACACACATGCACACATACATACACTACATGACCAAAAGTATGGGAACACCCCTTCTAATTTGTGGATTTGGCTATTTCAGCCACACCCATTGTTGACAGGTATATATAATCAAGCACACAACCATGCAATCTCCATAGACAAACATTGGCAGGAGAATGGGCCATAATGAAGAGCTCAGTGATTTTCAACATGGCACCGTCATAGGATGCCACCTTTCCAACAAGTCAGTTAATCAATAATCATATTTCTGCCCTGCAAGAACTGCCCCAGTCAACTGTAAGTGCTGTTATTGTGAAGTGGAAACGTCTAAGAGCAACAACAGCTCAGCCGCAAAAAAAGCTCACAGAACGGGACCGCCGAGTGCTGAAACGCGTAGCGCATAAAAATCGTCTGTCCTCTGTTGCAACACTCACTACCGAGTTCCAAACTGCCTCTGGAAGCAACATCAGCACAACAACTGTTCGTCGGGAGCTTTATGAAATGGGTTTCCATGGCCAGCCTACGATCACCATGCGCAATGCCAAGCGTCAGCTGGAGTAGTGTAAAACTCACCACCATTGGACTCTGGAGCAGTGGAAACGCGTTCTCTGGAGTGATGAATCACGCTTCACCATCTGACAGTCCGACGGACAGGTCTGGGTTTGGCGGATGCCAGGAGAATGCCACCTGCCTGATTGCAGAGTGCAACTGTAAAGTTTGGTGGCGGAGGAATGATGGTCTGGAGGTGTTTTTCCTGGTTCGGGCTTGGCCCATTAGTTCTAGTGAAGGGAAATCTTAATGCTACAGCATACAATGACAGTCTAGACGATTGTGTGCTTCCAACTTGTGTGGCAACAGTTTTGGGAAGACCCTTTTCCTGTTTCAGCATGACAAGGTCCCCATGCACAAAGCGAAGTCCATACAGAAATAGTTTGTCGATATCGGTGTGGAAGAACATGACTGGCCTGCACAGAGCCCTGACCTCAACCCCATCGAACACCTTTGGGATGAATTGGAACGCCAACTGCGAGCCAGGCCTAATCGCCCAACATCAGTGCCCGACCCTCACTAATGCTCTTGTGGCTGAATAGAAGCAAATTCCTGTCGCAATGTTCTAACATATATTGGAAAGCCTTCCTAGAAGAGTGGGAGCTGTTATAGCAGCAAAGGGGGGGGGGGGGCAACTAAATATTAATGCCCATGATTTTCGAGTGAGATGTCTGATGTTCGGGTGTCCACATACTTTTGGTCATGTGGTATACATACATATATATGTCAAACGACTCCATGGTAAGATCTCCAACCTTAAGAATAAGGTAAGATCAACAACGTATATGCAATTTTTAATTTTTTTGGGATACAAGATCGAGTCTCGTGAAAGAGTGAACATTTATCACACAGAAAATCAAAACAGACACACAAAGTATATAATAAGGGGAGCTATATAATAAGGGGAGTGGTAGCCAAGATGGGCTAAGAAGGGGAAGCACACAAACACAACATTTGTGAGCAGGGACATCGGGAGAGGAAGAGGGCTTGGGGGGGAGGCGTGGGAAGGGGGGGGGGGGGGGGAGAAGTATAAAACACAAGGATACTACAAGGACTTCCAGGAAAGAAGTTGGTATTTAAAAAAAGTGGATCTGGGGTGAAATTAGCGGGGGTAGAAAAGATCAAGGTTTTGGATGGGGGAAGATAAGAGTGAACAGCTGTTTTAAAGAGCTGGAGGGAGGAGTGGGATTGAAGAGAGTGAGGGAGTTTGTTCCAGAGGCGGGAGAAAAGAGGAATGAAGGAGTGAAGGTGAGCAGAGAGTCTTGATTTTGGCAGTTTAACCATAAGAGGGTTGCAGCAGATCTTGTGCGACCTGTAGGAATATTTGGGGGAAAGAGCCCAGAGAGAGCTGGGGGAGCAAGGCCAGAGATGAGTCGGTAGAAGACAGAAAGACCACCAACCTGCCTGCGATGAGTAAGTGAGAGGACCTCGGAGTTAACTTCATCGCGGGAGATTCCAATGATGCTGAAAGCTTTGGTTTCAACAGCGTGAAGTCGAGCTAGGTGTGAGGCAGGAGCACCAGCCCAGAGGGGAGAGCAGCATTCTATTGAGCTGCAGATGAAAGCCTTGTATGTGGTGAGGAGCTCAGGTGTGCCAAGGAAGGACTTCGCACGACGGAGGATGCCCAGTCGGCGACTGGCTTTGGAGTCATTGAAAATTGAAATGTGGTTTTCCCAGGAAAGATCATGGCAGATAGTGAGACCCAAAAGATTGAGTGACAGAACTTCTTGGAGAGGATTGTTCAGAAAGTTGATGGGAGGGTTGTCAGGTCAGTCTTTTCGGAGAGACATAGTAAGAGTGTGAGATTTGTCAGGATTGAAAGACATGTTCCACTTATTTGACCAGTCTGTGATTTTGTCCAGGTCTGCAGAGAGTGAGGAGGCTGCAGACTGCTAATCTGAGGGATGAGGAATGGAGCGGCAGAGAGTGGAGTCATCAGCAAAGAGATAGAGAGGATTTTCAAGACAGTCAGAGAGATCATTGATGAAGACCAGAAAAAGCACAGGGCCCAGAACACTGCCTTGGGGAACTCCAGCCTTAACAGGAAGGGGAGATGAGAGAAACCCATTCAGGGCCAAACGTTGACTATGACTAGAGAGGAAGTCCGCAAGCCATGCGTGGAAATTTCCAGGGATACCATAGGAGGAGAGTTTGGTGAGCAGAGCGGGGTGCCAGACCGTATCGAAGGCACGTGATATGTCAAGGGAGACAGGTCTAATTTCCTGTTTGGCATTGAGGACCTCCATCCATTGTTGAGACAGCAGAAGCAGCATGTCCAGAGTAGAGTGACCTGGTCTGAAACCCAATTGATGATCAGAGATCAAGCCATTGGAGAAGAGGAAAGATTTGATATCCAAAGCAATGATGGATTCCATGGCTTTGCTGATAATTGGGAGCAGGCTGATTGGTCTGTAGCTGCAGGGATCTGTTTTTGCACCTTTTTGTGTAAAGCGGTGATGTTGGCTGATTTCCAAGCTGATGGCAGATGACCTTGAGCAAAAGAGAGGGTGAAGAGAACAGAGAGAGGGAGTGAAAGAGCGGCAGAGCAGGATTTTAGGACCCGTAGGCTGATGCCGTCAGTTCCAGTTGCAGAATCAGAGTCGAGGGTTGACAGAAACTTCTCCACCTTGTCAGGAAGAAAGGACTCCAAGTCCAGGAGCAGCTGAGTACGACTGGGTACGGTGGGTACAGAGAGGGATGGGTTTGGGACACAAGATTTAGAGGCAAACACAGAGTTGAGTCATTCAGCTTTTTCATGTGTGGAGCCAGCTGTGTAGCCGTTTGAAGTAAGAGAGGGGATGGAGGCGGAACAAACACCAGAAACAGATTTGACCAGACACCACCAGGATTTGGAAGAGGGAGACAGGTTTGAGAGTTCGGTCTTAATAGTGGAGAGATATTGTTTCCTGGCTCTCCTGAGGGTGGACACACACTTGTTTCAGGCTTTGTGAAAGGAAATGAGATTTCCTTTTGTTGGATTTGCTTTCCAGGAGGTGAAGGCAAGTTGTTTCTGGGCAACTGCCTCACCACAAGATTCCGTGTACCATGGACGGGAGGAAGGGTATGACAACTGAAGACGAGATGGGATAAATCTGTGCATCAGAGAGAGCAATTTACTTTGGAAGAATTCCCAGGATGAGTTGATGTCAGAGGCGGAAGAGATGGGAGACCAGTCCAGATGATTGATGGCTCCTTGAAGACCGTGCCAGTTGGCCTGAGTGAAATGCCAGACTCGTCGACGCTGAGGAGGCTCTCTGAGAATGGTCAGAGAGATGTCCACTTTCACAAGCACATGATCAGGTGAGCCAATTGGAGCAGAAGAAGAGCAGCAGACATTTGCAAGGAAGTTCGTCATAACCAAGTCTTGAAGAGAAGATGCTCCGTTGACTGAGATCCGGGTCGGGAAATTGACAGATTGTGTCAGACCCAGTGAGTCGCAGAAGTCCTTGGCTGAGGAGAAATGTCTGGTGAGAGAGGTACCCACACCCAGCCAACTGGCATGGTGACAATTGAAATCACCACAAACTGCATGAGGAAGAGAGAGTTGGGATGAGTGGATAGAAGTTGGTCCAAATTATCAGACAGCGAGATGTAGATGGAGTCATCACTGTTTGGTGGACGGTACAACACACATATGAACTAAAGGTGGGAGCGAAGGGGAAGCCGTAGCCAGAGGTACTCCTGGGGGTGAGGTGGAGAGAGGGCAGTATATATGTATATGTAGATAAATATGTATATGTGTATATCTATCTATAATTCCAGTAATCTCTGTGTGTATGTGTGTATGTGTGTATGTGTGTATGTGTGTATGTGTGTTTGTATGTTTGTCTGTGACCGCTGTTTCTCGACAACTACCGGTCCGATATACTTGAAACTTGCCAGGTATATTGCTGGGGACCCGAGGATGTGCCTTTTCAAGGTTTGAAATTAATCGGACAAGTAGTTACCGAGCTATGGCGATTTCTTTACCAAACACCGCAAGCCGTTCGCTTTGGACCAAACCATTTCATGTAAATAGAGGGGGGGGGGGGGGGTTCTGTGGTCGTTGCGAATGGATCAAACCATTCATGTAAATAGAGGGGGGGGTTCTGTGGTCGTTACTGCCACGTGGTTTCAAAGTTTTTTTTTGTTGTTGTTGTTTGCACGCATGTTTTTTTGCACCCACGTACGGGCACGCCCTAGGATGTTTACACACACACACCCCTACACAAATTTTTTTTTTTTTTTTTTTTTTGGCAAGGAACGGGCACCCACGTACGGGCACGTCCTAGCTTATATATAGTACGGGCATGCCCTAGTATAGATAAACTGACCATCAAAATAAACTTATCACTTTCATTTTTTGAAATGTGCAGCTTTACAAACACGTTTCTTCAATTGTAATGGCGGATTATGTAACGGGAACTTCACTTCAATCACTTGGTTGATCAACAATGGCATGCTTGAGTGGTTCTGTATCGGGATCTTCCCCTTTAAATAATGACCCTCATAATGAAATCCTTCAGTTCTTGTGGTTGGACATTCATTTACTTGTGTCTATAGTCAATCTAGAGTCTAGAGGCTTCAGACAGGGAAAACAACAAGAAAATTCAGATGCCACACCTGACATCTGAACAGCGATTAAGGGCAATTGGGATGCTTGAGGCTGGTGTAAGCCAGATAACAATTGCCCAACGACTTGGATGCTTTCAGCCTGCAATTTCCAACCTGGCGAGGCGTTATGGTGAAACTGTAACTGTGAATGATGGTCCACGAAGAGGAAGACCACGTGTAACCACTCCAAACCAAGACCGCTGGATTGTGCTGCAGCATCTTCGTGATCGTTTCCGCACTGCCACGCAAACAGCTGCAGTGACAAAAGGTCGCCACAACAACCGCATCAGTGTCTCTACTGTGCGGAGGTGCTTGAGAAGTCGGGGCCTGGTGGCAAGACGTCCTTGCAGAGGTCTAGTGTTGAACGCAGTGCATCAACGGAACAGACTAAAATGGTGTCTGCTGCATCGCCGCTGGACACAGCAACAGTGGAGTGCATTCTTGTTCAGCGATGATTCAAGATTTTGCCTCCATGCTGCTGATGGGTATCAACGGGTATGGCGCAGAGGTGGGGAAAGGTATGCATCATGCTGTATTTGCCAGATCAATCGTTCGGGAGGACCCAGTGTGATGGTATGGGCCGGCATTTCCAGTCGTTGCAGGACACCTCTGGTCATCATCGTAGGCAATCTTACTAGTCAGCGTTATGTCAATGAAGTTTTGAGACCTCATCTGCTGCCATTTCTCCAGGCTCATCCTGACATCGCAGTTTTCCAGCAGGACAACGCTCAACCCCATGCTGCTTGCCTGACCACCAACTTCCTCGAGGAACAGGGTCTTGAAGTGATGCCTTGGATGCCTTATTCCCCTGACCTCAATCCCATTGATAATTTATGGGATGAGCTTGGTCGACCTCTTGCATCGAGAAGTTCAACGGCTGTCAATTGGCAAATGCTCATTCATGGCTTGCAGGAGGAGTGGGACAGACTTCCACAGAACCGCATCAGACGCCTGGTACAGAGCATGCGTCGGAGGTGTACAGCCTGCATCACAGCTCAGGGAGGACACACACGATATTGAGGACTGCTGTCATTCTGTCCTTGACTGTTAGGAGTGTTGTGTCCATTCCTGTGTCATTTTTTATGACTGTATTCAGGTGTGTGCCTTTGTGTTGCAGTGCTGTGACTTTTGTTGCACCACCCCTTGTGATGTTCATGCTTTTTGTTTTTTGTGATTGAGGCAACCTCTTGTTTGTTGACGTGTTTGGTAAAAATAGCTGAACTTTACCTCGGTGTTCAAATATTTTTCATTTTTGCATGGAGGATTTCAATGAGTGTCCTAAAGATTTGATAAGTTTATTTTGATGTTGAGTATATATATATACATGTCTACTCCATCAAAGAAATCGAGAGAACCTCCTTTTTTTCTATCCACCCAGGATCAAAAACCGCCTCGTTGCATTTGAGAGGTTCGTGGAGGATATACTGCGTGCCGGAGACTCGATGGAGGTTTCGGGTGACATTCTCCTGAAGCTGCTGGAAGATCAAAAGGCGAGACTGATTCGACTGCAGCACACCAAGTCATAGTCATCTCTTGTCTTACTATTTGATCCTCTCATTCTCACTGGTCCAAGGAGTACAGGCCGCATAATGGTCCTGCTGGGGACCTCCTTGGAAAGACAGATTGCTGGGGACCTCCTCCTCCATAACACCAGGGACAGATTACGAACTGCATTGTTGAGAAGAAATGGAATAGGTGATTGTTACATCCAAAAAGGCGGTGTCCTGTAAAAACGCTGCAGAAATGGTTTACATGCCACTTAATCATTCACAAATGAAATGATGATTGTCCTCTCCGCAACAAACATGATCTTGTACAAACATGTGCCGACTTATTTATTTCGTGATTATTACTTACCACCTGGAAAGCATTCCAACATGAATATTGTTGACCAACATGTATTATTCATGAATTAGTTGTGTGGTAGCAATAGACATTGTTGCGACTGGAATAAGTGTGGGATGAACAACCTCCAAAAGTCTCATCTTTGAGGCAATTATCAGCAATTACACGGCCTGGAGCTTTTTGCTACAGGTTAGGTGGGACATTATTTGTTGCTGTAAATTAAAGGGAAGATAAATGAAATTAAAAGGAAATTGAGGAATATGACACCTGATATGAAGTTTTTTTCACCATCTAATTATTACATAAATTATGCAAAGATAGCAGGATTTTTGAAAATTAGTCCATCAGCCTACCCACCACCGCTCTCCACTTTCTCCTTTCCTTCCCCCTCGTGTATCTTTCATAAATGTTTCTTACTTCCTTCTCCACAATTACCTCCCAAACCCGTTTCTCTGGTCTCGCTAATCCTTCCACAGGAGGCCAATTAGCCCATCATTGCCTGTGCTTTCTCTCCAGCAATAATTGTCACTGCCCCTTCTTTATTCCATCTCCAGCCACTGCACGACGTCAACACCCGATGCCGAAGGGGGTTCGGTGATGAGATGACGCACGCTGAAAGGGAGTACTCAGTTTTCTATTTTAGGGAGTACTCAATAAATATTATTACTTGCAAAATCGAAGATTTTTCAAGTATATTGGTCAGTTGCGTTTGTGGTTTTGTCTGTCTGTCTGTTACTTGCAAAATCGAAGATTTTTCAAGTATATTGGTCGCGTTTGTGGTTCTGGCTGTCTGTCTGTCTGTTTGTTTGTCTGTCTGTCACAGGCCTACAGGTCACAATTCTAAACCGATCGTCACGAAACCTCACCAAGTTGTATAGGGCGTCCCAATTGAGAAGCCTATTGTTTTTGGGGTCAAAGGTCAAAGGTCATATGGAGGTCAAATTTCTCAAATCGCCATTTTAAATCCGATTGACTTGAAAATTGAATAGCATTTGTATATTGAGTCACTAAATTGGGAAATGAACTTTTTTGAGGTCAAAATGTCAAAGGTCAACTCAAGGTCAAATTCTCAAAATCATCAATTTTCATCTGAAAAGCGGTCAATTTTCAACCGATTGACTTGAAAAATGAACAGCCTTTGCATATCGTGTCAATAAATTGGGAAACATACTATTTTGAGGTCAAAAGGTCAAAGGTCAACTCAAGGTCAAACTTCCAAAATCATCAATTTTCATCTACAAAACCATCAGTTTACATCCAATTGAGTTTAAAATTGAACAGCATTTGCATATTGCCTCACTGAATTGGGAATCCAACTCTTTTTGAGGTCAAAAGATCAAAGGTCAGCTGCAGATCAAACTTCCAAAATCATCAATTTTCATCTGAAAACCCATCAATTTGCATCCGATTGACTGGAAATTAGAACAGCATTTGCGTATTGCCTCACTGAATTGGGAAACCAATTATTTCTAAGGTCAAAGGTCAACTGAAGGGCAAACTTCCGAAATCATAAATTTTCATCTGAAAAAAACCCATCAATTTTCATCCGATTGACTTGGAAATTGAACGGCATTTGCACATTGTGTCACTAAATAGGAAAACCAACTATGTTTGAGGTCAAAAGGTCAAAGGTCAACTCAAGGTCAAACTTCTAAAATCATAATTTTTCATCTGAGAAAACGTCACTTTTCATCCTGTTGACCTGAGCTTTGATCAAGATCGTAAATTTTAATCTTCATGAAATGGACAATTTCGTGGGGGGGTGGATTTTGCAAGTATCGTGCTCCGCATGACGTCTTCTTGTTACTTGCAAAATCAAAGATTTTTCAAGTATATTGGTCGGTTGCGTTTGTGGTTCTGTCTGTCTGTTTGTTACTTGCCGGAAAAGAATTCCGGCAAGTATGTTGATCGGTTGGTTTGTTACTTGCCGGAAAAGATTCCGGCAAGTATGTTGATCGGTTGGTTTGTCTGTTTGTCTGTTTGTTACTTGCCGGAAAAGATTCCGGCAAGTATGTCGTATGTTGATCGGTTGGTTTGTCTGTCTGTCTGTTTGTTACTTGCCGGAAAAGATTCCGGCAAGTATGTTGATCTGTTCGTTCGTCTGTCTGTCTGTCTGTCTGTTTGTCTGTTTGACCTTTTGCAGCACTACGTCTACACCGTTGCACGTAGAATCACCAAACATTGCACACATATTTGTCTTGCCCTCTAATATACTGTGCCCAAATGATGATGTCATCGGTCACGTGGTTCGGCCGCCATCTTGGAAAAACCGAAAAAATTTGTACTACTATATCTCCGAAAGTGCTGAATAGAAAAAATTTAGACATGGCTCATTGTAAAGAACTCTCCACGGGGAATAAAATATATTATTGATGACGTCATCGGTCACGTGGTTCGGCCGCCATATTTGTTTTAACACAAAAGCCTTAAAAAACACTAAAAATACATGCTGGTGAGGGTTTGCAATCTCTGATTGCTCTTTCTGGTTTATTTTGTTTTATTGAGGGGATGAAAGTGGTTCTCATTTTTTACTTGTCACATATTTCACACAAATTGTGGATCTTACTCCCAGCAACAATTGGAGTCATCATCACTGGACAGATTTTTGAGAGAAAGCATCAGCTTGTCATAATTGATAAAACATCAGCATGTAAATTCCATTTAAAAAAAACACCGTTTAGAGCCCATTTTTCACCGCGAAGCGGGGGTTGGCCTTTTTCGGGGACCGTGGTTGTTGTTGTTTTTTTGGTCCCCTTTTTGAAGCAATGTTTTACGGCCGGATGCCCTTCCTGCCGCCAACCCTTTTTGCCGCCTTTAACGACAAGCAGGGAATTACCAGTGAACTGGTACTCAATTTGTCGACCTCGGAAGGATGACAGGCTGAGTCAACCCCCCTGGCATTAATTCAGCGACCGGGATTCGAACCCAAGATCCTTGAATCCTAAGCTGGCACCCTAGCCGCTAGCTCAACACCAGGGCATCAATGGGCACTATTTGCTTTCTTTCTTTGAAACTGTCACAGGATTCACCTTTTGTATTATTAATGTACCATGCTCTTTTCAGATCTTGGCTGATGGGATATATATATATATATATATATTGTTGCGGATCTTCGAAGCCCGTTCCCGTTACAAAGGGGAGCTTAAACACCTTTTTTTCCCTCTGGGTCTTCGAAACCGCGAGACCGAGTCGCCACTCCCGGGCAAACGTGGAAAAGGGTTTCGGGACAAGTTCACATGTACCTTTGGTACCCACGCCACAACGGAAGCAGGGATCGAGCCTCGCACGAGCCACGCTTAATTGAGTATGCCCGAGCAGAATGCGTACCACGTGACTCACGTGGTGCCCGAGCGGAATGCGTACCACGTGACTCGTGCTGTTACTTCTCTATTGGAACCCGATTAGAGCTATCTTATTCATACCATGCGAAGCCAATGATGGAAAAGACAGGACGATCAAATCAGAAGAAAGAACAAGATTTATTTACACTATGTACAGGAATTGGTAGAAGGAAAGGGACACAGGGCAGAACTTAGTCAGTTTTAGCTTAGGCCCAGACAATGGGCCCACTCACATACACGGGGAGATGGAGGAAGGATGTTCGCGTGCCAACGCGCCTGCTTCGGTCACTCCGGGAACAGCTCACCCGGCGTGGCCCTCTGGCGGTCACGGCACGTATCCCGGGCGAAGGCAGGCAGGAGGAAAATCCTCGTGGCGCGTATGCAGGCAAAGGCAGGCAGGAGTAAATCGCGCGTCTGTGGCCCAGCGCGGGTCGCTCTTTACAGCGCGCGATTAATACTGCGCAGAGCGCGGGGGACATGGTAAAGTTCGTGTACAACGAGGTAATTCAGTTCATAGGCGATACGATTCAATACGAGGCAATGCTGATGCGCGTTCTCAACTCATCTGAGGTCTCCATCTTATCTGCCGTATTCTCTCACCTTCTGAGGTGGGGGGCTCGAAGAAGGGTTATAGGGCCCCGCCCCAGCCCGACTCGAATGTTCCAAACACTGCCTCTTGCCACAGTGGTAAGCCACTCCCCTCGAGCCCTGATTGGCGGCTCGTGCTTACCGATGGCTCCTGGTCCTACTGCCCCGCCTTCCTTTGGCCTCGGTCGACTTGTTCAGGCCTGCCGCGTGGTATTTCAGCGCCAATACCAAACCAAAGCACCATGAGGACACCTAATTTTCACTGGCCTACTCAACTCAAAACGAACACAGGAAAGGACTACGCTTACATTTACTAAGAAATAACCGAACTTAAGCGAGGCTACATGTTGTGGTGTAACTAACTAAGAGGGGAAATTAACCTTTATTCCAAAACCGCAACACAACACCCCTCCCTCGTCAGATTCATCCCCGAGTCGAAACCACCAATGGAACGACCAGTAGAGAATGACATGCAAAATTAACCTTACTTTTAAATGTGACACATAGGTGTGGTTCCCCCTAGCATTTACTCTGACCCGTGTGTGCGACAGTTTTAGCACTAAATATGTCCCTCCTATTGCATTGAGCAGCTATCTAACAGTTTCACGCCCACAGCTACCCGAGAATTTCTGGAATTTCAAACTAAGCACATAGCCGGTGGGCAGCATTCTTATATTTACAAGCACGTATATTTACAATTCTATGACCCAGGACCTGTTCTTTTTGGAAGAGAAGATTGGAGGGGAGAGAAAACACAGCAAAACACACTCATAAATCATGACACTTGCTGCTTGCTTCTTGCATCTTGCTTCTTGCTTCTTCTGTGTGCATATATCAAACCGGCTGGCCTGCGGACCGGCATACAGGCCATTTTAAACTTCAAGGCCATCTAAACTTACACATCTTCTTATGCCTAGCACACCATAATAAAATGCACAAAAATGCTTTTATTTTGCCAGGAAGGCCAATCTCATGTGGTCTGACTGCTTGGCATTAATGCCACTCAAACAAGTGGTCCGAAGTGCAAGATGGTTTTGCAGCAAAATGCTGCACAGCAGAGGTGCAAGGCCATAAGGCTTGTGGTCCATGAGTGTAACAAGGTGCAGCAAAGGGGTTGGCAGCAATGTGCTGCACATGTGCAACAAATATGCAGCAAAAGGATATGGCAGCAAAGTGCTGCGCAGTTCGGCTGCACTGATGAAACGAGGACATGGCAGCATGGTTCAGAAGGGATGCTGCACATGTCGATGGTGCTGCACAGTTCGGCCTCCAAAATGGTCCTGGGGTGGGGGGAGAGACAAGGCACAACAAGCAAAGCGGAAAGCACACAGTGGCACATAGAAGAACAAGGTAACACGGCGCGAGGGACGCGGAGGAGCGAGCAGAGCAGGCTCATCCCTATCCGTCTGTACCCCCCACCGTCGGCTACATTACCCTAGCCCCCCTTGTATTCACAATCCGTCTCTACATCTTGTCTCCCATATCCCCCTCTAATTCCAAATTTGTCTCCCAATCCCTCCCAGGAAGGAAAGGATGGAACAAACACAATGTTGAAGGAGATGCGCTCCAACGCGAGTCGAATAATTGACGCGACCAAAGACGGAATTCGTCCGAGTTGCTTTATTGAAACAAAACAGCTCAGGTATTCTGACAAGCCGGTTTATCGGGCAGCAATATATATACACATTTATGCCGGAGCGTTTGCCCAGGAAAACCGAGACCGGTCATGCCCGGGTGTCAAGGGCGAGTCCTGGAAAGGTGAGTCTAGACATGCCCGGGCGTCCTGGACGCGGCCTGGCAAGTCGAGGCTGGGCGTGCCCGAGCGCTCTGGGCGAGCCCTGGAAAGGCGAGAGCGGGCATGCCCGGACGCTCTGGGCGAGCCCTGGAAAGGCGAGAGCGGGCATGCCCGGGAAAGACGAGACCGGGCGTGCCCGGGAGGTTCGGGCGTGCCCGGGAACAGCGAGTCCGGGCATGCCCAGGAGAGGCGCGTCTGGGCCCGTCCGGACGAGCCCGGCATGGCGATCGCGCCCTGGCCGCGTCCTGGCAGGTGCAAGGCGATTGTGTACATTCAGCGGGAACCGCTACACACGCCCCTCCAGAATCGACCTGCACCGGCAGGGTCAATTTAAGGGGGGTACCGGATGACCCGGCCGACCCCTGGAGGGTCGTGGGGGGGGGGGTCCGATCCGGTGGTGGGTGGTCGAGCGGGGGGGAACTGTGGATGGGGGGCGGCCTCGCCGCGGAGGAAGGGCCAACCGTGGTGGTCGGTCGACGTCCACGTGCGCCGGTTTGAGGCGGTCCACAGAGAGCCGGTCCGACCGGCCGCCGACGTCGATGACGAAGGACTTGTCGCCCCGTCGCAGGACCCGGAAGGGCCCGTCGTATGGCGGCCGGAGTGGCGGGACGTTGGCACAGGGGCAAATCGTCGGGCGGCCTCCTGGAGGTCCGAGCGCTGGTGTGCGGCGGACCAGGGACTGGTAGCGTCGGGCACGAACTTGCCCGGGACGCGGAGCGGCTGGCCGTAGACGAGCTCGGGGGCGGACGCCCGGAGGTCCTCCTTGGGGGCCGTGCGGAGGCCCAAAAGGACCCACGGCAGCCGGTCGGTCCAACCGTCGTCCTGAAGGCTGGCCATGAGTGCGGCCTTCATGGAGCGGTGAAACCGCTCGCACAACCCGTTGGCTTGGGGGTGGTAGGCCGTGGTGCGGTGCAGCGTGACCCCCAACGAGCGGGCGACCACGCCCCAAAGTTCGGACGTGAACTGTGGGCCGCGGTCGGATGAGATGTCCGCCGGTGCGCCGAAGCGCGCGACCCAGGTGGCGATGAACGCCTGCGCCACGTCGGCGGTGGTGGTGGAGGTGAGGGGCACGGCCTCCGGCCACCTGGTGGTCCTGTCCACCGTGGTGAGCAGGTGGGTGAACCCCCGCGATGGGGGCAGGGGACCCACCAGGTCCACGTGGACGTGGTCGAAACGCCGTGCAGGCACGGTGAAAGTTGCTAGCGGGGCCTGGGTGTGGCGGTGGACCTTGGCCCGCTGGCAGGCCGTGCAGGCGTTGGCCCAGTCGCGGACGTTCCGTCGAAGGCCGTGCCAGACGAAACGCGCCGACACCAGCTTCTGAGAAGCTTTCCGGCCCGGGTGAGAAAGGCCGTGGATGGAGGCGAAGATGCGGCGCTGCCAGGAAACGGGCACGATGGGGTGAGGCTGGCCCTGGGAGACGTCGCAGAGCAGGACGGTGCCCGCGAAGGGGATGTCGGCCATGCGGAGGCCCGTGTCCGCCGCCCGGAGGGCCTGCACCGAGGTGTCGGTGGTCTGGTCGGCCGCCATGAGCGCGAAGTCCACGCCGAGGTGGACCGCGTTCGCGCTGGCCCGAGAAAGACAGTCGGCCACGGCGTTGTCTTTGCCGGCGACGTGCCGGATGTCCGTGGTGAATTCCTACACGGCGGAGAGGTGGTGCTGCTGGCGGCGAATCGGCTCCATGACTTTGGCCATTGCGTAGACCAACGGCTTGTGGTCGACGAAAGCCGTGAACGGGCGGCCCTCCAGGAGGTGTCGGAAATGGCGAACGGCCAGGAATAGACCGAGCAGCTCGCGGTCGAACGTGCTGTATTTTAACTCATTCGGCCGGAGCTGCCGGCTGAAAAAAGCGAGTGGCTGCCAAACCCCGGCCACCCATTGTTCATGGACGGCACCCACCGCGTAGTTGGAGGCTTCCGTAGTGAGGGCGATGGGCGCGTTGAGCACCGGGTGAGCCAGCAGCGTTGCGTCGGCGAGGGCCCGTTTTGCGCTCGCGAAAGCCGCGTCCATGGCCGTGGACCAAACGATGTCATGCTTGGCCGGCTTGCCCCGGAGGGCCTCGTAAAGGGGCCGCATGAGCTGAGCAGCGCGGGGCACGAATCGGTGATAAAAATTCACCATGCCGAGGAACTCTTGTAGGGCCTTGATGGAACGGGGACGCGGGAACGTGGTGATGGCCTCGACCTTGGTCGGCAGCGGCACGGCCCCGGTCTTGGTGATGCGGTGGCCCAAAAAGTCAACGGTCGTCGTGCCGAAGTGGCATTTGGCCGGGTTGACAATTAAGCCATGCTCGCTGAGGCGACCGAACAGTGTTCGGAGGTGGAGGAGGTGCTCGGCGCGGGACGTGCTGGCGATGAGGATGTCGTCCAGATAGACGAAAAGAAATGGCAGGTCACGCAGCACGCCGTCCATTAAGCGCTGGAACGCCTGGGCCGTGTTCTTGAGGCCAAATTGCATCCTCAAAAATTCGAACAGGCCGAACGGCGTGATGACGGCCGTCTTCGGGACGTCGGCCACCCGGACAGGTACCTGGTGGTATCCCCATATCAGGTCAATTTTGGAAAATATGACCCGTCCCGCCAAACGGGCGGAAAAGTCCTGGATGTGCGCGATCGGGTACCTGTTGGGGGTGGTAGCGTCGTTGAGGCGGCGGTAGTCGCCACACGGGCGCCATCCGCCCCCCGGCTTTGGCAGGATGTGCAGTGGTGAGGCCCACGCGCTATTGGAGCGCCGCACGATGCCGAGGTGCTCCAACGCGTCGAACTCGGCCTTTGCCATGGCGAGCTTGGCCGGGTCGAGGCGGCGGGCCCTGGCATAGACCGGCGGGCCCGTAGTGGGTATGTGGTGCTCGATCCCATGCCGCACTGCGACGGCCGAAAACGTCGGCCGCGTGAGGGCTGGGAATTCCGCGAGCAGGCGAGCGAACTCGTTCGCCGTCGGGAGGGCGCACGCCAGTTCGGTCGGCGCAGAGCTGCTCATCGTGCACGCCAGGGAGCTGAAGGTCTCGGCGTTGACAAGGCGACGATGTTTGACGTCGACCAGCAGCCCGTGCGCGCAGAGGAAGTTGGCGCCCAGCAAAGCCATGGGGACGCAGGCGGTCACAAAGGTCCACTGAAAGCGCTGGCTGCCGAAGCAGAGGGTGACGTCGCACGGGCCGAAAGTGCGTATGGCCGAGCCATTAGCAGCGACCAAAGAGGGGCCGCAAACGGCGTCCCGCCTGTCCTGCTCGGAGGCGGGTATGACGCTCAGTTGGGCGCCGGTGTCACAAAGGAAACGCCGCCCGGACGCTTTGTCCCGAATAAAAAGCAAGTTGCCTGAGTGGCCGGCGCTCATGGCTGGGAATGAACGCCGGCCCGGCCGTTTCCCGACTTGCCGAAAGTGCACGGGGGTCGGCACGTCCGAGCCTTGTGTCCGAACCTGGCGTGGTAATAACACCACGCCTGGTCAGGTGGAGGCCCCGGCCGTCGTGTCGGAAGCGGTCGGCGCGGCGTGGCGGCCGCCAGTTGCACCGGCAGTTCGGCCTCCAACCGCGCAGGGTGCTCGGGCGTCGTGGGCGTCGCCTCAGATGGCGGCAGGCTCCAGGTAGCCGCGCCGATGTGTTGGCCCGCCGAGGAGATCTTATCGGCTTCCCTGGCGAGGGCACGGGGATCGGTGATCGACGTGCCAGCCAGGGCGAGGCGTACCGGGTGAGGCAGCTGGCGAAGGAACAGCTCGCGGAACAGAAAATCCGGAGAGTGCTCACCGGGCAACGAGAGCATATAGTCCATGCGCTCGGACGGGCGCGTGTCGCCGAGCTCGGGCAGGTCGAGCAGGCGCCGTGCGCGTGCTGTCGGTGAGAGGGCGAAAGCGTCGAGGAGGAGCGTCTTCAGCGCGTCATACTTGTCGGCAGCTGGCGGGTGCTCGAGGAGGCTCAGGGCGCGGGCCGCGGTGGCGGAACCGAGCGCTGCCACGACGTGGTGGAAGCGGGTGTCGTCCGCGATGATGCCTCGCAGGGCGAACTGGGAGTCCGCCTGGGTGAACCAAACAGCCGCGTGAGCCTCCCAGAAGGTAGGCAGTTTAAGAGTCACTGCCGTGTCCATGTCGGTAGGTCACCAGTGAAGGAGCTACGCTCCAACACGAGTCGAAAGAATTGACGCGACCAAAGACGGAATTCGTCCGAGTTGCTTTATTGAAACAAAACAGCTCAGGTATTCTGACAAGCCCGTTTATCGGGCAGCAATATATATACACATTTATGCCGGGGCGTTTGCCCGGGAAAACCGAGACCGGGCATGCCCGGGTGTCAAGGGCGAGTCCTGGAAAGGCGAGTCTGGACATGTCCGGGCGTCCTGGACGCGGCCTGGCAAGTAGAGGCTGGGCGTGCCCGAGCGCTCTGGGCGAGCCCTGGAAAGGCGAGAGCGGGCATGCCCGGGAAAGACGAGACCGGGCGTGCCCGGGAGGTTCGGGCGTGCCCGGGAACAGCGAGTCCGGGCATGCCCAGGAGAGGCGCGTCTGGGCCCGTCCGGACGAGCCCGGCATGGCGATCGCGCCCTGGCTGTGTCCTGGCAGGTGCAAGGCAATTGTGTACATTCAGCAGGAACCACTACAATGTCACCTTTACGTTATGATGCGTCTCACCACTCAAACATTTCACAGAGCCTTTTTGTGGAGCTTCGTCCTCCTCGGTTTTTTGGCTGTGGATGGTGTGAAGGGATTTCTCATCCTAACTACACTACTGACATTTTCTTTTAACCTACTCGGTGTCGTACCCTGCCAATCGGCCTCTTTAAACTATGTGGTTCTAAGAACCCGAATTCCCATTGCCCACACTGCGGTGCTCTCTGAATTTGGGTCTCACTCCCGCAACTTTTCTCTCTGTGCTCTCGCACAATTTCGGGGCTGGGTCGTGGGCCCTACCAACAGGTCTACCTACCTGCGCACCTCCGCCACCGAATCCGCCACCCGAGCTTACTGGCTCCTGCGACTACCCAATCGGGGAAGGCCCTCCCTGGCGCTTACCCCCTGATGTCCACCTTGGCATTGGGCAACCTGGGTCCTCTCCTGGGATCCTTGGGCCCCACTCAACAACTCACAACTACCCTAACTGGGGAAGGCCCTTCCTGGTGCTTACCCCCTCTGTGCCCACCTTGGCATCAGGCAACCCGGATCCTCTCCTGGGATCCTCGGGCCCCACTCACAACTACTCTAACCGGCTCCCAGAGCCTACCTGCGGCCTCACATTGACGACAAACTACCAGTGGCGGAGTGCCCCAATAACCGTATGCACCAATTAAGCGACACGCCCAGCCATTTCATTGACTCATGCATCCTACAAAACACTACTTTTCCTCTACTCGCACCACAGGTGTCAATATCCATACAAATTTTGCCTATGCCCCTAATTTTGCCTACCTGGCTTTACACTACCCACCCCGGGCTTTCGTGAATGGGTTCCACCTCCCCCCATTCACTCCTTTGCACCATGCACTCCACACCTTTCATTCCACACCAAGCATTCCACACTACTTATTCGCACACCAATTATTTCCACTCACCACTTTTCTCACACACCTTTTGTCTCGCACACCTTTTGTGCTCACACATCTCTTTCCATACACCTCAACACAATTCCATTTGTCTCAACACAATTCCTCACACACACAGCATCATCTGTCTGACTACTTCCCCTACGACTCGTGCTTCCCTGTTGTCCCTTTACACTATGCACTCCCTTTTCTTTATCATCCATCTAAGCTACCTACGTCCCCTCTATAGTACAGGTGTCACTACTTAATTCTCTGTCTCTACTGTCTTCTAAATCCCTATCATTATCCTAGCCCTCCCTCGGCTAGCTTCGGTGCCCCATGGAGGTAACCATTGCTGGCACCCCCATGTGCCTGTCACTGCCACCCCCCTAAACTAATGCTCATGGGCCCTGGCCATGTGAGGAATGGTCACACTACCATTCCCCCATGTGGGGTACACTACTCTCGCAGTCCGCTGCGCTACGAGCCTCTCCAAATGGATGTACATTGTCACCGCTCGACCTCGAAGGGCCGAGCGATCCATGCGGGTGGTTGGTCGCCTGTATGGGATGTCCGTCCGGCATTTTCGATCCAAGGGGGGAGGTTTGGATGGGCCGAGGTGCAGGGCTCCATCCCGTCGCGGGGCCTCACGGTCCCACGCACGGTGGCCCAACCGGCCATGGTCGGAGCACCGCACCCAACAAGGTATGCGGCTCCGAAATCTCCTACTCCCCTTGAACCTCGCCGATTGCCTTTGCCACCATGGCACGGCACCAACCATACAGTGCGTGGGCCGGTACGAATCATGCACGCTGGACCTTGTGAGACCGATGCGGCACGGAATCCCTCCGGTCCCTGCTGCACACAACTCACCGGGGGCTCACATCTGCTATCTGTCCCGCTAAACGCTACCCTGGTCGGTGTCGATGCTTGAGCCGCGTCCTCACCACTTGCGACCCACTCCGCACTCGCACACCCAGGCACCCCCGTGCCTCCCACACACTCCGTTACTGCACACTCTCCTTCCACATTCTCTGGTGTGCATTCTCCCTCACGCTCCGTACTCATACCTGCACACCTAGGCGCACTCACGCCTTTCACACACTTCAGTACACACTCTTTCCACACACAGTCCGGTGTGCATTCTTTCTCACACTCTGTACTCGTACCTGCACACCTAGGCGCATTCACGCCTTTCACACACCCCATCATTGCACACCCTGGCACACACTCTTTCTCCACGCACTCTTCTCATACACATTCCGTAACACCCTCGGGTGTGCACTCCTGCACACACTCTGTAACACCCTCTGCCATTGCACACTCTTTTTCCACACTCTCGGGTGTACACTCCCGCTCATACTCCATTGTGCATTCTTGCTCACACTCCTCAGCCATCGCACACTCTTTTTCCACACCCCCAGGTGCGCACTCTCCCGTTACACACTCTGTAACGCACTCTTTCCCTGCACCCTCCGGCGCACACTTTTCCGTTACACTCTCCGTAACACACTCGCTCTCCACACACTCGGGTACGGACTCTCTCACACTCCGTACCAGTCACCCTCGTACACTGCACAATGTGCCCTTCACAAATTGTGCCACCCTCACTCGTACACCGCACAATGGCCCAACCGCAAACGCCCGGGTCTCGCCTCTCTCCCAAGTGCGCCGAAAACCCGTTCGCGCCAAACACATTCGCGCCATTTTTGCAACTCACATTGGGGACCTCCTTCCCCGGCTGCACCTGCAAACTTTCCATTGAGTTAGCAAGCCCGGCATCATGGTGAAAATACGAACTTTGTGCGCATTCCATTTCTTTCTCCCGCGATTTGCTCCCTGTTTCTACTGTCTATTCGGCCCCAATAATTTCTTTTTCCTCGACAATCGTCGGCGCCCCCACAATTTTCTTTTCCAAGTCAACCCTCGCCGGCGCCCCCGAAATTTATTTGTCCAATTCGCCGATCGTCGGCTCTTCTACACCTCGTGTCGCGATTTCCATAGCCCCGGTCAATCTGGCTGTGCTCCGCTCTACCTCGCTCTCCATGCGTTCCTCACACCGTGTCACCTCGTCACGTACCACCGCGACCTTCCCGCTCGGCCTGCGCCCAATGTCCTCCCTCATTGCGTTCATCTGCCTACACATTTTAGATTTGGCCCATATGTTTATCGCCCTTCTGGATTCCTCAGTCACGTTTCCACAGCTCAATTTTTTCATTTGCGCCTCAAAGTATGCATCCCATTCAGTCGAGGACATCCCAATGTAAAACCCGGTTTGCACAGCGGGCTCGGCTGCCGCCGCCATGTGCGAGGCGCCGCCATTTTCTTTACCAACTGCCGCACCCTCATCTGCTTCCTCCACTACCAACTGTCACTGTTGGTCCTGGGTCATTAATTTTTCCTCTTTTATTATTCCCATCGGCATTTGACCGCCTTGGCCAGCCATGGTACGAATACAATTAGGATTTTAAACTAAATTTCGTTCGCTCGTAATTTGGAGCACGTGAGGCATGCTAATTTAGGGTTCTAATCCCACTCCACTGACACCAAATTGTTGCGGATCTTCGAAGCCCTTTCCCGTTACAAAGGGGGAGATTAAACCCCCTTTTTTCCCCCTGGGTCTTCGAAACCGCGAGACCGAGTCGCCACTTCTGGGCAAACGTGGAAAAGGGTTTCGGGACAAGTTCACATGTACCTTTGGTACCCACGCCACAACAGAAGCGGGGATGGAGCCTCGCACGAGCCACGCTTAATTGAGTACCCCCGAGCGGAATGCGTACCACGTCACTCGTGCTGTTACTTCTCTATTGGAACCCGATTAGAGCGATCTTATTCGTACCATGCGAAGCAAATGATGGAAAAGACAGGACGGTCAAATCAGAAGAAAGAACAAGATTTATTTACACTATGTACAGGAATTGGTAGAAGGAAAGGGACACAGGGCAGAACTTAGTCAGTCTTAGTTTAGGCCCAGACAATGGGCCCACTCACATACACGGGGAGATGGAGGAAGGATGTCCGCGCGCCAGCGCGCCTGCTTCGGTCGCTCCGGGAACAGCTCACCCGGCATGGCCCTCTGGCGGTCACGGCACGTATCCCGGCGAAGGCAGGCAGGAGGAAATTCCTCACGGCGCGTATGCAGGCAAAGGAAGGCAGGAGGAAATCGCGCGTCTGTGGCCCGGCGGGGGTCGCTCTTTACAGCGCGTGATTAATACTGCACAGAGCGTGGCGGACAGGGCAAAGTTCGTGTACAACGAGGTAATTCAGTTCATAGGCGATACGATTCAATACGAGGCAATGCTGACGCGTGTTCTCAACTCATCTAAGGTCTCTGTCTCATCTGCCGTATTCTCTCACCTTCTGAGGTGGGGGGCTCGAAGCAGGGTTTTAAGGCCCCGCCCCGGCCTGACTCGAATGTTCCAAACCCCGCCTCTTGCCGCAGTGGTAAGCCACTCCCCTCGAGCCCTGATTGGCGGTTCGTGCTTACCGATGGCTCCTACTCCTCCTGCCCTGCCTTCCTTCGGCCTCGGTCGACTTGATCAGGCCTGCCGCGTGGTATTTCAGCGCCAATACCAAACCAAAACGCCATAAGGACACCTAATTTTCACTGGCATACTCAACGCAAAACTAACACAGGAAAGGACTACGCTTACATTTATTAAGAAATAACTGAACTTAAGTGAGGCTACCTGTTGTGGTGCAACTAACTTCGAGGGGAAATTAACCTTTATTCCAAAACCACAATATATATATGTCGAGAACAGAACCATGTTCCACACCTTGAGTTCAAGAGATAACAAGATTTAATGATGAACCAATATCACAGCGCTGTGGAGGGTGTAAGAGTCATACTATTCACAGACGAACAGCATGGCCACATACACTCCTGAGTTCCTTACAGAAAGAACTTCCTTATATACTTGCAGAGTGTGATAAAAATCTCCGCTAATTTTGGCAAGTTTCAGCAGTATAATACACAATGGGGGAAACGTTGACCAGTACCCCCACCAATGTCCTATCTTCTTTGGCATGAGCAAAGGGCAAGATGCGGGAGGGAGAAAGAGCACCGTGACATTCTCAAAACTTATCTTCCATGTTGGCTTTTGGTCAAGGACAGACAGACGCGTTTTCACTAGGGGTCTAACAGAGCAAGCAGTTTCACTATCTTTCTACATTTTTTGGCACAGTTGGACAATAAAACATAGTTCAAAACAAGAGGGAACATAGTACGCTTAATCCTTTTCACAAAGCATCCATTATTAAATGCAAACCACAATTACATAAGGCACAATAAAAGGCATGATCTCGACATTCCCCCATTTGGTCTCTACGAGACTACGTATCACAGAGACCAGGCCACATCGGCTTTATTTGCAAAGCAAAAGAGTATAGTGTTATATGTGGCCACATCGGGCTTTATTGAGTGTTGTATGTGTGTCCTCCAAGGGCATGCCACGCACATAAAGTACCTTGCATGCATGTTTGAAAGGTGTCATGTTGTGCGTGTTTGGAACATGAAGACTCAGAACATGAAAGTCCATTAACGTTTTGGATCCACAACGAAGGCCTCTGGTCCAGATGAGGTTCTGCTCCACCAGGGGGCCAACAACCTCCCCTGCGGAACTTGCTCCCCCCACCCTTTGCAGATGCGGTCCTTGCAGATCTTCGAAGTTAATCAACGATCATGCCCATGAGATCTCTCACGTGCTGCTGTTCTGGGGAATACATAATGTTGTCAGTATCTTGTGTCTCATGTTCCTGGTCAGGGTACAGAGCGTTAAAATCCGAATCACTTGAAGCAAAGAGATCCAAAACATTTGAAGCAAAGAGAGGGACTTCCTTTATGTCAAAGTCTCCCATGGACGCCTGGTCGGCTTGCGGGTCTAGGATATCCATGTCGGGTCCCTCGACTGCCAGACCCAGCGTCGCAATCAGATCCATAGTTGGGTCGGAAGGGGGTGTACAGCTGTGAGCTTGTAATACATAAGAGGCGTTAGCCAGTACACGCAAGGGGTTTACCACACAAGTATCACAGTCATCACAAACATCAATACAGGCATCAGCCAGTTCCCACAAGGGATTTTCAACACAAGTATCACAGTCATCACAAAAATCAATACAATCTTCTGAAGCGCCGGTCACATCTGCCTTGTTGTAGGACCCATTCAGGTCGACGGCCTCTGTGGTCAAGATCATGGTCTTCCGACGGCGGTTTCTTCATCGTCCATCCTGAAAAATACTTTCTTACACACACCATGGTCAAATTCCTAGCCCCCCGTCCCACCAATTGGCATTTAGTTACCTTATCTCTCAGATGGTTGGCTTATTCATAGCCGCATTTCCTGTGTCGTGTCTGGAAATTCAAATGCCATATTTACTTTCACCAATTTCCAAAAATACCTTCCTTTTAATCATCTCCCCTACATCTAATAATACATGATTTACCAACCATTTCCCCCCCATTTGGTCAATGGAAATAATCGGTATTCTCCCCTTCAAAATTTCACTGTTATCCTATCAATACCTGGACATTTTTTCCCTTCTTTCCTAGATACGCGAATTTCACACCAGTATATACCCACTGGAAAAATTATCTGAAAAATAACGAAATCGTCTCCAAATTCTCTAGCTAATCTCCATCCGCAATCACCAACTTTACCCTTCTATGCATTTTGCCTTAGGTTTTAGAACCTAGAGTCAACCAAAAACAACAACTAGCCTCCCAAAGCCATTTCCCTGCAAGAGCGGAGGTTAGCCTTGCGGTCCACATGACAATCTTCTTCATTTTGCTCTATCACCTCCCTTTGAGCAATAATTCAATTGATGTGATTCCCACATACCTGGTGGAGTTCTGTTCACCTGGTCTGCAGAGCCGTGATCCAATCTTCACCAGCCCCCAATCACCTCGATTGGGGTCATTCTGCATGTAGCAATCTAACACAACGTTTTTAAACTTTACATTCATTGGTCCCCCCAGTGCAAGCCAACCCCTTGTATCACCTTCTTATCACAAAAACAACAGTCCATAACTAACCACTTTCCTTTATTTCCTGTCTTTTCCATTAACATTTTACAACCTTTTCCTCTACTTCCTCAACAATTCCTAACAAAGTCACCTGTCATTGACAAATAATCCATCTGAGTCGACTTTCCAATCCAATCATCTTTGCACTTTCCACGACCTTCTTCACACTTCCTCCCAAACCTTTCCTTCAGACACAACCCACATGAGTTATGAATACAATTTCCCCTTTCAGGCGCATGTCTAGCCACTCACAAAGTGTCCACAAGACAATGTCACCATATTTCACACCTCAGCTCTCGAGACCACCCAGGGGTCCCTTGAGAGATGCATCCTAATGTTAATCAGCTCTCGAGAGCTCAATTTTGAACAGGGGTAAACCCAGCAATACTCAATTCTGCCAAGCAAGAGGCCAGAGCAGTATCACCCCTCTTCCCTCTGCCCACCATAACTGGCAGACAGACAATGGCGAGCCACCAGCCCCAACCCTACAAGGCTCCAGCTCCCATCCAAAGGACACAAACTCCCTCAGACTGGCATAATCTCTTTGCTAGCTTATGTACGAACCAAGTTTGCAAACAAATAGTTTTCCAAATAAAACTCAGTTGTCACCCTATTGCACCATATTGGCAGAATTCACTTCAGCTCTCTACCACTCTTGTGTCGAGTGGTGCCCCAAAATGACATTGCACGAACCCTTTCAATACCCGTCTAAACCTACTGCCATTTAACGACGCTTCCCAGATGACGGTTCCCCATACACTATTCTGGCACAAAATTGTTGCATCCCACAGATGCCACGATTATTTGAACAAACTCATTTTCCTAATCCACCTTTTCAATTCTCATTTCAATTTAAAGTCAATCCAATGTCCTCTAATACCTCTCTTAGCATCCCATGCACCTGTTGCAGACACCTGTTTTAGCCTCTGGCCCAATAGCTGCCCATTAAACAAATAATAAAAAGAAAATAACCTGATCTATTTATTGAAATAGACCTAATTCTCATGTTGGTCAATTTTTTCACCCACTGTGACTCTCGCGTCAATCCTGCCATTTCCAACCACATTTCCAGCGAGGATGACGTCACTATTTCACACCTTTCCTCCCTTGAACAGCGGGAGTCCTCCAAGAGATGCATTCCGATGTAAATCACTTCAAAGTACCCGAATAGCCCTACGGACTGCATCACTGAAATAAATCCTGGCTTCAAATCAACTTTCTCAAACTTAACTATGATAAATCTGAAATAATCGCATCATCTTCCTTCGAACTCAGAGCACACCGACACAGTATGCATCAAACATTGGATTCATATTTCCACAGACCTCCACCACTCTGTTAAATCCTAAACATGCCCAATGGGCAATCCCCTCTGCTCAAGGCTGCAAAATGCTGGATTCTAACCTTCCCAAACACAGCTCTTGTCCGCCAGGCTGCAAATTCAAAGCATTTTCAGTCCCCCTTTTTTCCATACACTAGCCAGTGTAAGTCAGCCAAACATAAACAAAGAGGTTCCAGCGAGCTGTGACCTCCATAACTCTAAACAACTCCACTGGCACTTTTTAAAACAAACTTTCCCAGTCACTTACTAAAATAAAGTGCAGCTCTTGTCCGTAGATATACGTTAACCAAGATTACATGAGACTTGACAACAATAGTACTGCCCCGTGGAGCAAGGCATCAGAGACAACTCCCCTCCACCTTGACTTACCCCAGGTAGAATTTGGCTACCTACAGAGAAAGTACCTGCACAACACATTTACAAACCAATTCGTCCCCTCGTATTAGGGGACATCACAAATGTTCCACCACAATTCACAGCAGGTGACCACCCACCTGCCTTCTGTCGAAGTCCAGTTCAATTTTCTGAGTTTCCATTCACAGACAGACAGACAGACGAACCCCCAACGTACTAACAGGATGGTCTCACAGAGGCCATTCCATTCAAATCTGTAGGCTGCCACGATTCTTCCTGCCAGGACACACCATCATAGTCACCATAGTCACACGACATGTCAGCAGACACAGTGAATGACATTCGACACCATAACTGACACCGCAGACACTGCTCCTCCTTGGTCCATATCTGCAGATGCAGTCAGACACACCCAGTCGGACAGACAGACTGGCTCCACATTACAACTGCAAACATCCGAAATGACAACAGCTAACACCAAATATTTATTGTCCCCCTTTCAGGGAAGTCAAATCAACCACCATTAAAGCACAAAACAGAAAACGACCATATACTCAGAGTATATACCATATACTCAGAGTGAGACCCGAAAATCAAGCAGACAGACCGACAATCGAACCTGTCTTTCGACACTGCCGAACGACAAGTCTGCAGACACTGAGGGAGTGACTTTCGACCCCCAATAAACACCGCGGATACCGCTTTGGTCCGCACCTGCAACTCCATCACGCGCCTCCAACTTCTTTTTCGGCGCATCGATCAACACAAATGTACCGACGCATCTTATATTCTACACATTGCTATCCAACCTTTCGCCACAGTCCCATCACAAACAATGTATCTCTCGCGGCATGCATGGCGGGAATCACACTCGTATTGCACCAACATGGAATTCGAGCACATTCCATAGTTGCGAAAATATTGTGCTGGACAAGACATTATTATCATCGACTTGCGCTTTCACACGCATGGCAAAGTCCACGGATGTACAAAGTCAAAGTGCCCTCTCCCTTAATTAATCCACACTGTACCTCGGCACACATCCTCAGATAATTAAATACATGTTTTAATCCAAGCGTGCATCCTCGCACCAGCCCCACCACCACCTTCCAACCACCGCAGGTGCACCTGAACTCCATGGCACACCCGCAACTCCCTCAAAATCAGTGTTCAAAGACATGACTCCATGGACAGCCAGAAAGTCAGACAAATACGGACACACACACACAGAGATAGACACAGGTGGGTTATCGCCTGCATTCTGTACAAATTCCATGTTCCTGTCCATAAGTTGGCCCATCAAGTGTAACCCCTTTCACGAAACCTTTTCTGAGGGTCAAATGTAACAGACAGACAGACCGGCAAATAGGCAGGGGCAAACCCCGAGGCCCCAGACACCATCACCACACACATACCCCGCATCACATAGGAGTATCAACATTTGTCATAGGAGTATCAACTTAAAATATCCACCCGCTCTGATCCTCCAGAGCTGAGGAAACCAGCCAACCTGAGCCCGACAGCAAATGCCATATGTCTTCGTCTCAAATCGAGGGCAAAATTTCACAATGGCAAACAATTAATATATTGTCCACATTCATCTTGGTCACCCCAACCCATCCTGGCTCTCCCAAGAGCTCCGTGTCCGGACAGACAGACAGATAAACAGACCGGGTGAAATCATAACCATCCATCCTTCCGATTGGACTCACGCCAGCATCACATGTCATTCTTGCCTTCACTCAACGCATTCTGCCATCCCAAGTCGGCCAAATACAAGCCCCGGCCATGCCGTTGAATAAACACCTAGTCGGTTGACAGCCTATCATTTTTGACTTTTACTCCCATTCTCCCTTGCTACATCTGGAGAGCCATTAATGTGGGGATGTAATTGAACACTTGTTTTAAAGCCCTGTCTACACATGCTCTCCATAACATACTCATTATTCCCTGCCAATTTTCCCCAGCAGACTGAGTCCCACATGGCATCTCAAAATCTAAACTGATACCTCTTATTTCTTCCTAAATGTACTCATCCGGATTGCCCAACGCCCGCAGGCAATTTGGGGAACCCCTTGTCAATCAATGACACACATCAATGACACACACACAATAAACACAAATACACGCTGCAATGACAGATCATTCATTCCCTTATACACACATACCATGTGACTGACCCTTTATTCTCCATACAATACAGTATAAATTCATGCACACTCATGCACACTCCAATTCTACCTACCTGTGAACTTACCTGGCTCCTTGCTGTGAGCCGATCCATCCCTTGGTTTCTACCTGGATTTCTTTCTTCCTGTGCTTTTGAAGTCTCAGCACTTCTCCTGCCTTTCTCCTATCTGGTACCTGCGCTTTTCTGATTCCAGTTTAATTTATCCTTCTCCAAAAATCACATAAACATTTCCTATTTCCACATATAAGAAATAACCAATATCTCCCTTGAGATACAAAACAAAACGTTTCCAACTCTAGCATCCCAAAGTCTTCCTTGGAAGCATGCTCGACAATGCAGCACTGCTTCCACTCAGCACACAACATACATGTGCTCACTCCAACACATCACTTCAAGCTACCTCATCACTCGCATTGTTCACACACACGAATGCGTCCCCTGCTTGTGCACAGCACGGTCCGCATTCCTGTCTCGATTCTGTCCCACCTCGCTGTTCCCCGCGAGGCAGCTACTCCGTTGCCCCGGCAACCTGCCTGCATGTCTCGGCTCGCGTGTTCACAGCTGGATTCCACACACCTCGTACATTATAATCCTCTCTGTTTTATTTCTCCAGATCTAACCTCATCTCTTGTCCAGAAAGAGCTAATACTTGACCTACCTATAGCATATTGTCAGAACTCCTTCCTTTGGGTAAAAACTGCACCGGATGTGCATGCCTTAAATCCTGAGACGGGACAAAGAAGGCCTTGAGGGGGGGGGGGTTTATCAGATACACACATCCAGTGCGTAGCTTAACTTAAAATACTCATCGTCCTACCTTCCTTGGGCTAGTCCCTCCAGCGGGTCGAAGATCGGGCCACCCCCCGATCTGTAATACCCTTCTCTTAACACAGTACTATTACTCCGACATACCTTAATCTCCCTTAAGATATTTAATTAACGTGCACGGAACATTTTCCCGTCCATGCGCCCAGGCGGTCGCTCCCAGCGCACGGCAGCACGACCCCCATTTGCAAGAAGCAGCTCGTGATGCGTACAAGGCGCAAGGAAGCACCCCGAGGCCATCCACCGAAAAATCCTGCCTTTTAGTTTACCGCGCCGATATTTCCCTAATCCGGTCCTCCCGCGGCGCTAACTCGCGGTCAATGCTTATATAGCGCTTCTAACTTGTCTAACTTATCACCCATGCCAGGGCTTTCCTAAAGGGGTTCTCCCTTCTTAACTTAGCTTAACACTTATCCTGGCCATCCTCCTTGGGTCCCCTCCGTTAGTCCGCAGCCAATACTTTCTCTGGTTACTATCAACCCCATCAACTCCATCTTGTCTCTAGACTGCCCTGCCTGGGAAGTTCTTGGCTTTACCAAGAAGTCCCCCCTTTTTTGCTAACTGACCCCCATTTCTTGGTTCATCAATAGACAACTTGTTACCCGAGCCAAATAGGCCTGTACTTACACACCAGATTCCAATTTGTTCGTGATCCAAGCACGGAACGACGAAATGGAAGACAGACAGCCTGAGTGAGTGAACGGAGTTCAATTTGGAAAGACCCCTCAGTATGAAAACTCACGTTAATCGAATCAGTGCTGGCCAGCCTCTCCGCTGAGTCCCCACAGGGTCTGCCTCCCAAATATCGCTCAGAGTCGGATCCCACTTCTGACACCAAAATTGTCGAGAACAGAACCATGTTCCACACCTTGAGTTCAAGAGATAACAAGATTTAATGATGAACCAATATCACAGCGCTGTGGAGGGTGTAAGAGTCATACTATTCACAGACGAACAGCATGGCCACATACACTCCTGAGTTCCTTACAGAAAGAACTTCCTTATATACTTGCAGAGTGTGATAAAAATCTCCGCTAATTTTGGCAAGTTTCAGCAGTGTAATACACAATGGGGGAAACGTTGACCAGTACCCCCACCAATGTCCTATCTTCTTTGGCATGAGCAAAGGGCAAGATGCGGGAGGGAGAAAGAGCACCGTGACATTCTCAAAACTTATCTTCCATGTTGGCTTTTGGTCAAGGACAGACAGACGCGTTTTCACTAGGGGTCTAACAGAGCAAGCAGTTTCACTATCTTTCTACATTTTTTGGCACAGTTGGACAATAAAACATAGTTCAAAACAAGAGGGAACATAGTAAGCTTAATCCTTTTCACAAAGCATCCATTATTAAATGCAAACCACAATTACATAAGGCACAATAAAAGGCATGATCTCGACATATATATATATATATATATATATATATATATATATATATATATATATATATATATATATACAGTCATCCCTCGCTATATCGCGGTTCACTTTTCGCGGATTCGGTACATCACGGTTTTTTCTCGCTAGTATATGTAAAATTATATCGCGGATTTTTCGCTATATCGCGGGATTTTGCGGTATAAATGTATTTTTATATACTATTATTTTAAATATTTTTGTGGTAAAATAAGCATTTTCTAGCCTAAAAAATTAAAAAACGTAAAGAAATAAGAAAAATACAGTATTTAAAACATATTACAAGAAATAAAATACTGTACATAGTGTACAGTAGAAGGGTAGACAAAGAGTCGTGCGTATGGAAAACGCCAGTACATTCATCATCGTCATCACCTTCATCGTCATCAGTACTGCACAGCTAATTCATCATCATCTTCATCACGCAAGTTGTAGTATTGAAGAGCCGGGGCTCTTGCTTGATACGGACGAAATGACGGGCAAGACACAAACTCGTCCGAGAAGATATTTATTCTCAAAACCAACTCGGGAACACTGAAAAGCCCATTTATCGGGCTGCATTATAAAGCACAACCAGAAACCGAAAGCCACGCCTCTCAAGCGTGGCGTGCTTCGGTGAATCGGTGGTCACGTGATCAACAGGTGTAGCTGATTATACCCGCAAAGCGCGGCACGCTTTAGCGGTCACGTGACCAGCCACTCTCGCGCCGGGAATCCCCGCCGGTGACGTCACCGGCTGGAGCAAGGAGATTCTGATGCTGGTCTTGCTTGGGGAACCCATGGGTAGCTACAGTATCTTCAATGGTGAGTACCCATTAGAATTTTATATGTTGTTAAAATTACGTATGTTTAAGAGTGTAAAAAGTGTTTAAGAGTATAGGAAGTGTTTATAAGAGTATGGGAAAGGTTAATAAGAGTGTGGGGAGTTCATAATGCTTTAAAATATATATTAAAAAAAAAAAAAAATGGTCGCTACTTCGCGGATTTTCGTTTATCGCGGGGGGTTCTGGAACGTAACCCCCGCGATAAACGAGGGTTCACTGTATATATATATATATATATATATATATATATATATATATATATACTGAAACGCAAAAGAAACTTACCACCTTTGAAACCTTTAAATATCAACAATAACACTGCGTGTAGTAAATGTGTGAACTTATTTGTGGACAATAGTGTCCTCACTGTCAGACAAAACGGTCACGGATGGTCACTTGAACCTTCAATGGTCACTTCATAGCACAGCTGTTGAACAGCCGTTTTGACTGTCAGTGATTAGCCAAGAGGTACGGGATGATTTTAATGAGCTGCACGTGATGTCTTGATATTGGCTTTAAAAAGGCCAGTGCAAAATGGGCATTTTGACCGAAAAATTTGACCATTTTGACCAACTTCAAAAAGACCGAAAACACAAAAGAAACTTACCACCTTTGAAACCTTTAAATATCAACAATAACACTGCGTATAGTAAATGTGTGAACTTATTTGTGGACAATGGTGTCCTCACTGTCAGACAAAACGGTCACGGATGGTCACTTGAACCTTCAATGGTCACTTCATAGCACAGCTGTTGAACAGCCGTTTTGACTGTCAGTGATTAGCCAAGGGGTACGGGATGATTTTAATGAGCTGCACGTGATGTCTTGATATTGGCTTTAAAAAGGCCAGTGCAAAATGGGCATTTTGACCGAAACATTTGACCATTTTGACCATTTTGACCAACTTCAAAAAGACCGCCCGGGAAAAAGATCTCGCGAGATCACGGCGAGGCCACGTCTTTTCGAAGCTGCTCCATGCGCTCACGCTTTCGAAGCTAAGTGATATTTCTCAATTGTGTTTTTGTCGAGACTGTATCTATCTTTCGGTGTATGTACCTACAGCGTATCTTTTGGAAAAATTTTCGGTGCTAATTTTTCGTTCATGTATACACAATCGTCGGTTAATGGTATCGAGTATTCTGCGGCCTAGTACTCGTAGGCTTAGACTACCGTACCGTCTCAGACCTTGTGGTTTGTTTTTCTCTCAGCAATTCGTCGAATGCGCTGAATTTATTTTCGTTCTCTGTTTCGTCCCAGTCGTTCACCCCGTCCTCCTTGTTTAATATCTGTACTCACAAAAAAAAAAAAAAAAAACCCAAAAAAATATTTCCTTCCCAGGTCTTATTCGTTTATTTGTTGTTCTTATTTTGTTCGTTCGTTCTTCATTCGCGATCACGCGGTTAGAAATGTATAATCTCTCCCCTGAACAACTATTTTCTCTCATATATTATAACACCCTTTTCTTCTTTTCCTACAAAAGGATGCTTTCGTCTTGCTCACCAAATCTATTCATTCCAAAAAATATATATAATACCATCTCTTACAGTTCCTCCTTTCTACATTCCATAAACTATCCAGAACTCCATCCCTCCTCCAGTGTCCTCAAACGTATTTTTGACTCGAAGGTCTCAAACTCATTTTGCAAAAAATGTTCGTTTCCCATGAATCGTACACTTTTCAAAATCCAATCTCACCCCTCCCCTCCAAATCCTCCCCATCACCCATCCCTTTCAAATCTCCCCCCTTGCCCCTTCCCTCCCCTCCCTCCTAAACTCCCCCCACACCCCTCCCCTCCGAGACTCTCCCTCGCTCCCCTCCTAGACTCCCCTCTCACCCCTCCTCCTCAAAGCATCCTCCCTGCTTCTTCCTCCTTCCAACTTTCACCTTCATCTCCCCAAACCTCCTGCCTTGCTCTTCCCCCTCCTCAAATAACACCTCACTGTGCCTCACCCAATCTCCATCAAACCTTTTGTCTGCCCCATTCTTCCCTTTCTCCAAGCTATTCTGAAATCTCTGACACACCTTCAACAGCTCTCCCTACCTCTTCCTCCTCTTCCACATCTTACCCTACCCCTCCCCCCCCCTGTTCTGGACCCGATGCTCCCCCTTCCTCTTCATTAACGGTATGGACCTCAAACATCCGGGGCCTTCGCTCAAACTTGACTGACCTCTCCATACAGGTTGCTTCTGACAAACCAGATGTGATCTGCTTAACAGAAACTTTCCTCCTTCATGATGTCTCTGATGCCTTGGTATCTCTCCCAGGTTACTCCCTCCTCCGGTATGATAGACCTGAGCCTCGTCCTGGAGGTGGGGTTGCTATCTTTATAAAAAACTCTCTTCCTCACTCGCCCTCCACTGCCCTCTCTCCACCTCACCCCCAGGAATACCTTTGGCTACGGCTTCCACTTCGCTCCCACCTTTTGTTCATATGTGTGTTGTACCGTCCACCAATCAGCGATGACTCCATCTACATCTCACTGTCTGATAATATGGACCAACTTCTATCTACCCATCCCAACTCTCTCTTCCTCATATGTGGTGATTTCAATTGTCACCATTCCAGTTGGCTGGGTGTGGGTACCTCTCTCACCAGCCATGGCTCTTCAGCAAAGGACTTCTGCGACTCACTGGGACTGACACAATCTGTCAATTTCCCGACCCGGATCTCAGTCAACGGAGCATCTTCTCTTCTGGATTTGGTTATGACAAACTTCCTGAAAATGTCTGCTGCTCTTCTTCTGCTCCAATCGGCTCATCTGATCATGTGCTTGTCAAAGTGGACATCTCTCTGACCATTCTCAGAGAGCCTCCTCAGCGTCGACGAGTCTGGCATTTCACTCAGGCCAACTGGCACGGTCTTCAAGCAGCCATCAATCATCTGGACTGGTCTCCCATCTCTACCGCCTCTGACATCAACTCATCCTGGGAATTCTTTCAAAGTAAATTGCTCTCTCTCATGCACAGATTTATACCATCTCGTCTTCAGTTGTCATACCCTTCCTCCCGTCCATGGTACACGGAATCTTGTGGTGAGGCTGTTGCCCTGAAACAACTTGCTTTCGTCTCCTGGAAAGCAAATCCAACGGAAGGAAATCTCATTTCCTTTCACAAAGCCCGAAACAATTGTGTGTCCACCCTCAGGAGAGCCAGGAAACAATATCTCACCATTCTCAAGACCGAACTCTCTTATCTGTCTCCCTCTTCCAAATCCTGGTGGCGTCTGGTCAAATCTGTTTCTGGTGTTTGTTCCCCCTCCATCCCCTCCCTCACCTAAAACGGCTTAACGGCTGACTCCGCACGTGAAAAAGCTGAATGCCTCAACTCTGTGTTTGCCTCTAAATCTTGTGTCCCAAACCCATCCCTCTCTGTACCCACCGTACCCAGTCGTACCAAGCTGCTCCTGGACTCTGTGTCCTTTCCTCCTGACAAGGTGGAAAAGTTTCTGTCAACCCTCGACTCTGATTCTGCAACTGGTCCTGACGGCATCAGCCCACGGGTCCTAAAATCATGTTCTTCTGCTCTTTCACTCCCTCTTTCTGTTCTCTTCACCCTCTCTTTTGCTCAAGGTCATCTGCCATCTGCTTGGAAATCAGCCAACATCACCGCTTTGCACAAAAAAGGTGCAAAAACAGATCCCAGCAACTACAGACCAATCAGCCTTCTCCCAATTATCAGCAAAGTCATGGAATCCATCATTGCTTCAGATATTAAATCTTTCCTCTTCTCCAATGGCTTGATCTCTGATCATCAATTTGGTTTCAGACCTGGTCACTCTACTCTGGACATGCTGCTTCTGCTTTCTCAACAATGGATGGAGGTCCTCAACGCCAAACAGGAAATTAGAGCTGTCTCCCTTGACATTTCACGTGCCTTCGATACGGTCTGGCACCCTGCTCTGCTCTCCAAACTCTCCTCCTTTGGTATCCATGGAAATCTCCACGCATGGCTGGCGGACTTCCTCTCTGGTCGTAGTCAACGTGTGGCCCTGAATGGGTTTCTCTCATCTCCTCTTCCTGTTCAGGCTGGAGTTCCCCAAGGTAGTGTTCTGGGCCCTGTGCTTTTTCTGGTCTTCATCAATGATCTCTCTGACTCTCTTGAAAATCCTCTCTATCTCTTTGCTGACGACTCTACTCTCTGTCGCTCCATTCCTCATCCCTCAGATCGGCAGTCTGCAGCCTCCTCACTCTCTGCAGACCTGGACAAAATCACAGACTGGTCAAACAAGTGGAACATGTCTTTCAATCCTGACAAATCTCACACTCTTACAATGTCTCTCCGAAAGGACCGACTGGACAACCCTCCCATCTACTTTCTCAACAATCCTCTCCAAGAAGTTCTGTCGCTCAAGCTTTTGGGTCTCACTATCTGCCATGATCTTTCTTGGGAAAACCACATTTCCAAGCTGGCCTCCAAAGCCAGTCGCCGACTGGGCATCCTCCGTCGTGCGAAGTCCTTCCTTGGCACACCTGAGCTCCTCACCACATACAAGGCTTTCATCCGCAGCTCAATGGAATACTGTTCCCCCCTCTGGGCTGGTGCTCCTGCCTCACACCTGGCTCGGCTTCACGCTGTTGAATCCAAAGCTTTCAGAATCATTGGAATCTCCCGCGATGAAGCTATCTCTGAGGGCCTTTCACTCACTCACCGCAGGCAGGTAGGTGGTCTTTCTGTCTTCTACCGACTCCTCTCCGGCCTTGCTCCCCCAGCTCTCTCTGTGCTCTGTCCCCCCAATATTCCTTCAGGTCGCACAAGATCTGCCTGCAACCCTCTTATGGTTAAACTGCCAAAGTCTAGGCTCTCTGCTCACCTTCACTCTTTCATTCCCCTTTTCTCCCGCCTCTGGAACAAACTCCCCCACTCCCTTCAATCCCACTCCTCCCTCCAGGTCTTTAAAACAGCTGTTCACCACCATCTCTTATCTTCCCCCATCGAAAACCTTGATCTTTTCTACCCCCGGTAATTCACCCCAGAGTCCTTGCAGTGTTCATATGTTTTAATCCTCTCCCACCTCCCCCCAAGTCCTCCCGATGTCCCTGCTCTCAAATGTTGTGTTTGTGTCCTTCCCCTTCTTCCCCCTCTCTTTTGTGTCCTCCCCCCTCTCTCCCCATCTTGTCTGCCGCTCCCCTTGTTTTTTGTGTTTTGTGTGTCGGTTTGTCTTTTTGTGTGATTAATGTTTGCTCTTTCACGAGCCTCGATCTTGTATACAAAAAAAAAAAAAAAAAAAAAAAAAAAAAAAAACCGAAAACGCAAAAGAAATTTACCACTTGTTTGAAATGTAATAAAATTGTAACAGTTCAAAATAAAACAAACCAACAATTGCTAATTGAAACATTGGCATTTTATTGATGACATGTCAAGTTTTTGACCAAGATACACCATCTCATCAGTTTGTTCTACAGTACAGAACAGAACAGGGTGCAATGTCAGTCCCCTTTCAATAGCGTGTATGGCCACCATTGTTTTGGATACAGGCAGTGCATCGTCGGCGTATACTGCCTACCAGTCTTTGGATGGATTGCTGCTGGATTCTGTCCCACTCAGTCCTCAATGTCTGAAGCAGCTCTGCCCGTGTCCTGGCCCTGCCAACTACGCGTCTCCCAAGCTCATCCCACAGGTGCTCTATGGGATTCAGGTCAGGGGAGAGCGCAGGCCACTGCATGGTGTTGATGTTCTCGCCTTGGAGAAATGCAGTGGTAAAGCGAGCAGCATGGGGACGAGCGTTGTCATGCTGAAAGGTTCTCAGTTCTGGGTGGTCTAGCAGGAATGGCAGCAGATGAGGTCGCAGGATGTTATCCACATACCGCTGGGCGTTAAGATTCCCATCCACAACCACCAGTGGCATCCTGTACCGGCCTGATATGGCTGCCCACACCATCACACTTGGGCCACCCCACCTGTTGGCTTGACACACGCAACAATCGGCATATCGCTCGCCAGTTCTTCTCCAGACACACTCACGCCCATCAGGACTGTCCACACAGAACCTTGACTCATCGCTGAAAGCGACCTCGTTCCACTGCGCCAAGGTCCACCGCTGATGCTGCTGGCACCATCTCTGACGGTTGCGGCGATGGGAAACCGTCATCACGGGGCCTCTGTATGGTCTTCTGGCAGTCAGACCATAGTCATGCAGTCGTCTTCGTGCAGTATCATTGGAGATCCGTGGGTTTGCACGCCCCGGAGTTTCTGCCGCAGTGCGGGATGCTGGACGGAATCGATCCCTCAGGTGACTTCGGACCATCTGCCTGTCCTGCCTTGCAGTGGTGACTCTTGGCCTCCCTGATCGAGGTCTGTCATCTGCAGAGTTGTGGAGGGTGTCTCTGTCCATCAGGGCCGATATCGTCTGGTGTGAACAGCCAAGGTGACGTGCCACCTCACGGTAGCTCAGTCCGCCTTGCAGCATACCCAGGGTACGCTGCCGTTGATCCCTTGACAATCGTGGCATGTTGATTGAAATGCCCATTTTGCACTGGCCTTTTTAAAGCCAATATCAAGACATCACGTGCAGCTCATTAAAATCATCCCGTACCTCTTGGCTAATCACTGACAGTCAAAACGGCTGTTCAACAGCTGTGCTATGAAGTGACCATTGAAGGTTCAAGTGACCATCCGTGACCGTTTTGTCTGACAGTGAGGACACTATTGTCCACAAATAAGTTCACACATTTACTACACGCAGTGTTATTGTTGATATTTAAAGGTTTCAAAGGTGGTAAGTTTCTTTTGCGTTTCAGTATATATATATATATATATATATATATATATATATATATATATATATATATATATATATATATATATATATATATGTATGTATGTATGTATGTATGTATGTATGTATGTATGTATATGCATACATACATACATACATACATACATACATACATGTATATATATATATATATATATTTATTTATTTATTTATATATATATATATATATATATATATATATATATATATATATATATATATATATATATATATATATATATATATATATATATATTGTTACGGTCCGCGGTTTAGATGTTATTTACCGAGCGGAGGTACCGCGGCCGAACAGTTTTTCCCCGACTCACCCGATTCACCCAGACGTTGGCCGTATTGCGCCACAGCTACTCAATATGGAAAAGACTAAGACGACGAATGCAAAGAGGAAGAAGAAGATGTACAGAAGAGTAACGGGGTTTATTATTTACACACACATAAGCAAAAAGAGCAGTCACGGTTATTTACAGGGGACTTGAAAAAGCAGGTAACACAGTGCAAATTACTAGCTTATACGGACTTAATTACCTACCCAGGACAGAACAAACAAAACAAACTCACGTACGCAAATGGGGAACTTTCAGGCAGGAATGGCTGGAAAGAGAGGAAAGTCCAATGGGTCCAGAGCTGGCAGCACGATCGGCGCGTTCGGCAGCCGCCGTCCCTTCGCGGCCCTGCTCCAAACTGCCGTCCAGGCTCCAAATGGCTGTCGAGTCTTGTTGCTGCTGTAGACGCTGCTGCTGCTGCTGCTGTAGACGCTGCCGCTGGCGAGCAAGGTGACGAATAGCAGGCTGTTGCGCTTCCCTGGATGACCTCTGCTTTTGGACCTCACAACTCAGCTCTTGTTATAGCTCATCTCAGATCTCCTGCTCATCTCTTGGACCCTTCCTTTTTCGTGTACCTCTCCACGCAGCTCAGCTCATCTCTGGACCTTTTTGCACTCTCCTTGGGGAACGTCCCACTGCGGGTTATATAGGCCCCGCCCCTCAACCTTCGCGAACCTCCTTGATCTTTCTCTCCACCCCCTCTCCAAGTCCAACCCCTTGTTCATGGTTGGTTGAGTGGGGCTGACTCACTCCTCCCCTCTATGATGAGGTGGGGACCCGCCTTTCTTCCCCAACCCTGCCTCGTGGTCAATGGTGGCTTTGGAGGGGATGTAATTGCCAATCGACGAAAGGGGAATGGAGGTTTTTGGGAATGGGAATGAAGGGAATCTATCTCTTTCACTTGGTGCAATGGAGTGTCATTCTAATGGAAGACAAGGCCTTACTCTAAAACACATAATAAAGATATAAGCTACTGAACAAGGGTCTTATAGTGTCCTGCAATGTGGTGTTTCATGGAATTAACTACCGGGACGCCCTTTTTACATTTACACAACTCTGGAGGCAGGAGGGGCCATATCCAAACAATGTTACACAACAATTTGCCACAATACAAAACACACAATCAAAAAAATGCAATCCTCATATTCGCAACACTGCACCCTCCTCCTCTTAGGCACGGCCCGGGCCTATAACTTTAATTTAGTGTGACACGTAGGTGTAGTTCCCTCTACTTTTAACCTGACCCTGAGTGCGACAGTTTTAAAACAGAGATAAATATGTCCCGCTGCTCCATTGCACCCTGCCTAACAGACTCACGCCCACAGTTAACCGAATTGCGGAATGGTCTTCAAACTACACAATGACGGTGGGGAGCATGATTTACAATTGACGCTACTTTTATTTACAAAACTAACCCAGGACCTGTAATTGTTCTTTCTGGGGGGGGAGACAGTCTGCTCTGCATCAATGCACCATGAAAGCACCCAAAACGCACCAACACACCCTCAAGCACCAATCGGTGCAGTCACCATTGTTCATGAATAAAAATAAATAAACAACCCCTAAACCTGCAGGTGGTCTCTTGCTCTTCGGCTCCCTCTGCTGGCTATTATTATTTGTTCTTCCAGATGTTGTCTTTTCCTTTGCTGGTGGCCTATTTGTATTAAAACTTGCACCCAACGTGTCCATTTTTATTTATTTATGGCCCACAGGGGCCGACTAGTGTGGTTCACCTGTGGGGCATCGGCGCCCTGTGGCCCAGGTCCGCCAGCAGGATTTCGGGCCTTCATGGCCGGTTCCAGCAGAGGGGCCACGCCCCAACCCATGGAGTCCATCAGTGGTGCTCGGCCACAGACATGTGGTCCATAATGTGGTGCATCGATGCAGACAGCTGGTTCTGGGAGTTCCGGGTGCACAATGGTGGACTCACGCACGCTCCCCTCGGCGCCCAATGGCGCACAGGTTATGTGGGAGACAAAAGGGGGAAGACAGATGAGCGAGGGGTAAGGTCACAAGGGTACACATCAATAAGGCAATGCAGGGCGAAATGCGTACGGAGAGCGAAGTGAGAAAGCTCGTCCCTACCGTACGTCACCCCCCCTGTCACCTACACTACCCTTGCCCTTACCCCATATGTACAAAATCTACACATTTACAAATTCGTCGCAACTGTCACGTCTTCCCCATATTTCTTCTATACCAATTTCGTCTCCACAATCCCTCTATCCAAAATTTGCCATCACCCAATTCATCATCAATCCTCATAAGGAGGAAGAGATGGAACATCAAGCACAATGTCACACCCACGTCATGATGCGTCTCACAATCCAAAACATTTGCACATAAAAATAATTAAACATGGCATGGTGTGGAGTACCTGTCACCTCAGGTGAGTGGATGTAGATGGTGCGAGGAGACTTCAATCCTAACTATCCTCTAAATGACATGAACACACTTTACACTACCCGGGGTCTCTCCCTGCAAATCCATTGGCCAACTTACACTATGGGTTCTAAAAACCAATTCCCATTGACCAAACTGTGGTGCTTCTCAATTTGGGGTCTCACTCCCCCGATTCATCTCCCGGTGCCCTTGCACAATTTCTGGGCTGAGACGTGTAGCTCTCCCAGCAGGTCTACCCACCTGCACACCTCCACCACTGCAGTTGCCACCCGAGCTTACCTAGCTCCTCACCCTAACCTAACTAACTGGGGAAGGCCCCTCCTGGCTCTGTCACCCCTTGGTGCCCTCTGGCACTGGGCTACCCGGGTCCGTCCTCCGGATCCTCGGGCCCCATCCACAACAACTCTACCGGCTCCCAGAGCCCACCTGTGGCCTCACCTGGCCGACATCCTCACAGTGGTGGAGTGCCCAAACCAACTACACACACTAACAGGCTACACGCCCAGCCATTTCCACAACACTAATGCACCCATCCAATCACCATTCTTCCACCCGCACCACAGATGCCAATATCCAACCACAATTTACCTGTACCCTATACCTAACACTTACACTACCCTTCCCGGGTATTCGTGATGGGGGTCCACTCTTCCCCCATTCACACCTTCGCACCATCCACTCCACTCCATAGTTTCCATCATACTCACTCCACGACCATCCATTCCAATACTCCATATATTCCACACTCCATGTATTCCACACTCCATGTATTTCACACAACCATTTATTCCATACACCTGTTGGTGCACACCTGTGCACTCACACCTGGTGCCACCTGCACCCTCCTTCTCCCTGGACCATTTGGTCAGCACAACTCATCTCACTATCACTCCCTCATACACTGCTCCATCCACCTGTCCAGTTGCACACCTGTGCAATCACACCTGTTCCTTACACACTTTTCACAATACACTTCCAATCCTCAAACACACGGCATCATCTCATCTAACAACTCCCCTCTGAAACTTGCGCTTCCCAGTCGCCCCTTTAAACTATTGCGCTCCCTCGTCATTATCATCCACTCTAATCTACCTGCGTCCCCACTACAGGTATCCTTGTCACTAACTAATCTTACCGTTACCTAAGGTCCTCTCTCTAGATCCCTACACATTATCCAAACCCTCCCTCGGCGAGCTTACACTGCCATAAACCCCATAAAACTAGTGCTCCTTTGCCCCCCGTTGTGAGGGGTGACAGAGTTGCCATCCCCCCACATTGGGGACGTTCCACTACCAATTTTGCTCACCAAATTTCAGCCAATCAAAAATTTGCCAATCACTCTACCAATCCTCTGCCAATCATCACTCTGCCAATCCCTTTTCCAATCATCAAATTTTGTTCTTCTAATTTCGGGTCCAGACCACTATCCTCATCATCAGTCTTCTCACTAGTGCCTCTCAGTGCGCCAATTCACTTCTAAAGCTCGGCTTCGTAAAGCCGAGCAATAAATGCGGGTTGTTTGGTGCCGGCGGCTGGATGCGTCCTACACTCGGTGAAGGGAAGGACGCTTACCCGGGCCGAGATCCCACGCACCACCTCGGCACGGAGCCATACCATGGCCCGATCTCGACCTGCCGGAACGCCTCAACAAAAAGGGGTCGCCATGACGACCCTTCCTATTGGGCTGCCCGCTCCGCCTAGTGGAGCACGGACGCGGCCGTTCAAAGCGAGGCCCAGCGTGGATCGCGTACGGCGGTTCTTTCGAAACCGCCGTGGTTCGGATCCCCGCTGGTCCTCGCGGAACGCGAAGCTGCCCGACGCGCACCGAGGGCCCGATTCGGCTAAATGTCATTCTAACCGCTAACCCGGTTACCGTCGATGCCTCACCTGCATGCTTACACCCCGCAGCCCGTTCCTTGCTCATACATCCAGCTGTTCCCATGCTCCTCGTCATTGCACCTTCTCTTCCACACCCAGGTACACTCATTCCGCTCACAGACTTGGTCACACACCTGACCACCGAACACCTTTGCACACACTCGTCGTTCGCACACCTCACCAACACACCTCTTCGTGCCCCCCCCCCTCGGTCACCTCCTCTGTGACAACCACAGGTGTGCTCTCACTCGCACACCCAACCACGTGTCTCACTACCAACTCAAGTGTGCATTCCCACACACGCTCTACCATTCCAGGTGTGCTTCCTTCCATTCCAGGTGTACTTCCTCTCTCACCTGTCACAACCAACTCACGCTCCGTGTCACTCTTACTACTCTCACCTCCACTCTCGGTCACGCACTCACCCTTACTCTCACCAGCGCACTCTTTCCTCATGCACCCGTCCGTTACACACCTTTCTCACGCACACTCTTGCGCACACTCTCCGGTTACACCCTCTGTAACACTCACCACAGGCGTGCATTCTCCCTCACTCTTGACAGCGCACTCTTTCCCCATGCACATGTCCATTACACACCTTTCTCGCGCACTCTCTTGTGCACACTCTCCCGTTACTTCCTCCGTAACACCCACCACAGGCGTGCATTCTCCCTTACTCTTGACAGCGCACTCTTTCCTCATGCACCCGTCCGTTACGCACCTTTCTCGCGCACTCTCTTGCGCACACTCTCCCGTTACTTCCTCCGTAACACTCACCACACCGCGCTTCCATGTGCTCCCTCGCACACGCGCTTCGACCAACTCACTCTCGACAGCACACTCACTCCTTGGCGCGCACTTTTTCCTCACACACCCCAGAGTCGGACATTCTCGCACACCTCCTCTTTCGCACACCAGACCTGTCGCACACTTCACCAACGGCCTCTCACAAACACCCGGATCCAAATCAACCCCCAAGCCGACTGAAGCTCCCCTCACATCATGTACATTTCCACGTATATCGCCACTCACCTTGGCACCTCGTCTCCGCACCTCCTTCACCACCTGCAAACTCTTTATTTGGTTAGCGAGCACATCATCACGATTTGAGCACAGACCTTGTACCAATTCCATCACTTCCTCCTTTATCTCCCTCTTAGTTTCTGTCCGTCCCTTCTTAACTTCACTCACCTCCTCTTCCACTTCCTCTAATTTTTGCTTCACCTCTTTTATTTCCCGGTGCGTTTCCTCAATTTCGTCCTCTAAGGCTACCTTGACCGTTTATATGTGCGTCCTCACCTGCCGGTCCTTCGTCTCCATTATCTCTGTCACCTCGTCCAACCTCATTGTCAGTCCCTCACGTACCATCTGAAATTGCCTCTGTGTCGCTATTAAGTCATTTTTAGTTTCTTTTTGTGTCGCTTTCAACCCTCCTAGTACTGCAGTGTTCCTTTGAACCTGCTCCGTTAGTTCTTTTTGTCCCTCCGTCAGCTGTTCCACCTCCTCCGTCAGGTCCTCTATTCCCCCTTGTAACCTCGCCGTATTATTCCTCACTTCTTTCTCCATACGCTTTTCACCTCGCTTTACCTCCTCGCGTACCCCCGAGACCTCCTCACTTACACCTCGTCGTATCTCCTCCTTCATCTCCTCCCTCTCTTTTGTAGATGCCACCCTCATCTGTCCCAATTCATCCCTCTGAGCATCCAATTTGGTTTCTACCCCGATTTTTACCTCCTCTATCTGCTCTCCCATTTGTTTAATTTCTCGGGCGGATTGCTCCCCTATCTCCCGCAATTTGTCTTCCATCCTATCTTCTAACCCCCTCAACCCATTTTTCACCCCCTCTATCTGATTCTCTTGGGCAGCCATTCTATTTTACACCCCCGTTAACCCATGTTTCACCCCCTTTATCCCATTGTCTAATCCCTCAAATTTCTTGTCTAAACCCTCAAATTTCTTGTCTAAACCCTCAAATTTAGCTTCTAGCCGTTCCCCCATTTGCTCACTCTGAGCATCCATCCGGTTCCCCATTTGCTCACTCTGAGCATCCATCCGGTTCCCCATTTGTTCACTATTCTTCTCCATAAGGGCCTTCATTTGCATCATAAAAAGGTTCAAATCCACCGGTGGCGCTGCTACGGTCGCAGGCGCGGTCGCCGTAGCCATGTGCGAGGCGCCATTTTAAGCGCCCGTAACCTCATACGTGAGAGCGCCATTTTGCGCGCCTGAAACCTCGTCAACCACATTGCCAATGTTCTCCTCCTCTCTTTCATCTACATACATTTCCCCGAGGTCCTGGGTCGATTCTACCCCGTCTATCTCTCCCACCGGCATCCCGTCGCCTTGACCAGCCATGGCGCGATTTCAAAATTCGGGTTTTGTAAAACAAAAGAAATTTCGGTACTTTGTAATTTTGAGCGCGTTAAACGCTTTAGGTCCGAATCCCACTCTTGACACCAATTGTTACGGTCCGCGGATTAGATGTTATTTACCGAGTGGAGGTACCGCGGCCGAACAGTTTTTCCCCGACTCACCCGATTCACCCAGACGTTGGCCGTATCGCGCCAAAGCTACTCAATATGGAAAAGACTAAGACGACGAATGCAAAGAGGAAGAAGAAGACGTACAGAAGAGTAACGGGGTTTATTATTTACACACACATAAGCAAAAAGAGCAGTCACGGTTATTTACAGGGGACTTGAAAAAGCAGGTAACACAGTGCAAATTACTAGCTTATACGGACTTAATTACCTACCCAGGACAGAACAAACAAAACAAACTCACGTACGCAAATGGGGAACTTGCAGGCAGGAATGGCTGGAAAGAGAGAAAAGTCCAATGGGTCCGGAGCTGGCAGCACGATCGGCGCGTTCGGCAGCCGCCGTCCCTTCGCGGCCCTGCTCCAAACTGCCATCCAGGCTCCAAATGGCTGTCGAGTCTTGTTGCTGCTGTAGACGCTGCTGCTGCTGCTGCTGTAGACGCTGCCGCTGGCGAGCAAGGTGACGAATAGCAGGCTGTTGCGCTTCCCTGGATGACCTCTGCTTTTGGACCTCACAACTCAGCTCTTGTTATAGCTCATCTCAGATCTCCTGCTCATCTCTTGGACCCTTCCTTTTTCGTGTACCTCTCCACGCAGCTCAGCTCATCTCTGGACCTTTTTGCACTCTCCTTGGGGAACGTCCCGCCGCGGGTTATATAGGCCCCGCCCCTCAACCTTCGCGAACCTCCTTGATCTTTCTCTCCACCCCCTCTCCAAGTCCAACCCCTTGTTCATGGTTGGTTGAGTGGGGCTGACTCACTCCTCCCCTCTATGACGAGGTGGGGACCCGCCTTTCTTCCCCAACCCTGCCTCGTGGTCAATGGCGGCTTTGGAGGGGATGTAATTGCCAATCGACGAAAGGGGGAATGGAGGTTTTTGGGAATGGGAATGAAGGGAATCTATCTCTTTCACTTTGTGCAATGGAGTGTCATTCTAATGGAAGACAAGGCCTTACTCTAAAACACATAATAAAGATATAAGCTACTGAACAAGGGTCTTATAGTGTCCTGCAATGTGGTGTTTCATGGAATTAACTACCTGGACACCCTTTTTACCTTTACACAACTCTGGAGGCAGGAGGGGCCATATCCAAACAATGTTACACAACAATTTGCCACAATACAATACACACAATCAAAAAAATGCAATCCTCATATTCGCAACAATATATATATATATATATATATATATATATATATATATATATATATATATATATATATATATATATATATATATATATATATATATATATATATACATATATATATATATATACATACATACATACATACATACATACATATATATATATATATATATATATATATATATATATATATATATATATATATATATTGTTGCGGATATGGGATTTGGCCTCCATCCATATCCGCTTGTAAATATTCCCCTATTTCCCCAATACTCCCCAACTATCCCCAATCCCCCATTCCCTAGTCCCATTATCTGTAAACAACACTCTGTAGCCCCGACCTTCCCCTTTTTCCCCCATTAAATGTCATACCCAGGTTCACCGCATCTCACGTAGACAACTATAGGACATCTTGCTAGTTATTCTTAGTCTATGTCAGTTAAGGACTCGTTTCCATTAATTCTGACTCTTCGTTGCACCAGAATGTGATTGTATGGCACCGTTAGAAAGTTTAGGACCTCCCAATACCTCCCCGCATCTCTTCCTCATGGAACAACAACACCAACAACAACAACAGCGGCGGCGGCGGCGCGGAGGCGGCGCGGGGAGTGTGCGTCCTCACTCCGGCTTGGTTAGCCGCCATTGAACATGTGCTCCGACGGGGTTACCACGCAGGGGCTCACTGTCAGCTCCTCGTCAAGGGCGGAGCCCGGTAACCCCCCGCACCCAATAAGAAGCGGCGGACCGATTCCATCTGGGGCGGAGCTAACGAGCCGAGGGCGTGTCACTCCCCGCTGGACATGCGCAGGAAGACGGAGGTGACGTCAGATGCGCCTCAGCTTGGAGAGAAAAGGACGCCACCTCCAGCGCGACGATACCTCCCCGCATCTCTAGACCGGACCGGGTCGATTCTGCCCCTGAGCCAAGGTGCACCTTGAGCTATCGACTGCCTGCCCTTCCCTGCCATCAATCCCCGTGTAAGTCAGTCTTGTCCCGTTTGTCTGTGGTCTGTCGGGGCTAAGATAAGACTGTGTCTAAGTGTCCATCTTGCTGTGCTTTACCTCTTGTCGTGTAATCTAACCGTTCTGCATAACCAATATTATATCCTCCTCCGGAGGTCTTGAGAACTGTACCCCTTGTGTCATTGCCTTAATCCCAGCTGTTGTGTCCTTTTCCTTCATTGATTTAGCATAGCGCGATTCGGCCAACGTTCGAGTGTAATCGGGTAACTTGTGCGAACACGGCGGCCATTCGGCTCGGTCAAGCAACATCTAAGTCGTGTCCGTAACAATTGGTTGTCAGGAGTTGGATTCGGACCTGGGACTAAATTCATTTAGCCCAAATTTTGGAACACCAATTGTACTATTAGAGTAACAATTGGTGTCGAGGAGTGAGATTGGACCCGAGCGCGTTTCACGCGCTCGAAATTATAACGGCGAAATTTGATTGTGTTTTACAAAAATAAAAACCCGAATTTTGAAAGTCGCGCTATGGCAGATCAAGACGGCTGGGTTCCGGTAGAGGAGAGTGAGGCAGGGTCGATCCAGGACCAAATTGAGGGACATGAGGAGAGCGAAGCAGTGAGGGTGGCAGGTTCGCAAAATAGCGTCGTCGTGCACGAGGTTACGGGCGCGCAAAATGGCGCCTCGCACATGGCCACGGCGACCGCGCCCGCGACCGTAGTAGTGCCGCTGGTGGATTCGAACCTTTTTTTCCTGCAAATGAGGGCCCTTATGGGACAAATGGGAGACCAAATTGGAGGTTTGAAAAACAGTATAGAGGCTCAGAGTGAGCAAATGGGGGTAATGGGGAACCGGATGGATGCTCAGGGTGAGCGATTGGAGGGCCAAATGGGGGTAATGAGGGACGAAGCGAGGGGTACCGGTGAGGGATTAAAACATGGGTTAATGGGGGTAGAAAACAGAATGGCCGCTCAAGAGAATCAAATGGAAGGGATGCAAAAGGGGTTAGAGGAGTTAGAAAACAGTATGGAAGGCAAATTGAGGGACATGAGGGACCAAGCGGAAAGGGAAGTTAAACAAATGGGGCAGCAGATAGAGGGGGTCAGAATGGGGGTAGAAACTAAACTGGATGCTCACAGGGAGGAAATGGAGCAGATGAGGGTGGCATCTGGGCAGGAGATGCAAGTGATGGGAGAGGAGATCAGAAGAGGGGTGAGTGAGGAGGTCGGAGGAGTGCGCGAGGAGGTGAGGCACTGTAAGGAGCACATGGAGAAGGAGGTGAGAAAGGGGACTGTAAAATTGCAAGGGGGCATAGAGGACCTGACGCAGGAGGTGGAACAGCTGACGGAGGGACAAAAAGGACTAACGGAGCAGGTTCAAAGGAACACTGCGGTATTAGGAGGGTTAAAAGTGACACAGAAAGAACTAAAAGATGACTTGATAGCGACGAAGAGGGAATGTCAGATGGTACGTGAGGGACTGACAACGAGGTTGGACGAGGTGACAGAGGTAATGGAGACGAAGGACCGGCAGGTGAGGACGCACATGGAAACGGTCAAGGTAGCCTTAGAGGACGAACTTGAGGAGACGTACCGGGACATAAAAGAGGTGAAGCAGAAATTAGAAGAAGTGGAAGAAGGGGTGAGCGAAATTAAGAATCGACGGAGAGAGGATAAGAAAGAGATAAAAGAGGAGGTAAAAGAATTGGTCCAAAGTCTGTGTTTGGATCGTGATGATGTGCTCATTAACCGGATGAGGGATTCGCAGGTGATGGAGGAGAAGCGAAGAGGAAGAGGACCCGGTGTAACTGGTGACCAATATGGTCGTGCGTATGATGCGCCAGGTGATGCGCCAGGTGATTTAATGAGCTTGGGGGTCGAGATGGACCCGGGTGTTCGTGAGAGGCCGTTGGTGAAGTGTGCGACAGGTCTGGTGTGCGAAAAAGGAGGTGTGCGAGAAAATCCGACTCTGGGGTGTGTGAGGAAAAAGTGCGTGCCAAGGAGTGAGGGTGCTGTCGAGAGTGAGTCGGTCGTAGCGCATGTGCGAGGGAGCACATGGAAGCGCGTAGTGAGGAGTGTTACGGAGGGTGTAAAGGGAGAATGCACGCCTGTGGTGAGTGTTACAGAGGATGTAACGGGAGAGGGTGTGCGAGAAAGATGTGTGACGGACAGGTGCATGGGGAAAGAGTGCGCTGTCAAAAGTAAGGAAGAGTGTACACCTGTGGTGAGTGTTACAGATGGTGTAACGGGAGAGTGTGCGTGAGAAAGGTGTGTAATGGACGGGTGCATGAGGAAAGAGTGCGCTGTCAAGAGTAAGGGTGAGTGCGCTGTCAAGAATGGAGGTGAGAGTAGTGAGAGTGACAAGGAGCGTGAGTTGGTTGTGACAGGTGAGCGAGGATGTACACCTGGAATGGAAGGATGCACACCTGGAATGGTAGAGCGTGAGTGGGAATGCACGCTGGAATTGGTAGTGAGGCACGTAGTTGGGTGTGCGAGTGAGAGCACACCTGTGATTGTCACAGAGGAGGTGACCAAGGAGGGGGCTCGAAGAGGTGTGTTGGTGAGGTGTGCGAGCGACGAATGTGTGCCAAGGTGTGCGGTGGTCAGGTGTGTGACCAAGTCGGTGAGCGGAATGAGTGTACCGAGGTGTGTAAGAAAAGGTACGACGAGGAGCATGGAAACGGCTGCATGTATGAGCAAGAAAGGGGTAGCGTATGCTTGTAAGCATCCAGGGGAGGCGTCGACGGTAACCGGGTTAGAGGTTAGAACGACTTATAGCCGAATCGGGCCCTCGGTGCGTGCCGGGCTTCGCGTGCCGCGAGAACCAGCGGGGATCCGATCCACGGCGGGTTCGAAAGGACCACCGTGCGCGATCCACGCTGGGCCTCGCTTTGAACGGCCGCGTCTGTGCTCCACTAGGTGGAGCGGGCAGCCCGATAGGAAGGATCGTCATGGCGACCACTTTTTGTTGAGGCATACCGGCAGGTCGAGATCGGGCCATGGGATGGCTCCGTGCCGAGATGGTGCGTGGGGTCTCGGGCCGGGTAAGCCCCCGTCCCTGCCCCGAATGCGGGACGCATCCAGCCGCTGGCACAGAACAACCCGCATTCATGGCTTGGCTGTACGCAGCCGAGCTTTAGAAGTAAATTGGCGCACCGAGAGGGATTAGTAAGTAGACTGTAATGACGAGGATAGTGTTTTGGCCCCGAAATTAGAAAAACAAAATTTGATGATTGGCAAAGGATTGGCAGTAATGATTGGCAGATGATGGGTAGTGATTGGCAAATTTTTGATTTGTTGAAATTTGATGTGCAAAATTGGTAGTGAGCGATGGGCCCGGTGGGTAAGGGTGGCATCCCTGCCACCCTTCCCATGTGTGGGGCAAATGCGCACTAGATTATGGGGTGTATGGCAGTGAAAACTAGCCCGGGTGGGTTAGGATATATCATGTGTAGGGCCCTAGAGATGACATTAGGTGACGTTAAGGTTAGTTAGTGACTGATACCTGTAGTGGGGACGCAGGTAGATTAGTGTGGATTATAATGACGAGGGAGCGCAACAGTTTAAAGGGACGACTGGGAAGCGCAAGTTTCAGAGGGGAGTAGTTAGAGGAGATGATGCCGTGTGTTTGAGAACTGAACAGGTGTGTGGAGCAGTGTGGAGCAGTGTATGAGTAGTGAGTGTTGTGGATCAGCGCGAATGCGCTTGGGGAGAGAAGGGTGCAGGTGGCACCAGGTGTGAGAGCACAGGTGTGCAAGTAAAGGTGGTGTGGAGAGAGTTGGAGTAAGTGGTACGGAGTGGTGTGCATGGTGCGAAGGTGTGAGTGGGGGAAGAGTGGACCCCCATCACGGATACCCGGGGCGGGTAGTGTAAGTGTTAGGTAGAGGGTATAGGTAAATTGTGGTTGGATATTGGCATCTGTGGTGCGGTTGCAGAATGGAATTGTGGATGGGTGCATTAGTGTTGTGGAAATGGCTGGGCGTGTAGCCTGTTAGTGTGTGTAGTTGGTTTGGGCACTCCACCACTGTGAGGATGTCGGCCAGGTGAGGCCGCAGGTGGGCTCTGGGAGCCGTTAGTGTCAGTGGGGCCCGAGGATCCGGAGGACGGACCCGGGTAGCCCAGTGCCAGAGAGGGCACCGAGTGGGGAGAGCGCCAGAGGGCCTTCCCCAGGTAGTTAGGTTAGGGTAAGGAGCAGGTAAGCTCGGAGGCAACTGCAGTGGTGGAGGTGTGCAGGTGGGTAGACCTGCTGGGAGAGCTACACGTCGCAGCCCAGAAATTGTGCGAGGGCACCGGAAGATGAATCGGGGGAGTAAGACCCCAAATTGAAAAGCACCACAGTTTGGTCAATGGGAATTGGTTTTTAGAACCCATAGTGTAAGAGGGCCAATGGTTTGGCAGGAGAAAGACCCCGGGTAATGTAAAGTTGTTAAAGTCATTTCGGAAATAGTTAGGATTGATGAACCTGTCGCACCATACGCAGCCACTTACCTGTGGTGATGATGATGACTCCACACCTGTGTTTTCTTTGTTCTGTTGCAGGAAATGAGAATTGCTGTTGGATTTGTGAGACGCATCACGACGTGGATGAGACATTGGGGTGATTCCATCTCTCCCTCCTTAGGAGGGACTGATGATGAATTGGTGATTTCAAATTGTGATGAGAGTTGGAAATGGCAAATTTGATTGGTTAGGAGGGAGAGAAGACGAATTTGGTTTATGGGAGGAACGGGGAAGACAGTAGGGACGTTTGTTGATTTGTAAAGTAGATGTTTATGGGTAGTGTTGTGTTTTGTGGATACAGTAAGGGGTAAGGGAGGGGCAATGTAGGTTACCTGGTGGGGGGGGGGGGGGGCGTACGGTAGGAACGTACCTGTCTCACCTGGTTCCCATGTGCCCCCAGTGTGCATCACCTTGTATTGCGTGCACTTTTGCGCCCTTACCACCTTACTCACTTGTCTCCTTCTTTTGTCTCCCACCTCCGAGGATCTGGCTTTGGGGCAGAGAGAGAGGAGAGAGAGGTGCTGGCTCTGCAGTTGTGGGCCTGTACTTTCGCTGCTTGCTGCCTGGATCGATACACCATATGGACCGCAATATTTGTGGCCGCCCACCATGGACCGCAGTTCTTTTGCGGCCAAGCACCACCCGTTGATGGACCTATGGGTCAACGTGGCACCTATGCCATACAGGTGAACCACTTTTAGTTGGCCCCCTGACGGCCACAATACAGAAATGGACGCGGTTGGCACCTTTCTTTATTTTTGAAAGAAGCCAGAAGGCCAAGTGCACTTCAGGAAGGCAAGACCAGCGGCAGAACATCGGCCGGCTGCGACACCACCGGTGATTTATGAACACTTTATTGGTGCACCGGATAGTGCTGACTGTGTTATGGGGTGGTGCTTTTGGTGCTTGGATGGGGTGCTCTGCACATTATTAAAGGCCGTAAGGCCACAGGGCACTCGTGGGTTGGTGTATCGATGCTGGCATGCGTGCTCTCTCTCTATGCATAACATCTGCATGTGTTCCTCCAAAAACAGGTCCTGGATCGTAGTGTAAATATCAGTGTAGTCTTGTGTAAATAATGCTCCCTACCGGCTGTATGTTTAGTTTGAGGATTCTTTCCGCGATTCGGTTATCCTGTGGGTGTGGTTCTGTGAGGAGAAGGGTGCAACGTCGCAGGGGGACATATTTACTCATTTGTGAACATCTGTAAAACTGTCGCACTCAGGGTTGAGTTAATAGTAGAAGGAACTACATCTGAGTGCCACACTAACGTAGGTAAAAATTTATCGGGTCCGGACGCCCCGAGGTAGAGAAGGGTGCAATGTTGCGGATATGGGATTTGGCCTCCATCCATATCCGCTTGTAAATATTCCCCTATTTCCCCAATACTCCCCAACTATCCCCAATCCCCCATTCCCTAGTCCCATTATCTGTAAACAACACTCTGTAGCCCCGACCTTCCCCTTTTTCCCCCATTAAATGTCGTACCCAGGTTCACCGCATCTCACGTAGACAACTATAGGACATCTTGCTAGTTATTCTTAGTCTATGTCAGTTAAGGACTCGTTTCCATTAATTCTGACTCTTCGTTGCACCAGAATGTGATTGTATGGCACCGTTAGAAAGTTTAGGACCTCCCAATACCTCCCCGCATCTCTTCCTCATGGAACAACAACACCAACAACAACAACAGCGGCGGCGGCGCGGAGGCGGCGCGGGGAGTGTGCGTCCTCACTCCGGCTTGGTTAGCCGCCATTGAACATGTGCTCCGACGGGGTTACCACGCAGGGGCTCACTGTCAGCTCCTCGTCAAGGGCGGAGCCCGGTAACCCCCTGCACCCAATAAGAAGCGGCGGACCGATTCCATCTGGGGCGGAGCTAACGAGCCGAGGGCGTGTCACTCCCCGCTGGACATGCGCAGGAAGACGGAGGTGACGTCAGATGCGCCTCAGCTTGGAGAGAAAAGGACGCCACCTCCAGCGCGACGATACCTCCCCGCATCTCTAGACCGGACCGGGTCGATTCTGCCCCTGAGCCAAGGTGCACCTTGAGCTATCGACTGCCTGCCCTTCCCTGCCATCAATCCCCGTGTAAGTCAGTCTTGTCCCGTTTGTCTGTGGTCTGTCGGGGCTAAGATAAGACTGTGTCTAAGTGTCCATCTTGCTGTGCTTTACCTCTTGTCGTGTAATCTAACCGTTCTGCATAACCAATATTATATCCTCCTCCGGAGGTCTTGAGAACTGTACCCCTTGTGTCGTTGCCTTAATCCCAGCCGTTGTGTCCTTTTCCTTCATTGATTTAGCATAGCGCGATTCGGCCAACGTTCGAGTGTAATCGGGTAACTTGTGCGAACACGGCGGCCATTCCGCTCGGTCAAGCAACATCTAAGTCGTGTCCGTAACAATATATATATATATATATATATATATATATATATATATATATATATATATATATATATATATGTGTGTATATATATATATATATAGTGTTGCGGATATGAGGACTGTATTTTTTTGATTGTGTTGTATTGTGGTAAATTGGTGATGAATATTGCTTGAGTCTGCGCCTCCTGCCTCCGGAGCTGTGTAAAGGTCAAAAGGGCGTCCCATAATTAGTCCACAAGCATACACGTCAGCCAATCATAGAATACCCCTGTTCGATAGTTATATCTTATTCTGTGTTTTAGGGTAAGGCTGTGTCTCCCATTAATAGAAGTACTCCATTGCACCAAGTGTAAGAGATAGATTCCCTTCATTCCCATTCCCAAAACCTCCATTCCCCCTTTTCGTCGATTGGAAACTACCTCCGCTCCAATTGCCGCCATTGACCACGAGGCAGGGTTGGGGAAGAAAGGCGGGTCCCCACCTCGTCATAGAGGGGAGGAGTGAGTCAGCCCCACTCAACCAACCACGAACAAGGGGTTGGACTTGGAGAGGGTGTGGAAAGAAACATCGAGGAGGTTCGCGAAGGTTGAGGGGTGGGGCCTATATAACCCGCAGGCAGGGCGTTCCCAAGGCAGAAGAGAGATGAGCCTTTACAGAGAGACAAGGGAGATGAGCTTTGACGACAGAGAAACTGCGAAAGAAGTCCAGGGTTGAACTGCAGCTCGAGCCACCGAAACTGCACTTGCTGCAGCTCGAGCCACTGAAACTGCATTTGCTGCAGCTGGAGCCACCGAAACTGCAGCCACAGCAGCGTGAGGCCTGGACGGCAGTTTGGAGCAGGGCCGCGAAGGAGCGGCGGCTGCCCACGAGTCGATCAGCTGCAGGACCAGTTGGACCTCCCTATCCCGCAAGCCATCCATCACCTGCCATCCCTATCATCATTCCCCGCGTAAGTCTGTCCGTGTTTGTTCTGTCCCTGGGTTAATTAAGACTGTAGGTAAGCTAGCGTTGCACTGTGTATCTAATCTCATCTGTAAATAAACGTGACTACTTTCTTCTTGATTATATGTGTAAATAATAAATCCAATTACTCTTCTGTACGTCTCCTCGTCTTATTCCTTTTCCTCTTTGTATTAGGTCGCTTTAGAGTTTTCCCGATTGAATAGCGGTGGCGCGATCCGGCCAAAGTTTGGGGCAAATCGGGTATTAGTCGGGGAATAACTGTTCGGTCGCGGTAATACCAACCGCTCGGTAAATAACATCTTTAACCGCGTCCGTAACAATATATATACGTATATATATATATATATATATATATATATATATATATATATATATATATATATATATATATATATATATATATATATATATATATATATATATATATGTATATATATATATATATATATATATATATATATATATATATATATATATATATATATATATATATATATATATATATATATATATATATATATGTCGGAATGGGACTTAGAACTTGGGACTCAGAAGACTCAGAGAAAGGAGCAACGGATATATTTATTAGAACTCGTTACACAAGCTTGCGGAAAGCAGGGTGTCGCAGGAGGCTCACACAAAATGACCAACACTACAACAAGATGCTCTGAAATAATTCGATTTAAACTTGCTATATATAAAGAATATAGGGTGTGGCATTAGCTCACAAGATACAGAGACAGAATGGGCTCATTAGTCCTCCCACCATAGTCCCATCCTGTTGTTCAGTCTAGCTAAAGGAAGTTTATCCAAGGCCACTCATAGGTTAGCTCAGATAAGGAGATGGTCAGCAATATGTGGCAACATGTTTACAACTTTCTGTATAGAGACCTTGGTTGGGAAAGTACAAAGGGAGTGGGCACTCATAAATGTGTCAGCCCACAGGATATTGGCAAAGTCATATGGGAGGCAGAGAGATAGCAGCTGCAACCAAGGCCAAAGAGGGGAACTAAGAGATTATGCCATCCCAGGGCAAGAGCTCACAAGCACAGGACTCCTTATTAGGGTATTACACATCCTCAATGCACAAGAAAGGACTAAGTATTATAAAAGAGTACAGCAATCAGTCGAAACAAAACATATAATTGGTTATACTTGGTAATTGGTAAAGCAGCAAGAATTACAAAGGGGGAGGGGCAAAACAGCTCCCTACATACCGCCCTTTTGGATCTAAGATACAAAGTTATCTACGAGCCAATCAAAGGCCTTTATTTCAAACAAAGCAGAAACAAAACAAATCAGGAAAGTCTTTCAACATATCATGCGAAGGCAGCCCAGTGAGCATGTAGTACCCAAAGCACTCCACATCGCACCCAGCAGGATGATTCGCGTCTGTATGTGAGTATGCAATGTAAGTCCGTAAAAGCAGGGTGATCAAATGGCATGTAAAATCCTCCAAGAGTAGTGAAATGTTAAATAGGCCGCGTCACTAAACATACCACGCGAATGCAGCCCAGTGAGCATGTCCCGTACCCAAAGTACCACACATCGCACTCAGCAGGATGATCCGTGGGTATGTGGGTGTATGCGGGTGTATGTGGGTGTATGATGTAAGTCAGGTGTAGATGGGTGTATGTTGTGAGACCGTAGAGGCATGAAGATCGAATAGCGTGTCAGATCCACAACGAAGACCTCTGGTTCCACCGGGGTCCACACCCAGGAGGATCTCCCGACCCACCCTTCGACCACAGAGGTGCGGCCAGGACTCCCCCCCGACTGGAGCTCGCCCAAGCTTCTCCCAGGTGAAATCCTTGTAGATCTTCAGCGCTCAATCGATATTCATGTTCATGAGGTCTCTTATATGCTGGTGATCTGGGGAAGACACAATGTCATCAGTATCAGGTGGCTTAAACCTATGGCCAAAAAACAAAGCATAACGGTCCAAAGGAGGGAGAGAAACTTCCTTTGGGTCAAAGTCGAGGTCGTCCGAGGCGATGCTGCTTCCATCGCTACTATCCATGGACGAATCTTCAAAACAATCAGATTCAGAACTCAGAGTATCTCCAATGTTGAGTTCCTCACCATCCAGGCTTGGGTTTGCAGTAGGGTCCAAGTCCAGGATTGGGTCAGTGACGTTTGACTCACTGTGTGCTTGTGAGACATAAAGGTGTGCTCGTGAAACATAAAGAGGCAAAGCCTGCATTGAGACATAAACATCAGTCGGGGACCCTTGCAAGGGGCCCACATCATCATTGGTATCATCATTAGTAACATTATTCTCAGGTGGCGTAAGCCTGCGGCGTCGGCGGCCTGCAACAGTCATAGCCTTACACATCGAGAAAAAACGAGAGGACTCCCTTAGGAACTCGTTGGCGTCTGCATGCGACATGTTGGGGTCCAGAGTAATCGGCGTCCTGGCAGCCTGAAATGCTCTGAGGTCCGCAACTGTGTAATCAAAATCATTATCGGTAATATCAACAATGGAAGAACAATCTTCGGAAGCGGAGATCTCATTGTCGCGGCCCAGTGCCTCGTTCGGGTCATCGTTCCAGGATCCGCGATCTGCAGTCACGTCGACGGCCGGTGTGTCATCGGGACCCGCGGTCAGCTTATCGATCAACACCATGGCCTTTTCTGTTGTCGTCTTCAGTGTCCATCCTGTGGTAAACTTTCTCACACACGCAAGGACTAAAGCCTTGATTAGTACACAACAGACCACGATTCCAAGGACTATTGCCAAGGCGGTCAATATCCACTTTACTATCGTCCCTGTCCATCCTTTGAACCAGTCAGTAAGCCACTGGTGGGAGGCTTCCCGATCTATTCGATCCTTTGTCAGTATATGAGCACTTTCCCTTAACCTTATAATAGCAGCACTGACCCCCTGTGAAGGATCAGGAATAAAAGTACAACACCTACCCTCAATTATCCCACATACCCCTCCTCGTTCTGCCAATAGCATATCTAACGCAACCCTATTTTGCATAACCATTGTACGCAGGTGGACAACCGTGTCCAACATTTCGTCATGTGCTGTAGCGGTGTCGTTGGCCACCTGTTCTAAGATTAACGCAATTTTGTCAATGCGGTAACTGCTCATGACCGTCCCAGCCCATGGGAAGAAGAAGCCAACGGCCTTCTCCCAATCAGCGCCGTGTAAGGTGGTGGTGTCGTCGTCGTGCCAATAGGTGCTTCGTTGTGTCCTTATGAGTGCAGGGGTATTACGCAAGTGTTGTCGCATTTCCATCTCTGGGAAAACTGATCCTAAATAGCAAATTCCTCCCCAATTATCAGGTAAATACGGGTAAGCTTTGTTCCCGCATACAAACATGGTCCCGTGCGGAGCCACTAAATGGGTGGTCATGCAAGTGCGAAGGTCTGGGATAGTGTTTGTTCCGTTTTCCCCTTCCCATGCCAACTGGAGGTGTGTGAGGTTATGTAAGGGCGAACTTGTAACATTCACTAACAGCCTGTGTTTCCCTTTCCTAGGGTCCGCGAGGAGGGTATCTCTACACACGGATTTGCCTACCATTATTTGGCCCTTTCCTTCTAAACAGAGGGCCCCCTTTGCCGGCTTAACCCAAACCGGCGCCGGACGTTCCCCAAAGTGTCGGGACTGGATGGGGGGGGGGGGGGGGAGTACTGAAAAACTCGTTTACACGCGGTTCCGTCAGAACCTTGGCTTGTCAGGGTTGTACTAATGCATTTGGTGTCTAGTGGCTTCGAGCACAAATCATTGAGCGATAAGGGTAACACTACCATTGGTATTCCTGCTGTGCTGGTGCGGGGAAGGTGCATACACATCCAACACCATGTCCTATTCTGTAATGTGGCCATATGCCGTGCGACCTTCCAGTATATGTTCTCCTCTGGCTTCCTTCTTACTTCCTGGGCAGGCGGGGTTTTAATGACGTAGGAGGCGCAACTAGGTCGGAAGCAGGGTGCAGTTCCATTTGGGATTATCGTGCGAGGGGGCCATATTCCACATTCAAGTATCATTGTTGTATCCGGGCCAATGGGGGTATAATGCAATAAGAGGGTAGTATTCTCAATGCCCTTGCCCCATCGATATCCTGGGGCATATCGACTGCTTATGTCCCCAGTGTATGTTCCATTTTCCACTTTCCTAACCTTAGTCAGGACTAGGCGTGGTCTTGTCATGCGTGCCTGTGGTGTCTTATTGTGTACCACTATAGCTTCCACCCATCTTACAGATAACCACTTAAATTGTGTTTCCAAGCTACAGCAATTCACCGCTACTTTGTCTCCCCAGCGAGCCGTTATATACTTGACGGGGTAGAGGGGAAACGCTGAATAGTTGTCGTGTCCTGGGTACTTGGGGAGGTCCTTTCTCGATAGCTCAAAGTTCAAGAGCCTATCTTTGGCAGGGGGTTTGAGGCAGCTACCCAGAATTCCCATCACCATGACCGTCATCGCCGCCCTTAGGAGACTGTAGTGCCCTAGACGGTGCATTGTCTTCAGCAGTGTGAGGTGCGGTGTCTGGTGTGGCTTGTGGTGCGGGAATGGACAACTTACAATGGGTGGCGTGGATCCACGAAGGTTTACCCTCGCAGAAGACTGCTGTCGGTGTGACCAGTAGCACCTGGAATGGTCCCTTCCACCGTGGCTCCAAAGCAGCCTTGCGGGTGAAGTGCTTTACGAGCACCCAGTCGCCGGCTTGGAAGTCGTGGATGGCGTGGCCTATTGGTTCAGGCAGCACCTCTCGTACTCGAGCATGGATGCTGCGTGCCACATTGGACAAGCCTATGCAAAATCTCAAAAGCATGTCATCCATCACCGGCAAACCAAGGGTGGACATGTCCGTTGGTGCTGAAACGTGCAAGCTCATAGGTCGTCCCATTAATATTTCGTGGGGAGAAAGGCCCGTAGTGCGACCCGGGGTGGAACGGATGCTCATTAATGCAAGCGGAAGAGCCTCCGGCCACCTCAAGCCTGTGTCTGCGCAAAGTTTCGCTAGTTTATTCTTTAAAGTCTTATTCGTTCGTTCCACAAGTCCCGATGACTGTGGGTGGTAAACGCAATGAAAGGACTGTTTAACGCCCAACGCCTTCAGGATGCCCTTAACCACCTGCGCCGTGAAATGGCCCCCTTGATCTGACGAAATTATCTGGGGGATGCCAAATCTGCACATAAAATCCCGCACGAGGCGCTTCGCTACTGTCGGGGCATCGGACTTGACGCATGGATAGGCTTCGACCCATTTGGTGAACGTATCTACGATTACCAACACATAGCGAAACGACATGCTTGGTTCCAATTCTGTAAAATCGAACTCGATAGTTGCGAACGGCCCACTTGGCGGGGGCCGTCCCCCGTCATGTGCATGTCTCGGCGGCGCCCCTCTATTGTGTTGTTGGCAGACCACGCACGATCGGCACACTTCGGATACAATCTGTGACAGTCCTGGCGCTGCCCAAGTGTAGTTTATCTGTCCCATCACCCCCCTCTGGCACACATGACCATTCTGATGTGCCATGCGTGCCAGCCAAGGCAGTAAGGCCTGGGGTGCTATAGGTTTCCCGTCAAGGGTCCATATTTCTCCTGGCCCAAGGCGTATTGCCCCTCGCTTGAGCCAGTCCTCATGTTCGGCCGTCGGTGCAGCGTTCTGCAAATTTATGACATCGTCCTTAGTTGGTGTGGCGGGTGGTCCCACAGTCGGTATGTCAGCGATCTGTGCGGATGTCGCCTTTGCTCGTGTCACCATCGGCATGTTGCGTTCTATCTGTTGGTTGGCGGCCTTTCCTGCCGCCTCGTCCGCCCTTGCATTGCCCCGGGCAACGTCGGTGTCCGCCCTTTGGTGGCCACGACATTTAATTACCGCGATAGCGCGGGGAAGTAAAATGCTTCGGAGGAGCCCTTCTACCAACGCGCTATTCTTTATCACTGAACCGGCAGATGTGAGAAAACCTCTCATCTTCCAGATGGCCCCTTTATCGTGGACTACGCCGTGAGCATAGGCCGAATCAGTGTAAATGTTGACGGCAAGGCCTTCCGCCAAGCTGCACGCTCTGGTCAAGGCACACAGCTCCGCCTGCTGTGCGGAAAATGTAGGTGGAAGACGCCCGCTTTCCACCGTCTCGCTATCCGAGCACACAGCGTACCCGGACAACAGGGACCCGTCCCATGCGCGCCTAGCTGATCCATCGACATAATATGTGCAGTCGGGGTATTCTAGGGGATTGTCCTTTAAATCCGATCGCACCGTGGAGACTAGCTGTACAACGTCGGCGCACACATGGGGTTCGCCCTCCTCAGGGGTGGGCATCAGTGAGGCTGGGTTGAGTGTCGTGCAACGTTCGATCTTGATGTTGGCTGCAGTGATCAGTGCGGATTCGTATTGCATTAATCTAGTGTTAGACAAATGCTGTGTGCTTCGCTGTAACAACAGCGAAGTGACGCAATGCGGTACCCGTAACGTTACTGGGTGTCCCATAACGATGTCCGCTGTTCTTTCTACTGCATACCTGGCCGCTGCCATGGCTTGCAGGCACACCGGAAACCCTCGTTCGACCGGGTCTAACTTTTTACTAAAGTAGGCCACCGGCCGCTCCTTATCCCCATGGGTCTGTGTCAAAACTGACTGGGCAAAACCTCCCACGGCGTGAGTGTAAAGGGTAAATGGTTTCGCATAATCCAGGAGTCCTAATGATGGTGCCGTGACCAACGCCTTTTTCAGCCCGTCGAAACATCGCCTCAATTCATCCGTCCATACCAATTCGTCCGGGGCGTTTGATTTGGTCGCCTCGTACAGTGGCTTAGCCAGCAGCGCAAAATCAAGTATCCAAGTGCGGCAATATCCCGTCATACCTAGGAAGCGCAGCATTTGCCGTTGCGAGCGTGGGCGAGGCAACTCCATTATAGCGGTCACCCGTCCAGCATCCAATTCTCGTTTTCCGTGCGAAATGGCGTGTCCCAAGTAAGTTACAACTTTCCGCACAAATTGAAGTTTTGGTCTGCCTACTTTGTGGCCTTTGGCCGCCAAGGCCTTTAATAGGGCCATGGAATCCATTTCGCACGCCTCCTTAGAAGGGGAACAAATCAACAAATCGTCAACGTATTGCAATAACACTGACCCTCCCGTCAATTCCACATCCGCCAGGTCGCGGTGCAGCGCCCGGGAAAACAGGGTGGGGCTATCTGAAAACCCCTGAGGTAGTACTGTCCAAGTATACTGTCGCCCCCTATGGGTGAAAGCGAACAAGTATTGTGACTCAGCCGCGATGGGCACAGAGAAAAACGCAGAACAAAGGTCGATAACTGTGAAGTATGTTGCGTCCGGCGGGATTGACATCATAAGGGTTTCTCCATTTGGAACTAGTGGGTGTATGCCCTGTATCACCTTGTTCACCTCCCTTAAATCCTGTACAAACCTCCATTTGTCTTTCGTCGGCTTTTTTACTGGCAAAATTGGTGTATTACATGGGCTGTTAGTTTCCACGATAATTTTCTGTTCCACCAGGGATTGAATTACTGGTGCTATGCCTACGTCGGCCTCAGGTCGTAGCTTATACTGTTTCACGTTTGGCAAGCGCATCCCCGGCTGCACTGATATCACTAGAGGTTCGGCGTCTCGCATCCGTCCAACCTCATCATCGCTCTGAGGCCATAAATTGACTGGCACCTCCGCTAGGAGGTAATCTGACTCACCCGGGTCCGTTAGCACTGCCCTCATGGCATAGGTGCCCTTAGGGGGGCAACTCTGCTTCTTCGAACACTCCATCCCTCCGTTGTGTCTTAATGTCAATTGAGAACCCTTCACCATTTTTGAGCCGTTTCAAAGTCCAGCGGCCCCTTTTACACCGATAACCTTGTAAGGGAACTTCTCGTAACCGCCCCACCATCCAGCCTACACTTTCCGGCGGCCACCCCTTGGCAGTAGTGAGGGTAACATGGGCGGCCGCTCCTTCGGGGTATTGGGTCAACGCACGCTGACTCGAGGTTAGGACTGCCTCGATACCTATCCCCTCACGGCCGATCCATATCCGTGATAAATGTAGAGGCGTGCGCTCGCCCAGCTTTTCCTTAACCTTCTCTCGATAATTCTCGTCCTCGCCCTTTGCATCATAATACGCAGTGCAATGGGGTGGATTATCCTTTAAGTTTTTTATCGAAATTTGGTGCAGTTGTAGCCAATCTCGCAGAACTGGACTGTCCAAACACACATTATCTATGATATGCGTCCAAGTAGCCAGAGCCCCTTCATCCAAGCGCCACCAATACGCGGTGGGGCCGGGCCGAGACAATGCCATCATTAACAAGTCGCGTTTAGATTCCGCGACGTCTACGAAGACTCCCTCCTCTGTACATGAGATTTGACAGCCCAATCGGCACAGTAAGTCCCGTCCCAACAAATTTGTCGGGGCGGTAGTGGTCATCAAGAAAGCATGTTTAGCCTCCAGCGGGCCGCATGTTACTCGCACTTCCTCCGAAATAGGAAGCGCTTGGGGTAAGCCCGAAACGCCCAGTATTTGAATGTTCCTCGCCTTGGGGCGCAAAGATGGCAATTGCCCCTTGTTAATTGTGCTGCGAGTCGCCCCCGTATCGACGAGAAATTCTAATTGTCGTCCCTCCACGTCCAACGTTAAGGTCCGTTCCTCTGCCGGTGTCATGGTCAAAAGAGGACACTCCTTGGGCGACCCGCCAGCGTCCCGTCAATAGGCTCCTCTATTGTATTGGGGCGGAAACCCTTTACGAGCACTTGGGCAATCACGTCTCCAGTGTCCCATTTGCTTGCAATAAAAGCACGGTTCCTGCGGAACCGGTGGTGCAGGGGGCATAGGTCGTCCCTCTACAGCGCCCCTTCCGCCCAGCCGGCGGTCTGGCGGCCCCCACTGTGACTGGTTTACTGGATGCCATTGCGGCGGACCCCGAGGCGGGGCCCAGTTCCCCCTTGGTCCATTCTGCATCCCACTATTGGGGGGTGGTCCAGGGGTTTGGAGAAGGGGTCTTGGTGGGTACCAAATTTGGGGAGGGGGCCCTGGTAAGGTCCAAGTTTGAGGGTTTTGAGGGGGAGGTGGAAGAGGGGGTGGTATTGTCCATTGTTGTCTTATCTCGTCCATATTAATTCGTCCAAGGTCTTGGTCAGTACAACCCTCGCAGTCGTTACCTTCGTGGTGGATCCACTCTCCGTTGGGGATTGGCCCCTATAGAAAGGACAACCGCTCCTCCCGTGGTCCTCATAACTCCGGACAGGCCCCCACTTCTGGCACTGATCGCGTATGTGGCTCTGACTCTGATCCCCTTTTTTATTTTGATTAAGTTGAGCCCGTTTCTCCTGGACAAACATTTCCAATACTTCCTCCTTAATATCCTTCTTCTCCTCTAAGGAGGAGCCCGGGCATTGCTCCAGCTTGTCGCATAACTCGTTGGTTGTCATTCCCTTCCAGCCGAAGAGGACGGACTGTACCTGTTTCTTTAATGCCGGCCGAAGCCCCTCGATTAAATATTGATTTACCAATGGTTGGGGTAGCCCTCCCAGCTGCATCGGACCCAGTCCTCCCCAGCGCGCGATGGCCTTTTCCAACCGTTCCCGGTAATCTCCAATTGATTCTCCTGTCTTTTGTTTTATGGCCCCGATTTTTCCCCAGTCCGGACCTCCTGCTGGCAACAGCGCCAGCTCGATGGCATCTAGCAGCCGGACCTTCAGTTCCTCCCATTGCGCTAGTGTTATCTGGCCCGCTCCTGCTGCCCTTGGATCGATCATCGGCCACTGTGCTCTTTGTCTAGCCCTATCCCATACCTTGGGTGGGAGCACGGATACTCCCATATGGGTTATGTCTCGATAGTCGCACTCGCCAACTAAAACCCAATTCGACATGGTTGGCACTATCTGTCGTGGGTCCTCGATAAGCAAATGTTGAACCCTTTCCCGCATTACCGTTAAAGTGGATTCTTTCCATGGTACCCTTTCTCGAACCCCCTGACCTTGAGCATTAACTCCAATAACTTGTAAGGGGCACAATGTTTTCCTTCCTGTTATTTCTTGACATTCCAATGGGGTAGTTTGTGAGGTCTCGTTCCCATTACAGCCTACCAGTGAGGGGTATAACCCATCCTGTCCTATCGGTGGCGGGAACCCTGCGATGTCGGTCCCGTTATCTATCCCGTTAGCCCCGAGCTGTGCAAACGGACTTCCCTGGCTCGGATGGTTCTGGGGTATCTGGGGCGCGATGGTAGCGGGGTTGCAGGGAGGTGGTGGCGGGAGCGCAGAACGGATAGGTGGTGCCTGAAACCCCGGGACAGGGCTTAGGTCTGGGGCTGGGGAGGGTAGATTGGTTACTACCTCCCCTACCGCGGGGTCTGGGTTTTCAACGAGCGGCATCAGTCGCGCGTTGGCCTGCCTCTCTATTTCTTTAATCGCTTCATCCTGCTTTTTATTCGCCTGTTTCCTCAGGCCCTTGAGGTTTGATACCTCGCCGTCCAAGCTGGCCTGCACCGACCTTGCGTGTCGCTTCATCGCTTCTTCCTTCCACCAACCAAAGACTTTCCAATAGTCGGGCGGGAAGTGTTTCGCGTCCTGTTCTAACTTTTCTAATGCCCCATACAACACGTCCAATTTTTCCAGCGCAAAAGACCCTCCTTCGGGCCACGGCTCACCTAGATCCTTAGTCAGCGCAACCCATGACTTCCCTGGTCTCGCAGCATCATAGCCATACCTCCGAAACATGAAAAATGCTGGGGTATTTCTAAGCGGTTCACCTGCCTTTACAGTCTTATTACCCATCCTGTTCCCCATCCTAGGAAAATTTAGTTTACCGACGTAGCCTTGTACCCGTGAGGATCGCCCGCCTCGTGAGGTACGGCCGTCTACCTACTCTCCTGAGAGGCTCGCAGCCTTGTACCCGTGAGGTTCGCCCGCCTCGCGAGGTACGGCCGTCTACCTACTCTCCTGAGAGGCTCGCCCGCCTACACAGCCGTCTAACCTATCCTTACTGTACTCTCCTGGCGTCCTACGCCCTTATAATACTTCTAACCTTACTTATAATTCCAATGTCTCCCGGGTAGGCTTCGGATTGGGACGCCGCCCTTATCCTTACCCTCACAACCCAGAGATCTATTACTCCTTACCCTCGGGCGCCCAACATGGGGCACTTCCCCTTACGTAACGTTACCCCAACGAGTCCATAAACAGTCAGTTGCTCCGGGACCCAAGCGGTCCGTATTTAAATTTAGGTTCGTGGATCAGGTTCGAGCAGGGAACGGAACAAACGGCACCCGAGCAAGAGAGTGGGTTACAATTTGGACTGACCCCCAGGCTATAAAGGAAAAACAAAAGAAAACCACAGCTCACCTGACCCGGATCAATTGCCAGCTGGTCTCACCACTCACTTGCCTGGGACCGTGTCCCGGACTGCACAAACTGATCCCACCGCTGCCACCACTTGTCGGAATGGGACTTAGAACTTGGGACTCAGAAGACTCAGAGAAAGGAGCAACGGATATATTTATTAGAACTCGTTACACAAGCTTGCGGAAAGCAGGGTGTCGCAGGAGGCTCACACAAAATGACCAACACTACAACAAGATGCTCTGAAATAATTCGATTTAAACTTGCTATATATAAAGAATATAGGGTGTGGCATTAGCTCACAAGATACAGAGACAGAATGGGCTCATTGGTCCTCCCACCATAGTCCCATCCTGTTGTTCAGTTTTTTTTTTTTTTTTTTTTTTGTATACAAAGTCGAGGCTCGTGTAAGAGCTCACTCATATTACGACACTGAACACATCAGGACAAAAAGAACAGTTGAGAGAGGAGGGAAACAACAACAAAGTTGAAAGCCAAGATAGAGGGAGTTTTCGACAAACAGTCAGTGGGTGTGGGACGAATTGGGTGGTAGGACAGGAAGCAAAGGGCGGAATGGGGGGCAGTAGCGGAGGAATGGGGCAGAATTGGGGCAGGAGAGGAGGAATGGGGGGCAGGAGAGGAGGAATGGGGAGCAGGAGAGGAGGAATGGGGGCAGGAGAGGAGGAATGGGAGGTAGGAGAGGGCGCATGGGGTGGAATGGGGGACAGGAGAGGAAGCATGGGGCGGAATGGGGACAGGAGAGGAGGAATAGGGGGCAGGAGAAGAAGCATAGGATGGAATCAAAGTCTAGCTAAGTTAGTCTAGCTAAAGGAAGTTTATCCAAGGCCACTCATAGGTTAGCTCAGATAAGGAGATGGTCAGCAATATGTGGCAACATGTTTACAACTTTCTGTATAGAGACCTTGGTTGGGAAAGTACAAAGGGAGTGGGCACTCATAAATGTGTCAGCCCACAGGATATTGGCAAAGTCATATGGGAGGCAGAGAGATAGCAGCTGCAACCAAGGCCAAAGAGGGGAACTAAGAGATTATGCCATCCCAGGGCAAGAGCTCACAAGCACAGGACTCCTTATTAGGGTATTACACATCCTCAATGCACAAGAAAGGACTAAGTATTATAAAAGAGTACAGCAATCAGTCGAAACAAAACATATAATTGGTTATACTTGGTAATTGGTAAAGCAGCAAGAATTACAAAGGGGGAGGGGCAAAACAGCTCCCTACATATATATATATATATATATATATATATATATATATATATACATATATATATATATATATATATATATGTATGTATATATATATATATATATATACATACATACATACATACATACATACATACATACATACATATGTACCCATATATATATTGTTGTGGATATGAGAATGGTTTGTTTTTTTGTTGTTGTAGTGTAAATTGTTGTAAAGATCACCCTTTGTAAATGTCATGATCGTTGTAAATACTTCCATAATTGTAACGGTCAAAGGTCGTCCCCTTAATTAATTCATCGCATACACCTAGCCAATCTTAAGCCCTTCTAAGTAGTTATCTCTTTATTCTATGTGAGTTTAAGGCTCTGTTGGCCATTAATTGACACTCCATTGCACCGAATCAAATAAGAATAGCTCCCCTTCAATAATTACATTTCCCAGCCCAAACTCCCTCTCTGGGTAAAGCAGCTTCACAATCATGGGGTGCGCGCCCGCTCATTTCGCTGCAAATAGTGAATACGTGCTCCGTGCTCTGTTTGAACAGGAGGGGCGGGGTCGCCGGGAAGAGGCAAGCCCAGGGCGCGCCACGAGGGGCGGGGCTGTTCAGCCCCATGCCCAAATAAGGGAACAAGCCCGTATCTCGCCACGAGGGGCGCGCCGTTCTGCGCCATGTCCAAATAAGGAGGCAAGCCCGTGGCATTGCCATATAAGGTCACAGAGCACGGGGGCAGGGCGGGACCGAAACCGATGAGGACGTGTCACCCCCGCGCTTGAGGATGAGAGAGGGTGCGAAGATCGCGCAAGAGAGAGAGATGAGTGAGGGAGCCCCATGAGCAGTTCTACAGAGGGAGTTCTGAAGTGAGAGTTCTGTGAAGGGAGTTGCTTGAAGGTTTATGAGAGTTGACAAAGTAGGTACAAGGTCGGTGAGAAGGCACGAACGAGAGGTGTGATCTAGCAAGACTGAGAGAGAGAGACGTGAGGGGGTGGCTGTATTGCAGCAATAGGCCGACACCCTCTAGGCCCTATCGCCGGTCGGTGAGACGCGAGGCTGTGTTTGCCGGGTTTTCGCCTCGACCCCAAAGCGTGGATCGGAGCGCGCGCTTGGAGCCGGACCTCGACGCCTACCATCTGCCTGGACCCTCCTCTGCCGTCCCAAACCATCCCTGCCTTTCCATCCTTTTGTGTACGTGAGTTTGTTCTGTGTGTCTTGTCCCTGGGTATTAATTAAGCTTGTATAAGTTAATATTTGCACTGTGTCACATGCCTTTTTCCATTTTCCCTGTATGTAACCTTGACTGCTCCTTTTGCTTAGTGTGTGTAAATAATAAATCCTGTTACTCTTCTGTACGTCTTCTTCGTCTTCTTCTTCTTCCTCTTTACATTCGGTCGCTTTAGAGGTTTCCAAATTGAATACCTGTGGCGCGATTTCGGCCAACGTCCAGGAATCCGGTTAGTCGGGGTAACTGTTCAGCCGCAGTGCCATCCGCTCGGCAAAACAACATCTTATCCACGGTCCGTAACAATATATAGTTATGGTTTTGGGGGACAGCACTCCCGTTAGCAAGGGGGGGTTAATCCCCTTGTCCTGTTAAGCTGGCTGTCCAACCGGTCCTGGGGGTATGACGTCACTTCCGGTCGGTGGTGAGTAGGGTTGTAAGCCCAACCCGTCTTACTACCTAATTACCACCCCCAGCCGTAAGCGAGGAAATACTCCGACCCGGGCCGCAGCGTGATTGGATTGCGCCGAGCGAAGCGAGCTGCGACTCAGGCCGTTAACAAGAGACTAAACCCGACTATATCAGTTGGCCAAATCGCGCCACAGGTACTCAATTGGGAAGGGACAAAAGCGATCGGGGGAAGAAGAAACCAACGTAAAGGAATAACAGGTATTTATTAATTATGTACATGAAATGAAGAGGAAACGAAAGAAGGGCATTTACAAGGAGAAGAAGAAGCAGGTACACAGGGCAGCCTTAAAACAGTCTTATATTATAACCCTGGACAAAAGAAACAGACTCACACGAACAGGGAATGGCAGGAAGGAATGGCTGGAAGGAGGAGAAGGTCCAGGCAGACGGCAGGGCAGGAAGGTCCGGGCAAATGCACAGCGTCGAGGTTGGCTCCAGTCCACGCTCTGGTCCATGCTCCGGTCCACGCTCCGGGCTTTAGGCGACACCCGGCGGCAGCTGCACGTATATTTTCACGTGCACTGACAATGTGAATAGATCGTGTAATGTCAGCGGACCCACTCTTCTGCCTCACGATCCTTCGCACTCGTGTTCCTCTCACTCATCTTATCTCCTTCTCACCTCATCTCATCTCCTTATCACCTCATCTGTTGAAGCAGTCCCTCGCAGCCGCTTTCATTGTCCGTTCTTGTATCAAGCCGCCGGCTCCAATGACACGCCTACAGGTCGGCTCACCTCGGCGCTGGTTGGCCGGCAAGGGCTCGCTGGCTCCACCTCTGATGGTGAGTTGACGTGCCACACCTTGTTCTGGTGTTCCGCCCCCTTTTTCCTCGGCTTGAGACCGCGTGCGTAATGGCGGCTTGGTGCCAGCAAACAGCCCAAGGCAAACGGCAGCGAACGCTACCCTACTGCTACTGCACTTTGAAGAGCGGGAGAGACGATTGGGGAAATTGAAAGGGGCCTATCTGATTTGATTAATGCAACGCAGATTCAACTATTGGGAACAGATCCTTAACTGAAACACATAAAAATGAAATAACTACAGAGAGGTCCTATGGTGCTCTACGTGTTGTACATGGACTAAGTAGGGTGCGATCTTTAATAAAGCCAATTAATGGGGATATTTACAGGGGATCATTTATAAGGGGACATTTACTAAAATTTACAAAGTGAAGGTTCTAAAAACCGTAACAATATATTGTTACAGACGCGGCTTAGATGTTATTTACCGAGCGGTTTGGTATGACCACGTCTGCACAAGTTACCCGATTATACCCGAACGTTGACTAATCGCGCTACGCTAGATCAATGAAGGAAAAGACACACGGCTGGGATTAAAATGACACGACACCAGGGATACGGTTCTCAAGACCTCCGGAGGAGATTATATTAAGGCGGAAGGTTAGATTACAACTACAAGAGGGACATCATAGAAAGACAGGCACTTAGACACACTCTTATATTAACCCCAACAGACGACAGATAAACGGGACAAGGCTGACTCACACGGGGATTGATGGCAAGGAAAGCGGGTATCGATGGCTCAAGGTGCACTCTTGGCTCAAGGACAGGGTACTGTACGGTCCAGTAGATGCAGGGAGGTCACAGCGCTCGGAGGTCACGACTGGTTCTTCCTCTTCAAGCTCGGGGCGCATCTGACGTCACGTCCGGTACGTGGCCGCGTATATCCGGCGGGGAGTGACACGCCCTCGGCTCGTTAGCTCCACCCCAGATGGAATCGGCTCGTTGCTTCTCATTGGGTGTGTGCGGGGGGGTTACCGGCTCCACCCTTGACGAGGGGCTGACAGGGAGCCCTTTCGTGGTAACCCCGTGGAGCGCATGGTCATGGCGGCTAACCGAGCCAGTGTGAGGACGCACACTCCCCCCGCGCGCCGTTGTTGTAGTTGTTGTTGTAGCTGTAGTTGTTGTTGTTGCTGTAGTTGTTGTTGTTGTTGTTGTTTGGGGAAGAAGATGGGAGGAGGTAAGGGAAGGTCCTAAACTCACTACTGGTGCCATATAATCACATTCTGGTGCAACGAAGAGTCAGAATTAATGGAAACGAGTCCTTAACTGACATAGACTAAGAATAACTAGCAAGATGTCCGAAAGTTGTCTACGTGAGATGCGGTGGACCTGGGCACGACATTTAATGGGGGAAAAAGGGGAAGGTCGGTTCTACAGAGTGTTGTTTACAGACAATGGGACTAGGGAATGGGGGATTGGGGATAGTTGGGGAGTATTGGGGAAATAGGGGAATATTTACAAGCGGATATGGAGGCCAAATTCCATATTCGCAACATTGCACCCTTCTCTACCCTCGGGGCGTCCCGACCCGATAAATTTTTACCTATTTTAGTGTGGCACTCAGATGTAGTTCCCTCTACTATTAACTCTACCCTGAGTGCGACAGTTTTACAGATATTCACAAATGAGTAAATATGTCCCCCTGCGACGTTGCACCCTTCTCCTCACAGAAACACACCCACAGGATAACCGAATCCGGAAAGAATCCTCAAACTAAACATACAGCCGGTAGGGAGCATTATTTACACAAGACTACACTGATATTTACACTACGATCCAGGACCTGTTTTTGGAGGAACACATGCAGATGTTATGCATAGAGAGAGCACGCATGCCAGCATCGATACACCAACCCACGAGTGCTCTGTGGCCTACGGCCTTTAATAACGTGCAGAGCACCCTTTCCCAGCACGAAAAGCACCACCCCATCACACAGTCAGCACCATCCGGTGCACCAATAAAGTGTTTCTAAATCACTGTGTGGTGTCGCAGCCGGCCGATGTTCTGCCGCTGGTCTTGCCTTCGTGTGGTGCACTTGGCCTTCTTACTTCTTTCAAAAATAAAGAAAGGCGCCAACCGCGTCCATTTCTCTATTGTGGCCGTCAGGGGGCCAACTGTTAGTGGTTCACCTTGTATCGCATAGGTGCCACGTTGACCCATAGGTCCATCCATGGGTGGTGCTTGGCCGCAAAAGAACTGCGGTCCTTGTGGGTGGCCACAAACATTGCGGTCCATATGGTGTATCGATCCAGGCAGCAAGCAGCGAAAGTGCAGGCCCACAACTGCGTAGCCAGCACCTCTCTCTCCTCTCTCTCTGCCCCAAAGCCAGATCCTCGGAGGTGGGAGACAAAAGAAGCAGACAAGTGAGTAAGGTGGTAAGGGCGCAAAAGTGCACGCAATTTAAGGTAATGCACACTGGGGGCACATGGGAACCAGGTGAGACAGGTACGTTCCTACCGTACGCTCCCCCCCCCCCCCCACCAGGTAACCTACATGGCCCCTCCCTTACCCCTTACTGTATCCACAAAACACAACACTACCCATAAACATCTACTTTACAAATCAACAAACATCCCTACTGTCTTCCCCGTTCCTCCCATAAACCAAATTCGTCTTCTCTCCCTCCTAACCAATCAAATTTGCCATTTTCAACTCAACATCATAATTTGCCATCACCAATTCATCATCAGTCCCTCCTAAGGAGGGAGAGATGGAATCACCCCAATGTCTCATCCACGTCGTGATGCGTCTCACAAATCCAACAGCAGTCCTTACTTCCTGCAACACAAAACAAAGAAAACACAGGTGTGGAGTCATCATCATCACCTCTGGTAAGTGGCTGCGTATGGTGCGACAGGTTCATCAATCCTAACTATTTCCTAAATGACTTTACAACTTTACACTACCCGGGGTCTTCCTCCGGCCAAACCATTGGCCCTCTTACACTATGGGTTCTAAAAACCAATTCCCATTGGCCAAACTGTGGTGCTTTTCAATTTGGGGTCTCACTCCCCCGATTCATCTCTCGGTGCCCTCGCACAATTTCTGGGCTGTGGCGTGTACCTCTACCAGCGGGTCTACCCACCTGCACACCTCCACCACTGCAGTTGCCTCCGAGCTTACCTGCTCCTCACCCTAACCTAACTACCTGGGGAAGGCCCTCTGGCGCTCTCCCCACTCGGTGCCCTCTCTGGCACTGGGCTACCCGATCCACACCCGGGATCCTCAGGCACCCACTCACAACTACCGGCTCCCAGAGCCCACCTGCGGCCTCACCTGGCCGACATCCTCACAGTGGTGGAGTGCCCAACCAACTACACGCATTAACAGGCTACACGCCCAGCCATTTCCACAACACTAATGCACCCATCCTCAATACCATTCTGTCACCCGCACCACAGATGCCAATATCCAACCACAATTTACCTGTACCCTCTACCTAACACTTACACTACCCGCCCCGGGTACTCGTGAAAGGGGTCCACTCTTCCCCCATCCACACCTTCGCACCATGCACACCACTCCGTACCACTTACTCCAACTCTCTCCACACACCTGTACTTGCACACCTGTGCTCTCACACCTGGTGCCACCTGCACCCTTCTCTCCCCAAGCGCATTCACGCTGATCCACACACTCACTACTCACACACTGCTCCACACACCTGTCCAGTTGCACACCTGTGCAATCACACCTGTTCAATTCTCACACACATGGCATCATCTCAGCTAACTACTCCCTTCTGAAACTTGCGCTTCCCAGTCGTCCCTTTAAACTATTGCGCTCCCACGTCATTATCATCCACACTAATCTACCTGCGTCCCCACTACAGGTATCAGTCACTAACTAAACTTAACGTTACCTAATGTCATCTTCGCTAGATCCCTATCGATATAACCTAACCCACCCGGGCTAGTTTTCACTGCCATACACCCCATAAGCTATTGCTCCTTTGCCCCACTATGGGAAGGGTGGCAGGGATGCCCCCCTTACCCACAGGGCCCATCGCTCACTACCAATTTTGCACATCAAATTTCAACAAATTAAAAATTTGCCAATCCTACTCATCATCTGCCAATCACTACTGCCAATCCCTTGCCAATCATCAAATTTTGTTTTTCTCTAATTTTGGGTCCAAAACACTAACCTCATCACCCAGTCTACTCACTACTGCCTCTCGGTGCGCCAATTCCCGTCCAAAGCCCGGCTTCGTAAAGCCAAGCCATGAATGCGGGTTGTTCTGTGCCAGCGGCTGGATGCGTCCGGCACTCGGTGCAGGGACGGGGGCTTACCCGGGCCGAGATCCCACGCACCATCTCGGCACGGAGCCATCCAATGTCCCGCTCTCGACCTGCCGGCACGTCTCACCAAAAAGTGGTCGCCATGACGACCCTTTCCATTGGGCTGCCAGCTCCGCCTAGTGGAGCACGGACGCGGCCGTTCAAAGCGAGGCCCGGCACGCACCGAGGGCCCGCTTCGGCTAAAAGTCGACCTAACCTCTAACCTGGTTACCGTCGATGCTTCACCTGGATTCTTACACCCCGCAGCCCGTTCCTTGCTCACACATCCAGCCGTCTCCATGCTCCTCGTACCTTTCCTTACACACCCAGGTACTCTCATTCCACTCACAGCCTTGGTCACACACCTGACCACCGAGCACCTTGGCACACACTCGTTGGTCGCACACCTCACCAACACACCTCTTCGCGCCCCCTCCTCTGTCACCTCCTCTGTGACAATCACAGGGGTGCTCTCATTCGCACACCCAACCACGTGCCTCACCACCAACTCCAGCGTGCATTCCCACTCACGCTCTACCATTCCAGGTGTGCTTCCTTCCATCCCAGGTGTACATCCTCGCTCACCTGTCACAACCAACTCACTCTCCTTGTCACTCTCACTACTCTCACCTCCATTCTTGACAGCGCACTCACCCTTACTCTTGACAGCGCACTCTTTCCTCATGCACCTGTCCGTCACACACCTTTCTCGCGCACACTCTCCCGTTACACCCTCTGTAACACTCACCACAGGTGTGCATTCTTCCTTGCCTTTGACAGCGCACTCTTTCCCCATGCACCTGTCCGTCACACACCTTTCTCGCGCACACTCTCCCGTCACACCCTCTGTAACACTCACCACAGGTGTGCATTCTTCCTTGCCTTTGACAGCGCACTCTTTCCCCATGCACCTGTCCGTCACACACCTTTCTCGCGCACACTCTCCCGTCACACCCTCTGTAACACTCACCACACCGCGCTTCCATGTGCCCCCTCGCACACGCGCTACGACCGACTCATTCTCGCCAGCACCCTCACTCCTTGGCACGCACTTTTTCCTCACACACCCCAGAGTCGGACTTCCTCGCACACCTCCTTTTTCGCACACCAGACCTGTCGCACACTTCACCAGTGGCCTCTCACGAACACCCGGGTCCATCTCGACCCCCAAGCTTCTTAAATCCCCTGGCGCATCATACGCACGACCATATTGGTCACCACTTACACCGGGTCCTCTTCCATTTCGCTTCTCCTCCATCACCTGCGAATCCCTCATCCGGTTAATGAGCACATCATCACGATCCAAACACAGACTTTGGACCAATTCTTTTACTTCCTCCTTTATCTCCTTCTTATCCCCTCTCCGTCGCTTCTTAATTTCGCTCATCCCTTCTTCCACTTCTTCTAATTTCTGCTTCACCTCTTTTATTCCCCGGTACGTCTCCTCAAGCTCGTCCTCCAAGGCTACCTTGACCGTTTCCATGTGCGTCCTCACCTGCCGGTCCTTCGTCTCCATTACCTCTATCACCTCGTCCAGCCTCGTTGTCAGTCCCTCACGTACCATCTGACATTCCCTCTTTGTCGCTATCAAGTCGTTTTTTATGTCGTTTTGTGTCGCTTTTAACCCTCCTAATACCGCAGTGTTCCTTTGAACCTGCCCCACTAGTTCTTTTTGTCCCTCCGTCAGCTGTTCCACCTCCTGCGTCAGGTCCTCTATGCCCCCTTGTAACTTTACAGTCCCCTTTCTCACCTCCTTCTCCATGTGCTCCTCACAGTGCCTCACCTCCTCGCGCACTCCTCCGACCTCCTCACTCACACCTCTTCTGATCTCTTCTCCCATCACTTGCATCTCCTGTCCAGATGCCACCCTCATCTGCTCCATTTCCTCCCTGTGAGCATCCAGTTTGGTTTCTACCCCCATTCTGACCCCCTCTATCTGCTGCCCCATTTGGTTAACTTCCCTTTCCGCTTGGTCCCTCATGTCCCTCAATTTGCCTTCCATCCTGTTTTCTAACCCCATTAACCCCTCCTGTATTTCCCCTAATCTATTGTCTAATTTCCCAAATTTCTCGTCTAATCCCTTAAAATTATTGTCTAATCCCCTAAAATTATTGTCTAATCCCTCACCAGTACCCCTCGCTTCGTCCCTCATTACCCCCATTTGGTTTCCCATTACCCCCAATTGCTCACTCTGAGCATCCATCCCGTTCCCCATTACCCCCATTTGGCCCTCCAATCGCTCACTATTAGCCCTCATTTGCTCACTATTCTGGGCCATAAGGGCCTTCATTTGTAGAAAAAAAAGGTTCAAATCCACCAGGGGCGCTGCCACGGTCGCGGGCGTGGACGCCGTGGCCATCTGCGAGGCGCCATTTTGCGCGCCCGCTACTTTGTGCGTGACGGCGCTATTTTGCGAACCTGCTACCCTCACTGCTTCGCTCTCCTCGCGTCCCTCAATTTGGTCCTGGACCGACCCTGCCTCACTCTCCTCTACCGGACCCCAGCTGTCTTGGTCTGCCATAGCGCGACTTTCAAAATTCGGGTTTTTATTTTCGTATAACAAATTCAAATTTCGCCGTTATAATTTCGCGCGGGAAACGCGCTCCGAATCGATTCTACTACAAATTTGGGCCTAATAAATTTAGTCCCGGGTCCGAATTCCACTCCTCGACACCAATTGTTACGGACGCGGCTTAGATGTTATTTACCGAGCGGTTTGGTATGACCACGTCTGCACAAGTTACCCGATTATACCCGAACGTTGACTAATCGCGCTACGCTAGATCAATGAAGGAAAAGACACACGGCTGGGATTAAAATGACACGACACCAGGGATACGGTTCTCAAGACCTCCGGAGGAGATTATATTAAGGCGGAAGGTTAGATTACAACTACAAGAGGGACATCATAGAAAGACAGGCACTTAGACACACTCTTATATTAACCCCAACAGACGACAGATAAACGGGACAAGGCTGACTCACACGGGGATTGATGGCAAGGAAAGCGGGTATCGATGGCTCAAGGTGCACTCTTGGCTCAAGGACAGGGTACTGTACGGTCCAGTAGATGCAGGGAGGTCACAGCGCTCGGAGGTCACGACTGGTTCTTCCTCTTCAAGCTCGGGGCGCATCTGACGTCACGTCCGGTACGTGGCCGCGTATATCCGGCGGGGAGTGACACGCCCTCGGCTCGTTAGCTCCACCCCAGATGGAATCGGCTCGTTGCTTCTCATTGGGTGCGTGCGGGGGGGTTACCGGCTCCACCCTTGACGAGGGGCTGACAGGGAGCCCCTTCGTGGTAACCCCGTGGAGCGCATGGTCATGGCGGCTAACCGAGCGGGTGTGAGGACGCACACTCCCCCCGCGCGCCGTTGTTGTAGTTGTTGTTGTAGCTGTAGTTGTTGTTGTTGCTGTAGTTGTTGTTGTTGTTGTTGTTTGGGGAAGAAGATGGGAGGAGGTAAGGGAAGGTCCTAAACTCACTACTGGTGCCATATAATCACATTCTGGTGCAACGAAGAGTCAGAATTAATGGAAACGAGTCCTTAACTGACATAGACTAAGAATAACTAGCAAGATGTCCGAAAGTTGTCTACGTGAGATGCGGTGGACCTGGGCACGACATTTAATGGGGGAAAAAGGGGAAGGTCGGTTCTACAGAGTGTTGTTTACAGACAATGGGACTAGGGAATGGGGGATTGGGGATAGTTGGGGAGTATTGGGGAAATAGGGGAATATTTACAAGCGGATATGGAGGCCAAATTCCATATTCGCAACAATATATATATATCTATATCTATATATATATATATATCTATATATATATATATATATATATATATATATATATATATATATATATATATATATATATATATATATATATATATATATATATATTGTTGCGGAGATGAGGACTGTATTTTTTTTGATTGTGTGCTGTATTATTATTATTATTGTTTATTCTGCGCCCCCCTACCTCCGGAGCTGTGTAAAGGTGAAAGGGCATCCCATAATTAGTCCACAAGCATACACGTCAGCCAAATAATAGAATACCCCTGTTTGATAGTTATCTCTTATTCTGTGTTTTAGGGTAAGGCTGTGTCTCCCATTAATTGAAGTACTCCATTGCACCAGTGAAAGAGAATAGATCCCCTTTCATTCCCATCCCCCAAAATCTCCATTTCCTTTTACATCCCCCCTCTCGTGATTGCCAACCCTCGATTGTCAATTACCTCCCCTCCAAAACCGCCATTGACCACGAGGCAGGGTCGGAGAAGAAAGGCGTGTCTCCACCTCGTCATAGAGGGGAGGAGTGAGCCAGAGGGTCGCATGACCAACCAGGGCCGAGGTGAGCACACCGATGGGCGTGTCCTGAAGGCCGGCGGCTTGATCGCTAGAGGCGCTATAAAGGCGCGCGCACAAGTGGCGTGAGAGAGGGAGTCGTCAGTTGGTCGTCAGTGGAGGGTCAGTGGTTGCGTTGGTTGCGGTAAGAAGTCGGTGGTGAGAAGTGGTGGCGTCGAGTGGTCAGTGGTTACATTGGTTGCGTTGAGTTGTCGGTGGTGAGGAGACACCAGGGCCAAGAGAGAGAAGATTCAAGGTCAATTACCAGCAGTTGCGCCAGAGACGGCAGACGCGCCCTGAGGTGAACCAGAGAAGCAGCTTTGGCTCCACAAGCAGCGTTGACTCCACCAGGCAGCTTCAACCCGTTACCCCGCGGGGACCAGATAGCGGTGGCATCGGTGGCCGTCGAGGTCCAGCCGACGTCCCGTGCGGGATCAAGCCCGAACCATCTGCCCCAGCTGAACCTTCCCATTCCTCCTTCCAGCATTCATTCCTTTCCTCCACCCTTCTTGTGTACGTGAGTTTGTTCTGTGTGTCTTGTCCCTGGGTATTTAATTAAGTCTGGATAAGCTAGTATTTGCACTGTGTCACCTGCGTCTTATGTGTTGTAAATAAACGTGACTGCTTGCTTTTTGCTTATGTGTGTAAATAGTAAATAAATTCAGTAGTATTTCCAAACCTTTCTTTGCCTTCGTCTTCCTCTTTGCATTCGTCGTTTTAGTCTTTTCCCTCATTGAGCAGCCGCGGTGCGATCCGGCCAAAGTTCTGGGTGAATCGGGTGAGTCGGGGATCCTGTAACGGTCGCGGTTGGACCATCCGCTCGGCCCATCATACCATCTAAACCGCGATCAGTAACAATTGGTTGTCAGGAGTTGGGATTCGGACCTGGGACTAAATTTGTTAGGCCCAAATTTTGGAACACCAATTGTGTTATTAAGTAACAATTGGTGTCGGGAAGTGGGATTGGACCCGAAGCGCGCTTAACGCGCTCAAAATTACAAGCTGCCGAAATTGTGTTTTAAAGAAATAAAACCCGAATTTTGAAATCGCGCCATAGCTGGTCAAGGCGATCGAATGCCGGTGGGTGAGCTAGAGGAGGGGTTAGGAGTAACCCAGGATCAAATGGAGGGGAGCAATGAGGAGGCGGTTGAGGGAGTATCAGATGCACAAAATGGCGTCCTCGCGCATGTGGGTGTAGCGGCACCAAATTTTGCCGCACCCGCGACCGTAGCAGCGCCAGTGGTGGATTGGAATCTCTTTATGATCCAAATGAAGGCCCTTATGGACAACAATAGTGAGCAATTGGAAGCCAAAATGGGAGACCAAATTGGAGGTTTGAAAAACAGTATAGAGGCTCAGAGTGAGCAAATGGGGGTAATGGGGAACCGGATGGATGCTCAGAGTGAGCAATTGGGAGTAATGAGGGACGAAGCGAGGGGTACCGGTGAGGGATTAAAACATGGGTTAACGGGGGTGGAAAATAGAATGGCTGCCCAGGAGAATCAGTTAGAGGGGGTGAAAAATGGGTTAATGGGGTTAGAAAATAGGATGGAGGACAAATTGCGGGAAATAGGGGAGCAATCCGCCCGAGAAATTAAACAAATGGGCGAGCAGATAGAGGAGGTAAAAATCGGAGTTGAAACCAAATTGGATGCTCAGAGGGATGAATTGGGACAGATGAGGGTGGCATCTACAAGGGAGATGGAGGAGATGAAAGAGGAGATACGACGAGGTGTGAGTGAGGAGGTCTCGGGGCTACGCGAGGAGGTAAAGCGAGGTGAGAAGCGTATGGAGAAAGAGGTGAGAAATAATATGGCTAGGTTACAGGGGGAAATAGAAGATCTGACGGAGGAGGTGGAACAGCTGACGGAGGGACAGATGGAGTTAGTGGAGCAGGTTCAAAGGAACACTGCAGTACTAGGAGGGTTAAAGGCGACACAAAAAGAAATTAAAAACGAATTAATAGCGACACAGAGGCAATGTCAGATGGTACGTGAGGAACTGACAATGAGGGTGGACGAGGTGACAGAGATAATGGAGACAAAGGACCGGCAGGTGAGGATGCACATAGAGACGGTCACGGTAGCCTTAGAGGACGAACTGGAGGAGACGCACCGGGGAATAAAAGAGGTGAAGCAAAAATTAGAGGAAGTGGAAGAGGTGAGTGAAATTAAGAAGGGACGGACAGAAACTAAGAGGGAGATAAAGGAGGAAGTAATGGAATTGGTACAAGGTCTGTGCTCGAATCGTGATGTGCTGCTCACTAACCAAATAAAGAGTTTGCAGGTGGCAAAAGAGGTGCGGAGACGAGGTGCCAAGGTGAGTGGCGATATAATCGGCAATGTATATGATGTGAGGAAAGCTTCAGTCGGCTTGGGGATTGGTTTGGATCCGGGTGTTCGTGAAAGGCCGTTGGTGAAGTGTGTGACAGGTCTGGTGTGCGAAAAAAGAGGTGTGCGAGAATGTCCGACCATGGGGTGTGTGAGGAAAAAGTGTGCGCCGACCAGTGAGTGTGCTGTCGAGAGTGAGTCGGTAGTAGCGCGGGTGCGAGGGAGCACATGGAAGCGCGGTGTGGTGAGTGTTACGGAGGAAGTAACGAAAGAGTGTGCGCGAGAAAGGTGTGTAACGGACAGGTGCATGGGGAAAGAGTGCGCTGTCAAGAGTGAAGGAGAATGCACGCCTGTGGTGAGAGTTACAGAGGATGTAACGGGAGAGTGTGCGCAAGAGTGTGCGCGAGAAAGGTGTGTAACGGACGGGTGCATGAGGAAAGAGTGTGCTGTCGAGAGTAAGGGTGAGTGCGCTGTCAAGAATGGAGGTGAAAGTAGTGAGAGTGACACGGAGCGTGAGTTGGTTGTGACAGGTGAGCGAGGATGTACACCTGGAATGGAAGAATGCACACCTGGAATGGTAGAGCGTGAGTGGGAATGCACACTTGAGTTGGTCGTGAGGCACGTGGTTGGGTGTGCGGGTGAGAGCACACCTGTGGTTGTCACAGAGGAGGTGACCGAGGAGGGGGCGCGAAGAGGTGTGTTGGTGAGGTGTGCGAGCGACGAATGTGTGCCAAGGTGTTCGGTGGTCAGGTGTGTGACCAAGTCGGTGAGCGGAATGAGTGTACCAAGGTGTGTAAGGAAAGGTACGAGGAGCATGGGAACAGCTGGAGGTATGAGCAAGAAAGGGGTAGCGTATGCATGTAAGCATGCAGGTGAAGCATCGACGGTAACCGGGTTAGAGGTTAGAACGACTTATAGCCGAATCGGGCCCTCGGTGCGCGTCGGGCAGCTTCGCGTGCCGCGAGGACCAGCGGGGATCCGAACCACGGCGGTTTCGAAAGAACCGCCGTACGCGAGCCACGCTGTGCCTCGCTTGGAACGGCCGCGTCCGGGCTCCACTAGGCGGAGCGGGCAGCCCGATAGGAAGGGTCGTCATGGCGACCACTTTCTATTGAGACGTGCCGGCAGGTCGAGATCGGGACATTGGATGGCTCCGCGCCGAGGTGGTGCGTGGGATCTCGGCACGGGTAAGCCCCCGTCCCTGCACCGAGTGCCGGACGCATCCAGCCGCTGGCACAAAACAACCCGCATTCATTGCTCAGCTGTACGAAGCCGAGCTTTAGAAGGGAATTGGCGCACCGAGAGGATCTAATAAGTAGACGGGTGATGAGGATAGTGTTTTGGACCCAAAATTAGAAAAAGGCGAAATTTGATGATTGGTACGGTGATTGGCAGATGATTGGCAGAATTTTTGATTGGGGGATTTAGGTGTGCGAAATTGATAGTAGGACCTCCCCGATGTGGTGGGATGGCAAATCCACCATCCCTCACAGACGGTGGGGGCAATGCGCTATAGTTTATGGGGTTGATGGCAGTGAAAACTAGCCCGGGTGGGTTAGGATATGGTGTGTAGGGCCCTAGAAGATTGACATTAGGTGACGTTAAGATTAGTTAGTGACTGATACCTGTAGTGGGGACGCAGGTAGATTAGTGTGGATTATAATGACGTGGGAGCGCAATAGTTTAAAGGGACGACTGGGAAGCGCAAGTTTCAGAGGGGAGTAGTTAGCTGAGATGATGCCGTGTGTTTGAAGATTGAACAGGTGTGATTGAACAGGTGTGATTGCACAGGTGTGCAACTGAACAGGTGTGTGGAGCAGTGTATGAGTGAGTGAAGGTGATTGTGTATTGTGCTGACCCAATGGTCCAGGAAGAGGAGGAGGGTGCAGGTGGCACCAGGTGATTGCACAGGTGTGCAACAACAGGTGTATGTGGCTGTGTGGAATAAATGGTAGTGTGAAATAAATGGAGTATTGGAATGGATGGTCGTGGAGTGAGTATGGTGGAAATTGTGGAGTGGAGTGGATGGTGCGGAGGTGTGAATGGGGGAAGAGTGGACCCCCATCACGGATACCCGGGGCGGGTAGTGTAAGTGTTAGGTAGAGGGTACAGGTAAATTGTGGTTGGATATTGGCATCTGTGGTGCGGGTGAAAGAATGGTCTTTGGATGGGTGCATTAGTGTTGTGGAAATGGCTGGGCGTGTAGCCTGTTAGTGTGTGTAGTTGGTTTGGGCACTCCACCACTGTGAGGATGTCGGCCAGGTGAGGCCGCAGGTGGGCTCTGGGAGCCGGTAGTAGTTGTGTGGATGGGGCCCGAGGATCCGGAGGACGGACCCGGGTAGCCCAGTGCCAGAGGGCACCGAGTGGGGTGACAGAGCCAGGAGGTGCTTTCCCCAGTTAGTTAGGTTAGGGTGAGGAGCTAGGTAAGCTCGGGTGGCAACTGCAGTGGTGGAGGTGTGCAGGTGGGTAGACCTGCTGGGAGAGCTACACGTCGCAGCCCAGAAATTGTGCGAGGGCACCGGGAGATGAATCGGGGGAGTGAGACCCCAAATTGAGAAGCACCACAGTTTGGTCAATGGGAATTGGTTTTTAGAACCCATAGTGTAAGTTGGCCAATGGATTGGCAGGGAAAGACCCCGGGTAGTGTAAAGTGTGTTAAAGTCATTTAGAGGATAGTTAGGAAGAAGGATCTCCTCGCACCATCTGCATCCACTCACCTGAGGTGACAGGTACTCCACACCATGCCATGTTTTGATTATTTTTTATGATGCAAATGTTTGGATTGTGAGACGCATCATGACATGGGTGTGACATTGTGCTTTGATGTTCCATCTCTGCCTCCTTATGAGGATTGATGATGAATTTGGTGATGGCAAATTTTGAAGTAGAGGGATTGTGGGGACGAATTTGGTATAGAGGAAATATGGGGAGACGTGACAGTAGCGACGGATTGGTAATGTGTAGATTTTGTACATATGGGGTAAGGGCAAGGGTAGTGTAGGTGACGGGGGGGTGAGGTACGGTAGGGACGAGCTTTCTCATTTCGCTCTCCGTACGCATTTCGCCTTGCATTGCCTTATTGATGCCGACCTTACCCCTCGCTCATTTGTCTTTCCCCTTTTGTCTCCCACATGACCTGTGCGCCATTGGGCGCCGAGGGGAGCGTGCGTGGGTCGGCCATTGTGCGCCCGAAATTCCCAGAACCAGCTGTCTGCATCGATGCACCACATTATGGACCACATGCCTGTGGCCGAGCACCACTTATGGACCCCATGGGTTGGGGCATGGCCCCTCTGCTGGAACCGGCCATGAGGGCCCGAAATCTTGCTGGCGGACCTTGGCCACAGGGCACCGATGCCCCACAGGTGAACCACACGTAGTCGGCCCTGTGGGCCATAAATAAAGAAAATAAAAAGGACACATTGGGCACACTTTATTGCAAATAGGCCGCCAGTAAGAAAATGAAAGAATGACAACATCTGGAAGAACAAATAATAATAACCAGCAGAGGGAGCCGAAGAGCAAGAGATCACCTGCAGGGTTAGGGGTTGTTGATTTATTTTTTATTGTTGAACACTGATGAACTATGGTGACTGCACCGATTGGTGCTTGAGGGTGTGTATTGGTGCGTTTTTAGGTGCTTTCATGGTGCATTGATGCAGAGCAGACTGTCTCCCCCCCAGAAAGAACAATCACAGGTCCTGGGTTAGTTTTGTAAATAAAAATAGCGTCATTGTAAATAATGCTTCCCACCGTCAGTGTGTAGTTTGAAGACCATTCCGCAATTCGGTTAACTGTGGGCGTAAGTCTGTTAGGCAGGGTGCAATGGAGCAGCGGGACACATTTATTTATGTTTTAAAACTGTCGCACTCAGGGTCAGGTTAAAAGTAGAGGGAACTACACCTACGTGTCACACTAAATAAAAGTTGTAGGCCCGTAACGTGCCTAAGAGGAGGAGGGTGCAGTGTTGCGGAGCTGAGGACTGTATTTTTTTTGATTGTGTGCTGTATTATTATTATTATTGTTTATTCTGCGCCCCCCTACCTCCGGAGCTGTGTAAAGGTGAAAGGGCATCCCATAATTAGTCCACAAGCATACACGTCAGCCAAATAATAGAATACCCCTGTTTGATAGTTATCTCTTATTCTGTGTTTTAGGGTAAGGCTGTGTCTCCCATTAATTGAAGTACTCCATTGCACCAGTGAAAGAGAATAGATCCCCTTTCATTCCCATCCCCCAAAATCTCCATTTCCTTTTACATCCCCCCTCTCGTGATTGCCAACCCTCGATTGCCAATTACCTCCCCTCCAAAACCGCCATTGACCACGAGGCAGGGTCGGAGAAGAAAGGCGTGTCTCCACCTCGTCATAGAGGGGAGGAGTGAGCCAGAGGGTCGCATGACCAACCAGGGCCGAGGTGAGCACACCGATGGGCGTGTCCTGAAGGCCGGCGGCTTGATCGCTAGAGGCGCTATAAAGGCGCGCGCACAAGTGGCGTGAGAGAGGGAGTCGTCAGTTGGTCGTCAGTGGAGGGTCAGTGGTTGCGTTGGTTGTGGTAAGAAGTCGGTGGTGAGAAGTGGTGGCGTCGAGTGGTCAGTGGTTACGTTGGTTGCGTTGAGTTGTCGGTGGTGAGGAGACACCAGGGCCAAGAGATAGAAGGTTCAAGGTCAATTACCAGCAGTTGCGCCAGAGACGGCAGACGCGCCCTGAGGTGAGCCAGAGAAGCAGCTTTGGCTCCACAAGCAGCGTTGACTCCACCAGGCAGCTTCAACCCGTTACCCCGCGGGGACCAGATAGCGGTGGCATCGGTGGCCGTCGAGGTCCAGCCGACGTCCCGTGCGGGATCAAGCCCGAACCATCTGCCCCAGCTGAACCTTCCCATTCCTCCTTCCAGCATTCATTCCTTTCCTCCACCCTTCTTGTGTACGTGAGTTTGTTCTGTGTGTCTTGTCCCTGGGTATTTAATTAAGTCTGGATAAGCTAGTATTTGCACTGTGTCACCTGCGTCTTATGTGTTGTAAATAAACGTGACTGCTTGCTTTTTGCTTATGTGTGTAAATAGTAAATAAATTCAGTAGTATTTCCAAACCTTTCTTTGCCTTCGTCTTCCTCTTTGCATTCGTCGTTTTAGTCTTTTCCCTCATTGAGCAGCCGCGGTGCGATCCGGCCAAAGTTCTGGGTGAATCGGGTGAGTCGGGGATCCTGTAACGGTCGCGGTTGGACCATCCGCTGGGCCCATCATACCATCTAAACCGCGATCAGTAACAATATATATATATATATATATATATATATATATATATATATCTATCTATATATATATATATATATATATATATATATATATATATATATATATATATATATATATATATATATATCTATCTATATATATATATATATATATATATATATATATATATATATATATATATATATATATATATATATTGTAACGGATTTGAGAAGTGTAACAATTTTGAGAAAGTGTAACGAATGTGAAAAGTATGGTTTTGTTGTGTGTAACACCCTCATAATGTAAAGAATGGTCACAGCTCGTCCTCTTAGTTAATTCCATAAACCTACACACAGGACACGATATATCCTTTTAAATAGTTAGTCCCTTATTCTCTGTGTAGGCTAGGGATGTGTTTCCCACTAGTTTGACTCTTCATTGCACCGAATTAAATAAGAGTAGGCCCTCCGACGCCCCATGGCAGCTTCCAAGTGCCAGGTTTGCACTTTGCTGCATTTTCATCTGCCGTCCACTTTGCAGCAGTTGACTCCATTACGCACGAGGTAACGCCGAAGAAGAAAGGCGGGTCTCCACCTCGTCATAGAGGGGAGGAGTAAGTCGGCCCCGCTCATCCAACCCAGAACGAGGGGTTTGGCTTGAGAGGGCGGAGAGAGAACGTTTGGGGAAGGTTCGAAAAGGGTGAAGGGCGGGGCCTATATAACCCGCTGCGGGATGCTCCCCAGAGGAGATGAGCTGAGAGGAGGGATGAGTTCTGGGTCCAGGAGATGCGCTGGAGACGAGCAGGTGAGTAGTGTAATAATGTTGCTTCTGGGACACCTCCGTTTAACATGGGAAATCCCTATCTAATGTCATTTACCCCCTTGTCTTTTTCAAAAATCATAAACACCTCTATTTCTCCCACCCTCATCTTTATGAACCTTTTGTCTGTAGTACCTATCCTTAATGTTGTTCATTAGACCACTCAAACACTACAAATATTTGTTTTCTCTTATAGACCTATCATCCTTCTTCTACATATCATCTGGCAGATTAATCTTTGACCCACTCAAACATTGACCCATTCACTTCCATATTAATTCTTTCCCTCCCTCATTGCCCCTAAAGACCTCTATTTCTCTCACCCTGTTCTTTACGAACCTTCTAACCTTTTGACATGTTATCCTTATTCATTAGACCACTTAAACACCTGTGATCCTTCTGACCTTATGAACCTTTTAACCTCTTACTCTTAATATCATCTGGTGAATATAACCCACTCAAACAACGACCCTACAAATATTTGTTTATGTGTGGGAAATAATTTAATTCTCCTACAACTCTCCTCACCGTCTAATACATTAACAAAAAATATGTTTGAGTTTGGTTCTTTATTAAGATATTTTAACTGAGCTAAGATAAAATGGTAAACCTCCCTCAATGTTCTTATTTGAGCGCCTCCAGTGCCACACACTTTTTGGTAGGCTCTGCCCACCTTTTGTTAAGCTCCGTCCACTTTTTGAAAAACCCCGCCCACTTTTTGGTAAGCCACGCCCACCTTTTACTAAGCCCCGCCCACTTTTTGTTAAGCCACGCCCACTTTTTGCTATGTCCCGCCCCCTTTGCTAAGCTCCGCCCACTTTTGCTAAGTCCCACCCACTTTATAAACTCTTCAGCATTGTATCATTTCCAGGTAAAACATTACATCATTTTCAGGGAATTTCCATCACATCATTTCCAGTTAAGACACGCCCAGGGAATTTCCACAGGAAATGACACACACCCAGCCCTTCTTATAAAAGGCACCGACCACACAGGCTTTTTCAAACACGCTTTCTGCTTCACTTGAGAATGGACTCCTATGCCGAAATGGAATGGGATAACTTTGCTATTCCTTGGAGTCCTACTACCTGTGTAGAACTCAACCTTCAGATTGATGAACTGGACTCGAACCTCTTATCAATGGAGGTAAGTTTGTTTATTTATTTATTTATTTATTTAATTTTTTTTTTTTTTTTTTTTTTAGATGAGACTCATGTAAGAGTTAACAAAGTTTATTTTAATATTCATAGAGCTTGATTTATACAAATAAAAATATTGTATTAAATTAATACATTGTTATTTTCTTTCACAGGAAATTGTATCTGAGATACGAAATGAAAATTCTGCTTTTAACACAACTTGGGATGAAGTTATTTTTTTGTTTGAAGACATTTTGAACAACCAAGACCCCCAGAACGAGTTCTACCTTGATGACCCAGCCAAAGAGTTATACCTTGGAGATCCACAAAATCCTGAAAAAGAGTTTTACCATGATGATACTTGTTGTGAGTTATCAAAACAAAACCCACTGAACAAGTTCTACCTTGATGAGCCAGAATACAAGTCATACATTGGAGACCCACAAATTTCTGAAAATTGGGAAAGGGGAGTTCTCCCTGATGGTCCGCAGTTATACTATGTGAGACACATCATAGAAACCCTAAAAAATTGTGAAATGGGAATTCTCCCTGATGGTCCGCAGTTATACTATGTGAGACACATCATAGAAACCCTAAAAAATTGGGCAAGGAGAGTTCTCCCTGATGGTCCGCAGTTATACTATGTGAGACACATCATAGAAACCCTAAAAAATTGGGAAACGGGAATTCTCCCTGATGGTCCGCAGTTATACTATGTGAGACACATCATAGAAACCCTAAAAAATTGGGAAACGGGAATTCTCCCTGATGGTCCGCAGTTATACTATGTGAGACACATCATAGAAACCCTAAAAAATTGGGCAAGGAGAGTTCTCCCTGATGGTCCGCAGTTATACTATGTGAGACACATCATAGAAACCCTAAAAAATTGGGAAAGGGAAGTTTTCCCTGATGGTCCGCAGTTATACTATGTGAGACTTATCACGGAAACCCCAAATATTTCTGAAAATTGTGGTTCTACCTTGGGGACTTGGAAAGATGGTTATATTTTTGGAGACTCGGAATGGGGGTTTTGTTTTGATGACTCGGAATGTGATACCTATCTTGGAGGCTCAACAGGAATGTGGTTATACCTTGGGAACTTGGAAAGTTGGTTTTATTTTGGAGACTCTACCTGTGGGGTCCATCTTGGAGACTCTTTGGATTCTAAAGCAATGAACAATGTTCTTTGTTTAATGACGCTTGATTTAAGCAATATCAAGAAAGTTCGAGGAAGAAAATGCTGGAAAATTCTTTCTTCCCATTTCTACTTCTTCAAACTTGAAAGCCTTGAAAGACAGAATTGGAAGAAGAGGAAAAAAAAAAAAAAAGAAATACATATTTTTAAAAAAGAAGAAAAAAAAGATTATGTTAGGGTTTGGGTGGGATTTTGAATGTGAGGGTTAGGGATGGGGTTGGGTTAGGGATGGGGTTGGGTTAGGGTTGGGATTTTGAATGTGAGGGTTAGGGTTGGGGTTGGGTTAGGGATGGGGTTGGGTTCGGGTTGGGATTTTGAATGTGAGGGTTGGGGTTGGGTTAGGGATGGGATTGGGTTAGGGTTGGGATTTTGAATGTGAGGGTTAGGGATGGGTTGGGGTTGGGTTAGGGATGGGGTTGGGTTAGGGTTGGGATTTTGAATGTGAGGGTTAGGGATGGGGTTGGGTTAGGGATGGGGTTGGGTTAGGGATGGGGTTGGGTTAGGGATGGGGTTGGGTTAGGGATTGGGTTGGGTTAGGGATGGGGTTGGGTTAGGAATGGGTTGGGTTAGGGATGGGGTTGGGTTAGGGATGGGTTTGGGTTAGGGATGGGTTTGGGTTAGGAATGGGTTTGGGTTAGGGATGGGGTTGGGTTAGGGTTTGTATATTATTATGACTCACTCACACATACACAAAAGTTAAGCCCCAACTGGAAAGTTGAGGGATTCTGTGTTTGGGGTTCACAGATTTAAAAACGTATCCCCATTATACACACACAAAAGTTAAGCCCCAACTGAAAAGTTGTGGGATTCTGTGTTTGGGGTTCACAGATTTAAAAACGTATCCCCATTATACACACACAAAAGTTAAGCCCCAACTAAAAAGTTGTGGGATTCTGTGTTTGGGGTTCACAGATTTAAAAACGTATCCCCATTATACACACACAAAAGTTAAGCCCCAACTAAAAAGTTGTGGGATTCTGTGTTTGGGGTTCACAGATTTAAAAACGTATCCCCATTATACACACACAAAAGTTAAGCCCCAACTGAAAAGTTGTGGGATTCTGTGTTTGGGGTTCACAGATTTAAAAACGTATCCCCATTATGCACACACAAAAGTTAAGCCCCAACTAAAAAGTTGTGTGATTCTGTGTTTGGGGTTCACAGATTTAAAAACGTATCCCCATTACATTTTATTTATTTATTTATTATTTTCAAGGGTATTATCTGCTTACTTGTGTTTTTTGTAATTCTTGCGAGTAAAATGAACCCAAGATTTCTTCTCCATTTAAATCATATAATTTGTAGGTCCAAGGGACTGTATCCATTACATCAATGATTTTAAATAATTCACGAGTCCATTTTTGTGTATAACCTTTCTCAAAATGACTTTTCCATTTGTATATTCTTACAATATCACCAACTTTAAACTTGGGCTTTCTCAAATTAATCTCCTTTTCATATTCTAATTTTGTAAATGTTTCTGATGGTTTTGATTTTGTTGATGAATGAACTGTATTATTGTAATTATCTACAATATCCTGAATTAAATACACCCATTTTTGAGAACCGAGTTGTGTGAATTTTTTATATAATTTCTCTTTTAAAGTACGATTAAAACGCTCAATAACAACTGCCTTTCCTTCATTAAAGGTGCTGTATAATTTAATACCCTTCCCCTTAAGAAATTTCATGAATATTTTGTTATAGAACTCTGTTCCCTCATCAGTCCATAACTTCTTTGGTTTCCTTTTATCCCGATCAAATATTAGCTTAAAGGCTAACATTAAAGTATCACCCCTTTTATTTTTTAAAGGGACAACCCAGGCAAATCTACTCCTCAAATCAATAACGGTTAAAGCATACCTGTATCCCCTGTCATTATTCAATTCAATTAAATCAGCGGACCATATGTGGTCGGTGTATTTAGAATAAACCTTCCTTCTTTTAAACTTTGTGATTATAGGTTTGTGTAATTCTTCAGCCAAAAGCTCCTCAGTCTTGATGACATCATTAGAGCCTAATAGTTTTTTGAGGAATAACCAAGACCAAGTTTCAATTTAGCATTTATCAAATTTCTCACAATAAACCTATCAACTTTCTCTCTCAACGTTGGATTTTGTATCAAAGACAAATTATACAACATTTCGCTGTCGGCTTTATGTTTTTCAGTCAACGTAGTGGTTTTCCCATAAGCAATATCATGCTTCATACACACTTCGTCAACCCTATTTGTAGGTTTAGACCAAGGTTTAGGATTGTCAGCCTCATCTAATCTTTTATCCAAGTTTGTTCCTGGACCACAGAAAGAATACCCTGGAAGGTGTAATTCCCCTGGAATTCCAGTTGTTGTAAATTTACTTCCTGACAGAAACTTTTGTATGTCTCCTCCTCTTTTAGGAGAGATGAATTGGCACTTTTTAGAGCCACATACTTGACATATTCCTTTTTGATAAACTCTATTATTTTTAGCTTTAACATAAGAGATATTTTTAGATTTAGTTTTCTTTTTACATTTGAGACAATAACTCATATTTATTTATCAGAAAAATTCCGACAGAGTATCAAAACCTTTTTGGTTTTCAACATATACATTTCAATCTTTATTTTTAAAACATAAAGAATCCTAAGGAATGCCTTCACTCTCTCCTCCATTTATTTACAAATAAAAACTAACTAAAGTCAATGACACCAACATCATCAATCACATAATCTTTTCCTTCTTCTTCTTCTTCTTCTTCACCACTTTCTCGTTTAAATCTCCTCCCTGAAATTGAAGACATTGACGTTGTTATTTTTGAAACCATTATCTTCATAAGAGTTGTTAATTCTTTAATTTCCTCTTCGGTGCGTTGAGATTGATTTATTTGCTGTAATACACTCAATCTTTTACGAATCTCACTGATTTCCATCTTTTTATATTTTTCCTCCCTCTCTTTGCTCCCTTTCCTCCCTCTCCTCCTTCTCCTTTTTCTCCCTCTCCTCCTTCTTCTTTTTCTCTCTTTCCTCCTTCTCCCTTTTCTCTCCTTCCTCCTTCTCCTTTTTCTCCCTCTCCTCCTCCTTTTTCTCCCTCTCCTCCTTCTCCTCCCTCTCCCTTTCCTCCTTCTCCTTTTTCTCTCTTTCCTCCTTTTTCTCCCTCTCCTCCTTCTCCTCCCTCTCCCTTTCCTCCTTCTCCTTTTTCTCTCTTTCCTCCTTCTCTTCTTCAACTCCTTCCTCATCCCTTGCTACCCTTGAGTTTGAACCCCAAAGAATATTATACATATACTCATCTGGATTTTGAGATATTCTTGTATCTATAATTATTTTTCTCATAATAGGATACCAATAAGATTTGTTGACGATTTCTAAAAGAGTTTTATATTTCATAACTTTGAGAAGTTCATTTTTATTTAATATTTTAAACAAGTCTCTATTTGTGGGTTTAACAATATCAGTATAAGGCCAGTTTTTAATGACAAAATTCCCATGTATATGCTCCAAATCATAAGGTATGTAATACCGAGCACCCTTTTCTTGTAGGTATCCTTGAATACAAAAATTATAATTCTCTTGTAGTCTTCTTCCTGCCATTTATGTATCAGAAATATATGTGAGATTAATATTATGACAGGTAATACCACCCCATCTTCCCACTACCAAATCGGTTTGTATTCCTCGGCTTTCTATCCTTATCTCATTACCTTCCTTCTTTGTCATGCGAACCATCGCTATACTATCATATATTTTTCTTTTCTTAAAATCACGTATTTGTTGTTTACTAATTGTACTTCCACAGAAATCCTTATCCTCACCAAGTGGATAATATTCTTCTTTACGAGACTGATTTAAATCATGTAGGTCTTCTATGTTTATTGAAAAAGACCAATTATACCCTAAATCAGGCATATCATACCCCCATTTATTAATTCGCATATTAACTAAATGTCCTTCTTTATAAAATTCAATTGTAAGCAGGTAGTTAAATTCAATGAGGAAAGGTGTATGGTCAGTATAACCAGGTGTTGTGGTTGTAAATTTTACTTGTTTCACAAAACGTGCTGTTTTCTTTAAAAATATATATTGTGATAAATCACTTAATCTAATTAAGTCATTCGCATCTGTAGGGTTTGGATAATTGATTAATTTATAAGTATTCTTCATATTAATATTTTTACTTACACTATATTTTTGTCGTTCAGCCTGTGCCTTTGTATAATAATTTGATAAACCAATATCCTGAGAGGATTTTCCAAAGATAGAACCATCTTTTCCAACATAAGTCATTTATATTAGATTAAAAATGATATCATAAAAATTTTCATTATTGTTGAGTTGAAATAATACATATAAACATAATTGACCACAACATTTAGAATTAATTTCTTGAACTTGAAATGTTTGATAAACACCATTCTGTAAGAATTGTATTACTTCAACAGGTGGTGGCATACCATAACTATCAAAATAATATTTATCCTGACTATTATGAATACAAACCCAATGAGAACCATTCTGTGTGTCTAAATTCATAATAATATTCTTTGTATTCTTATTTATATGTATTAATTCATCTCTCATACAAATAACCACATTATCAATTTTTAGTGTTTTACAATACTTAGCTAGTTCTATATTTGACGTTGTATTCTTTCCAAATTGTTTAAACCATTTATCCATTTATTTATGAGAAAGATACAATCCATTACCCCGTTTAGTTAGTTTAACACCCGCTTGAGCGATAGAGGAAAGCATATCTCCAACCAACAATCTAGCTTTATCAGGTAGACTTTCAAGTTTTTGAGCAAAATCTACAATTACACCACTTCCACTAATTTGTTTCTCCAACTCCTTGTTATGTCTTTCCAATTCTTTTTGAGCTTTTAGTTGTGCCTTCCTTTCGTTAGCAGTTTTTACCGCTGCTGAAATACCACCAGTCAATGCTCCCGCCGCACTTAAACCAGCAAATAAAGGAATTAGAAACGGGAGAAATCCTCCTCTTGACTCGTCTATTGAATATTTCTTTAACATAGGTTTCGTCATTTTAATTTTAAGTGATCCAACATCATTTAGTGTTTTTACTTGTGTGTGTGTGAGTAAAACATCAATTCTTACAGCTCCTTTTCTTTGAATTGTATTAACATTAATAATACAAGGCTTTTGATTTTGAATAGAAGATGTTAATTTATTAAGATTGATTTGATTAACATATACCCCAACCATTTATTTATGAGAAAAAACCTATGTGATATTAATCATAACACCATTATCTGTATTAATCTGTAATTCTGTTTCCTCCAAAAGCAAACAATATGCATTAACCTCTTCACTCTCCCCTCTTTCAATGTATAGAGAAGTATCCACTCGATTAGACTTTATAGTTTCCTTTTGAGAACTCAGGTCAATTGCGTAGATTGTATAAAGTTTTTGAAACGCAACCATATCCAAAATAGGATCATTATTACCATTACTTTCACACACCTTTTGGTAGGACTTGTAGGCTTCCGCATAATCATTTTTTTCCCAATCAATTTCCAATCTATCTCGCGGATAAAATGTGCCATCAAGAGAAACCCGAAGTTGTTTCACCTTAGCATTATCACTCAGCGCATTATTCTTATTAGTACCGTCCTCTCCATCTGGTTTTTTAAAAATGAGCCAGAGGTATCGTGGCTTTCCTTGAAGAACACCCAAATTCCAAGTGTAGGTAGTGTGTTCCAGTTTAACATGTTGACATCTTCTTTTAAGGTATGATACATTTAGCGGTTTCTTTGAGTTAAGTCTTCTATTTAACATCTCTTCCGTTTTAAGATTAGGAGTATATTCACTGATATACCAACACAAATCATTAATAACAAATTTATTGTTGTCTCCAAAAGCATTTTCATCCCCAAAAAGCAACCTATTTACATTATCATTCCTTTGTAGTTGAAATCTAATTTTAAGACCATACAAAACTTTATCATAATCGCAAAATCCAAATATACCTTTAAGAGGTACTGCTACGGTAAAACTATTCACTGCTTTTGTTTCATCATTATACATTGACTTCCTTTGACTATAACCAGGGTCTGCGTTTGTACCCGTTGACATATCAGGAATAAAACCTTCAACAGCTCCCTTACCCATTCTATCACTAAACGAATATAGTGTAAATTTCATCATTTCAGATGTAGCAGAGACATAATCAACCGCTTCAACCTCTTGTGTTCCAATATACAGGCGGACACTGTCAAACATTTTCCAGAAGAAATCATTTACGAGTGTAGCATTAGTATTATTCGCAGCCTTAGTGAATTTAAATTTACACAGCAAGAAACTATCAGCTATATTCAAGTAAGTTTGTTGATTATTTATTTCAAAACTTTTTGTTCCGTTTGAATTCCAGTCTGTTCCTGTTATAGCATTTACCTTAAAATAGTCTTCCTTTTTAGTGGAGTTTGAAATGATAATCGTATCATCCAAATCATAGATACTATCAATCGCTTCCATACTTGTATTTATATAGCATTAAAATTGTTGAAACCCTGACCCAAGTATTTTAATGATTTTTTGTCGTTCTTGTGAAGATAGTTGAGTTTTACCTTTTTTTATTTCTTTGATTGCTTGTAATTTATGAGACTCCTTTTGAGCATCTTTTATACTCTTTATAGCACCCGCAACGGAGCCCACGGCAGAAGCAGTTGAATCAATTAGGTCTTTATGTTTAAGGATGGTTGAACCAATACCCATTAGAGTATCAATTATCCCATCTCCTTTATTTCGAAATTGATGACCTACACCTCGTTGTCTCTTAGGTTTATAGTATCCTCTACCCACATACCTTGTATAGTCTGGTGAAAGGAACATGCCCTCCCCTGTAATTATTTTATATTTTCCCAACTCGTGTTTTCTCACAATAACCATTATTTATTTATTGAAAAACTTCACGTAGGTGAATTCTGATGGATATAATTTCATCATTAAAGGATATCATACGATTATCTTGGTCGGTTATCCTAAAACTTACTCTGTATATGGTTTTTCCTGACACAGGTAAATAGACAAGATTTTTTGGTTCCATATTAAATTTATAACCAATCGGGGTTGAGTATGCACTGAATGAAAATATTGTATTTGTTCTTATTCCATCGTTATAAGCACCATCAATCAAATCACAATGAATTAATACTGAATTTATACCGGAGGATATTTGGATAACATTATCACTGTAAAACGTCCCGTTATTTTCAATCTTTTTTGAAGAGAAACCCAATAGCTCTCTAAACGAATTTTCAATCGTGAAATCAACTTTATAATTATTTTTAAGTTTAATAGTTGATTTTGAAGTGTGTTTTTGAATATCTATTACAATATTTTTTGGTTCATCACCTTTTTCTTTCATAAGGCGAGAGACTTCTGAAGATATTTGAGAAATCTCGTAAGCTCCAGGTGAAACGGTTATAGTTTTATATCCACTTCCTGGATTATAACTAAACTTGTTGTTTTTCTCTGTGATATTAAAAAGGGTATTGTAAGTTTCCATTGACAACAAAGATGCCTCATATGAGGTAAGGGGGTCAAGTTGTAGTGGGTAAGGGAATGAAGCTGTGTAATCGCTCGTTGTGAAATTAAAACTAAGAATTGTGCTTCTCATCTTATTTAATATCTAATAAAATATCTTTGTATTGACATTTATTAATTATTTTCATGTTCATCAACTGATCTAAAATGGCTGAGGATTCATTAAAACAATTGTTGTTTCCAGCCTTCTTACTACCTAACAACAATAATAGCCTATTAACTAATTGTGATGGGTCATTTGGAAGAAAACTAACACCCGAACCAAGCTTACTTAAAGCATCAATAATATGTTTCTCCTTCTCATTCTTCTTACTTTTACCAGCAACAGAAACTCCATAATCAAGTGCATTTAGCAACTCAATATATACCCTATCTTCCTCTCTTTCCATATCAAGTGGTTCCTCAAAATATTTTGAACCGCTGAATCCGGGGTTTGTTAGAAGAAACATTAATCTTGGAGTTAATTTAACATTTGGTTGAGTAGAACTCAAGAACATCAATTCATCATTAAATATCAATACCTTTTCTTCCACAAGATGAAACACTGCTGGTTCTTCTGTTGGAATGAGACCTGCTCTGGTTTTTGAACCCGCCGAATATTCATTGTTTTGAAGAGCTTCCACAACATAATTAGGGGGTTGATTTACCTCCTCAAGTTTCCGAAATAATCCCTCGTCATCATATTCTAATTCACCAAGTTCTTGTTTTGTTATCTGACTAAAATCTTTGAGCATTTGAAGTTTTTTCGGAGTAAATTCTACCGTGGGAACTGTAGGTGAGTGTTGAGTTTTCAAAAGTGGTTTAAAGAATTTCTCTTGTTTTCTTTCAAAGGCTTCTTCACCAGTTAGTTTCTGTCTCCGTTTCTTCTTTATCTCTTCCTGTTGTTTAACAACTTTTGAAACTAATTGTTGATGTTCCTTAAACTTTCTTTCTCTTTCTTCGGTATTCATTTTCTGTATTTATTTATTGAAAAATATCATTTAGTATCTCATCTTGTTTCACAACAATATATTTATATTTTCCAATCGTGTGTTTCATATAATTTTCAAATTCTTTTTTACTACATAACGTAGAGCAATTATCTCTCCAAAAATTATTTACATCTATTGAATTTAACTTAAATAAAATAAAAGTATTGGCATTGTTTCTTATTGAGCGTCGAGGGAGTTGAAAATATGATTGACTAAGATATATACAATTACAAGAAGAATGTCTCCCTCTTGTATAGTAGCTATCCATTACTGTTTGGTTTCTCTCATTAACACAATCATCAAAGATGACGAGGTTCTTTTTTGATTTATCTAAATCTTGAGGTGAAGGTATATCATCCGTATTATCACTGAGAATACAAGTTATGGGTTTCGATTTTGATTTCTGTGTATCACAAAATAATTGTATTATATCTTCAATATTATAATCATTCAGTTTGTTTTGAAGTTTAAATAAACCGATAATGTCTTCCTTTTTAAGACCTGCATTAAAACCCTGTGAGAGTAGTTGATACTCGGGTTGAAAACTTGACTTTGTAAAAATTATTAAATTATCATAATCTAAAAAATTAGGACCAAGGAGCATCTTTAAAAGTAAACAGGTTTTCCCACATCCGCTTGAACCAACTATTAGACATCTCAATGAATTTGGAATGTTTTTATGGTTATTAAATTTTATCTTATTTTCCCAAACGGGTAAAAAATCATTCATTTATATATTTGGAAAACAAGTCATCCAACTTTTTTTGAGCTATTTTAGAAACTCTATATTTTATCCTGAGTTCGGGTTTAATTTCAAAATAATTCATTATTTTATTTATGTAGTATCTTGTATTAACATTTCCATTAAAATTATTTTGAATAATAAATATCATTAAACCCTTATACATTTCCTCAATACAAAGAGTCTCTTTCCTTGTAATAAATGGTGTATTATCACCATAATGCTTAACATTCATCTCTCTTATTAATCTTGTAAAGTAATTCATTTTTGGTTCTAATTTAAAAGAGTTATATGTTTTTTTATATTTCTTATTATCATTAATTAGAATATAATCACAGAATAAACATTGTTTATATGAATCCTTATCATTAAGCCCCACTCTATCACAAGCTGGACAATTCTCTAATTTATCATATGGAGAGTCTGGAAATTCTAAATATCCTTCAGAACTTATCATATTTATGTGGTAAATTTTTACTTAAACTAAACTCAAGTTTATTCATTAATAAATACAATGTTTCAAAGCACAAAAGACAAATTTCAATCAATCTCTACTTCGGTGGAAGATATAGAAAAATATGTCAAAGATGTTAAATTGAACAAAGATAAATATGGAAATTTTTGGGTAAAACCAGTTATGGAAAATAACATGAGCCCCTCTATTTCATTTAAAGGAAGAGCTCTAACTATACCTGGAAAGACATCCATTAAAGTAAATCTAACAAAAGTTTCTCCTCTACTCCTGGCAATTTATTCAAAGCTTGAAAAAGTGATTGACCACGATACTTTGAAAAAGAATGATAAGACCATTAATAATTCTAGAGGAGACATTTGTATTTTCTTTAATAATCCAAAGGGTGTAGATCTAAGTAAAATGAATGATGTTAATATTTCTGGTGAAATGTCATTTCGTTCTATGATAGTTAGAGATTATTTAAAGATAACTTTTGATATAAAAATTGTAGAGATTGAATCTGTTAATGAAAGAAAGTATATAGATATTGATGGGAATATTTTTCTTGCTAATTAAATATGAGTCAATACAGCAGTGAAGATTTTACTATTTCATTGAACTCGGACGATAGTGATGATAGTATTTCATTGAACTTGGACGATGGTGATGATAGTATTTCATTGAACACAGATGATAGTTATGATACTAATAGTTTGTGCTCAAATGATAGTTATGAGAGTAGCTTTATTGATGACTCTGAGTATGATTCTGAGTATTCATGTGATAGTTATGACTTAGATGATTCTGAGTGAAAAAGTGTTTTAGTTTAAGCACAGCGATATATATAAAACGGAGCTGTAAAGCTCAAAAGTGTTTTATTTTAAGCACAGTGATATATATAAAACACCACGTTTTCTCACGCTATAAATATGGTTTATTGTGATACTTGCGAGAAGGAAGTAAAATATTATAAACAACATATTCTCACCGCAAAACATACATACAACATTTTAAACAAACTTTCCCCTCTTCCACCTGAAACAAAACACTGTTCTACATGTAATAAAAATATCCTCAAGAAAGGCTTCAAAATACATCTTAAAACAAATCTACATTTATCAAATTTTATCACAACTAAAAACTCTGATGGAGCATTCAAAGGACATATTAAAATAAGAGTCTTTAACTTCAAACCTCCTGAACCAGAGTCTATAGTTGATGCTGTAGAAATAGTTAAACCTGCTGTTCAAACGTTGATTGAAAAAACACTAAAGGAAATGAAACCACTTAAATTTTATATGGGAGTAAAATTAGAAATGACAAAGGATGAAGGAGTTATAGATGCACCATACATGAGAACTGAGCCACACTTTATATCTTCATATCAAGATTTTAAAACATCAGGAGTCTATGATGAACTTATTAAACAAGAGCAAGATGTGGATAATTCAATCGTAGGAAGTGGATTCAATATAGGAAAAATTATTTACATAGACATTCATATTCTTAAATCAGATCCTCTAAAAGCTTCTTCTTACATTGATTTACCCAGTGTTATCAAAAATAGAAAAGCAGTTATCAATATCAAAAATAAAGACAATAAATGTTTTCTCTGGTCTATTTTAGCACACTTACATCCTCCACATTTTCATGATGAAAGAGTATCTCATTATAAAAAATATGAGAATACATTAAATACGAAAGATCTAAAGTTTCCGATGACTTTAAATGATATTCCTAAATTTGAAAAGATGAATAATTTATCAGTTAATGTTTATGGTCTAACAGAAACAAACAACATTCAGGTTTTAAAGCTTTCTGACAATTGTAAACAAACTCATATTAATCTTCTATATTTTAATTCAGACGAAAATTCACATTATACATACATCAAAGATATTGCTAAATTAATAAAACCACAAGTCTGTAAGAGAACAAATAAAATATATATTTGTTTGCGTTGTCTTAACTTCTTCAATTCACAAGAAAGATTAGATAAACATTCAAATTATTGTGGCGAACATAAATCAACGGTAATCAATATGCCTAAAGAAGGCTCAAAGATCACATTCAAAGATGAAAATAAAAAGATCAAACATCCATTTGTTATATATGCTGATTTTGAAAGTATTTTAGAAAAAATTGATACTGCTTCTCAAGATCCAAAAGAATCATACACAAATAAATATCAAAAACATACTCCTTGTGGTTTTTGTTATTATATCAAATCATCCGTTGGTGATAAATATAACAAGTTAGAGATGTATAGAGGCTCAAATACCCCAGAGGAGTTTGTGAAACGACTAGAAAAAGACTGTGTTCGATTAACCAAGATAATGAGAGAAACCAATAAACCAATGTCCTTAACAAGTAAAGAAAAAAGGGAATTTATAAAAAACAATGTCTGTCATATTTGTGAGGAGAAAATTGGTAAAGGTCTAAAGGTTAGAGACCATTGTCATCTCACTGGTAAATATAGAGGTCCGGCTCATCAAAGTTGTAATATTAATTATCAACTCCCCTCTTTCATTCCTGTCTTTCTTCATAACAACGCTCATTATGATACACATCTATTTATCAAGGAACTCTCAAAGACTTCTGGAAGTATCTCAGCAATTCCAAACACGGATCAGAAATACATTTCATTCACAAAAACAATTCACACATCTCCTATTACTCATATCAGATTTCTTGATACATTTAAATTCATGGCAAGTCCATTGGTTAACTTGGTTCAAAATCTAAAAGAGTTTCCATGTCTTTCAGAGTATTTTTTAGATAAAGATTTTCTAACACAAAAGGGAATTTACCCCTATGACTATATGGACTCATTTGAGAGATTCAATGAAACACAACTTCCTTCAAAAGAAAATTTCTATAACAAATTAAATAATAGTCATATATCTGATAAAGATTATGTACACGCACAAAATGTTTGGGAAAAATATAATATAACATCAAGAATCTTGGCGAGTATCACGATTTGTATCTCAAAACTGATGTGCTTTTATTGGCCGATGTATTTGAAGCCTTTAGATCTGTTTGTCGCACTGGATATGGATTGGATCCTGCTCACTACTACACAGCACCTGGATTGGCCTGGAGTGCGATGTTGAAAATGACAAAACAAGATTTGGATTTGATAACCGATGTTGATATGCTTTTGATGATTGAAAAGGCAAAAAGAGGTGGAATTTCACAAGTCTGCTCGAGTAGATACGCAAAAGCAAATAACAAATATCTTCCAAATTATGATCCAACGAAAGAGAGTTCTTACTTGATGTACTATGACGCGAACAACCTGTATGGCTGGGCAATGTCTCAGGCTCTTCCTTATGGAAAACTTAGATGGGTAAAGGAAAAAGACTACAAAAACGTTTTACAAGATGTATGTATCTCTACACAAAAAGAATTGGATGAAGAAAAAGTTGGTTATTATTTTGAAATTGATTTAAAATATCCAGAGGAACTCCATAACCTACACAAAGATCTCCCATTTGCTTGTGAGAAAGCAAGTCCAAAGAAAGAATGGTTGAGTGATTATCAACGATCGTTTGATATAGGTGAATCAACAGAAAAATTACTTACTACATTATATAACAAGAAAAATTATGTTCTACACCAAAGAAATTTGCGACAATATTTATCAAAAGGTCTAAGAGTAGAGAAGATCCATAGGGTTCTAAAGTTCAATCAAAGTCATTGGTTAAAGGGGTACATTGATTTTAATACACAAAGAAGAACAGAGTCAAAAACAGATTTTGAGAAAGACTTTTATAAATTGATGAATAATGCGGTCTTTGGTAAGACTATGGAGAATGTGAGGAAAAGACAAAATATCAGACTATCAACATCTTGGGAACAAGCATCAAAATTAATTAATAGACCGAGTTTTACTCGAGCTGAGGTCTTTACTGAGAACTTTTGTGCGATCCATTTGATTAAAGAGAGTATTGAAATGAACAAACCTATTTATATTGGAACAACAATTCTTGATTTATCAAAGTCATTAATGTATGATTACTTTTATAATAACTTGAGGAAGAAATATCAAAATGATGTTAATCTACTTTATATGGATACAGATAGTTTTATTTTGAAAATTAATACCAACGATGTTTATTCAGACATGAAAAGAGACATTAATATCTATGACACGAGTAATTACAGTCCAGAGAGTGAGTTGTTCTCTTCTAAAAATAAAAAGGTGATTGGAAAGTTCAAGGATGAATTAGGAGGAAATGTTATGAGTGAATTTGTGGGATTGAGGTCAAAGGCTTATGCTTATAAATACATTGTGAATAACGTTGAAAAGACTGATAAGAAGTTAAAAGGTGTAAAGAAAAATGTTATTAAAGAAACAATAAACTTTAAGGATTATTATAACTGTTTAACAACAAAGAAAGAAGAGTTTAGAAAGATTAATGGAATAAGAAGTTATAAACATCAATTATATTCAGAAGAGATAAATAAGAAAGCATTGGGGGCTTTTGATGATAAGAGGTTTATTTTAGAAAATGGAATTGATAGTCTCCCTTATGGTTATATAAGTATATAAGTGATAAGATATATATATAAGTGATAAGATATATATAAGTGATAAGATATACATAAGTGATAAGATATATATAAGTGATAAGATATATATAAGTGATAAGATATATATATAAGTGATAAGATATATATAAGTGATAAGATATACATAAGTGATAAGATATATATAAGTGATAAGATATATATAAGTGATAAGTTAAAAAGGGGGGGGGTTGGGGATTTTAACGGGCTACCGCCGCCTTTTTTACTATTATATAAATGATAGAACCAAGTATCAACCAGACTAAAGAGTGGAGGTGTAATCAACCTTGGTATATAAATGGAAAACATAATGAATGTGAAAAATATCAAATAGGTATAATTGAAAAGGCAACTGGTAAAAAAGTTCACAAAACAAATAAGAGAATTAATTTAAATACCGGTGAATTGGGTAAAAAAGATGGAAATATTTTTGAGTGGACGGAAAACTTTGATGGTTGTCAGGAAAATATATACTTTAATTTAAAAATGGTATGTGGCACTGGAGGCGCTCAAATAAGAACATTGAGGGAGGTTTACCATTTTATCTTAGCTCAGTTAAAATATCTTAATAAAGAACCAAACTCAAACATATTTTTTGTTAATGTATTAGACGGTGAGGAGAGTTGTAGGAGAATTAAATTATTTCCCACACATAAACAAATATTTGTAGGGTCGTTGTTTGAGTGGGTTATATTCACCAGATGATATTAAGAGTAAAAGGTTAAAAGGTTCATAAGGTCAGAAGGATCACAGGTGTTTAAGTGGTCTAATGAATAAGGATAACATGTCAAAAGGTTAGAAGGTTCGTAAAGAACAGGGTGAGAGAAATAGAGGTCTTTAGGGGCAATGAGGGAGGGAAAGAATTAATATGGAAGTGAATGGGTCAATGTTTGAGTGGGTCAAAGATTAATCTGCCAGATGATATGTAGAAGAAGGATGATAGGTCTATAAGAGAAAACAAATATTTGTAGTGTTTGAGTGGTCTAATGAACAACATTAAGGATAGGTACTACAGACAAAAGGTTCATAAAGATGAGGGTGGGAGAAATAGAGGTGTTTATGATTTTTGAAAAAGACAAGGGGGTAAATGACATTAGATAGGGATTTCCCATGTTAAACGGAGGTGTCCCAGAAGCAACATTATTACACTACTCAGGTGTGACCGAGCCGCCGTGAGACGTGCCGCGCTGCAGGAGAAACGGACCGGGGCAACGCAAGGAGCGCACGAGGCAGCAGTACGGAGAAAGGGACTTCGCCCGCGCAGTTTGGGACCAAAGCTCGGCTTCTTGACGGCGGTGCCTTCTGGCCCGACCGTGCCCAGTACCCGCTGAACCTTCCTTGCCTCTAAAAGCCACCCATCTCCAAGCCATTCCTTCCTGCCTGCATTTCCCCGTGTAAGTGTGATCGTCCCGTCTGTCTTTAATGTTGTCCTGGGGTTTATTAATTAAGCTTGAATAGGTAAGCTAATGATTTCACTGTGTGTCTGCTCCTTCCATTTTCTGTATATAACCGACTGCTCTCGTTGCTTTGGCTTGTGAAAATACTTAATAAATCCTGTTATTCCTCCGTACCTCTTCTTCTTCTTCATTCTCGTTCGGTCGCTTTAGAGGTTTCCATATTGAGTAGCTGCGGCGCGATACGGCCAAAGTTTGGGGTGAATCGGGTTTTAGTCAGGGAAGCACTGTTCGGTCACGGAGCCTCCGCTCGCCAAACATACCATCTTTAACCGCGTACCGTAACAATATATATATATATATATATATATATATATATATATATATATATATATATATATATATATGTGTAATATATATATATATATTATATATATATATATATATATATATATATATATATAAAGATATATATATACTGTATATATATATATATATATATATATATATATATATATATATATATATATATATATAGATATATATATAAGGCTTGTGCTCTTTTCGTCTTTAATCTGCCATCTTCCTGGTGTCAGTCAGCGACAGGATAGTGTAGAGTTGTCAAGAGTGGGTGCGATTCCAGACATGGCATTGCATCACTATAACTGCACCATCCCAAGATGGCCGTTAAACTGGGTGTCTCCATGTTCAGCATTAGTCATCTAAATGACGTCATTTGGTGCAACCCAATTTCAATTTTATGATTAATTATATAACAGACAGCAATGATAAAGGGATGAAAGGAAAAGAGGACAATCAGTCTTCTCGTTTAGATAATTCAACAAGCAATGCTTATAGTTATAGTACAAGTACAATGCATTATTATAGACGAGAATTGTTTAATATAACAAAGTCCTTCAGTGTTTTTTGCACATTGTGCTCGTCTCGTCAATCTGTAGTCATGCTTCGGGTTCAATTGTCATAACTTTGTACATTTCTTCAAGAATAGCAATTGTAACCAGCAATGGTGCACACTATACACATGGCAATGATTGCATGAATCACATCATTCAACATCAAAATGTTCTTTTTTCTTGTCCAGATGGCTGTGGTTTGACTTCCCAGAAACCAAGTGAGAAGTGTGGATCCATTCCTTTTTTCCACTCAAAATGAGGATGTACGTGTGCCATTTCAAATGTTCTGGGAAAGAGACATATATACAGTCATGTGAAAAAGTAAGTACACCCCATGTAAAGTTTTGACTTTTTCAACATATTTCAACATACAGCTATTTGATCTTCATTTCAACAATATTGATAGATAAAGGTGATGTAATATACCAAATACCATGAAACATTTACATTTTGTAGTCCATTGTATAATTTAAATAAACATAAATGCAAATTTTGCATGGGGAAAAAGTAAGTACACCCCTACATTTATCACTTCTTCAAATACCTAAAATTAGAATCAGGTGCACCAGCTCAGGTGCAAATGATTAGAACATCGTTAGAGAGGATCTTGGAGGAACATGTCTTATTTAAACCTCAGACATTTCGTTTGGTTTGCTCTTTGTTGTTGAAGTGTGCGGTGTCACCATGCCTAGATCAAAAGAGCTCTCTGAGGCCTTCAGAAAGAAGGTTATAGATGCCTACGAGTCTGGGAAGGGATTTAAAAAGATCTCCAAACAATTTGAAATCAATCATTCGACTGTTAGCCTAGGAGCATTAGGTTAGGACCTAGAAGAAATTAGTAGAAAGCTGATTTTTTGCACAGAGCTTCAGAATACCATGTGGATGCCCACAATATAAAGTCCCACGAGTCCCATCTTGTGGCATTTTCAAAATTCAATATGGCCGCCGGTTCGATGGAAAATACATAAATATGGATAACTTCTGCCTAGAACCTCATAAAAGTGTACTTTTCGTGGGCTAAATATATGTTTTTGCACACTAGGATTTTAATAGAATTATATTTCAGTGACCTCAGATAATGATATGTAGATATAATCCAAGATGGCTGACAAAATTGCCGCTGCTGTAATGCAAAAAAACATCAAAATCATGATAAGTTTAATTTGCTATTATTTTATTTAATGCAAAATGTTTCACATTGTGACCACAAGGCCTGCAAGAGGTAAACAACACATGGGGATTTGACATTTAATTACAATACGACACAAAAGCAGACCAACTCTTTGATCCCAGTCATCGCAACCGATTCTAGTGTTTTGGACAGTACCGTGTTAAATGAATGTCACTTTTCTTATTCCTGACTTAAAACACTGTTATCACCCTCTAAATCAATGTCCCGAGAGTTTTTGCAATTATGGCCATTACAAACAGTACACAAGAAGGTACACTCCAGACCAGACTTGTAGCAAGTGCATCGTTTTCCACACCCCGCCTTGCATCCACAAGATATCATTTTCAGCACTTTCTCAGGGGGTGACAGGCCTATCAGTCTCGATTGGAACAAGTAGTCCCTCTCTGTACTGCCACCCCCACTCAGTTGGCAGCAGTTCATTCCCCTGCCACTGCTGAACAGCATGGTATGCTCTGTGGCTGTGGAATTTGGTAGCTGCCGAAGTAGGTGGGAGTGATTCCAGCTTGAAACCAAATGACGTCAAAGATGTTCTATGGATTGATCGGAAGTACATGAGATATCGGTGTTTGTCCAGTGACTTCGATCGAGTTGCTCCATACAGCTTCAGCAGAAACAGCTCTCCCACTCTCGCTATTTCTTGTTGAGTGCTTTTAGATCGAGAGAAAACATGTTTTTTGCATTACGGCGGTGGCCATTTTGTCGGCCATCTTGGATTATCTCTGCATATCATTATCTGAGGTCACTGAAAGATATTCTATTAAAATCCTAGTGTGATAAAACATATATTTAGACATAAAAAGTATACTTTTATGAGGTTCTAGGCTGAAGTTATCTCAATTTATGCATTTTCCTTCTAACCGGCGGACATCTTGAATTTTGAAAATGCCACAAGGTGGGACTCGTGGGACTTTGTACTGTGGGTATCCACATGACATTCTGGAGCTCTGTGCAAACAATCAGCTTTCTACTAATTTCTTCTAGGCTTCCCCTTCATTTTTGGCTAATGCTCCTGGGCTATGTCCGGAAGATCATCTACAAGTGGAGAAGATTCCAAACAACTGCCAACTTGTTCAGGCCAGGCCGCCCCACCAAGTTCAGCCCGAGAACAGACCGCAAGATGCTGAAAGAAGTCTCTAAGAACCCCAGAATGTCATCACGGGACCTACAGCTCGCTCTTGCCACTGTTGATGTCAAATTGCACGAGTCTACCATTAGAAAGAGGCTGCACAAATTTGATCTACATGGGAGGTGTGCCAGGAGGAAACCTTTGCTGTCCAGAAAGAACATCAGGGCAAGACCAAAGTTTGCCAATGAACACCATGGCAAAGACCAGCACTTCTGGAACAATGTGCTCTGGATTAATGAGTCAGAGGTAGAGCTATTTGGCCACAGTACCAGAAGACATGTTTGGCGAAAACCAAAGACAGCATTTGACCACAAGAACCTGATACCAACTGTAAAGCATGGTGGTGGAAATATTATGGTTTGGGGCAGCTTTGCTGCATCAGGGCCTGGACAGCTCTCCATCATAGAATCCACTATGAATTCGTCATTGTACCAGAAGGTGCTTGAGGATAATGTGAGGCCATCTGTCGGAGAGTTGAAGCTCAACCGAAGGTGGACCTTGCAACATGACAATGACCCTAAACATACCAGTAAATCCACGAAGGAATGGCTGAAAGGAAGGAAATGGAGGGTTCTGGAATGGCCAAGTGAAAGCCCGGATCTAAATCCCATCGAGATGTTGTGGGGGGAATTGAAACGAGCTGTGCATGCAAGAAAGCCCTCAAACATCGCACAGCTGACAGAATTCTACATGTATGAGTGGGCAAAAATTTCTCCCAGTCGATGTCAGAGTCTGGTAGACAGTTATAAGAAACGCCTACTTGAGGTTGTTTCTGCCAAAAGGGGCAATACCACCTATTAGAGCCAAGGGTGTACTTACTTTTGCCACATGCGAAATTTGCATTTATGTTTATTTAAATTATACAATGGACTACAAAATGTAAATGTTTCATGATATTTGTTATATTATATCACCTTTACCTATCAATATTGTTGAAATGAAGATCAAATAGCTGTATGTTGAAATATGTTGAAAAAGTGAAAACTTTACATGGGGTGTACTTACTTTTTCACGTGACTGTGTCTATATATACACATATATGAGTGTGTGTATATATAGATATATATAGATCTGGAAAATATAGATCTGTGCATATATAGATCTGGGAAAGAGACATATATATCTCTATATACACATATATGAGTATATGTATAGATAGATATATATGTATATATAGATATATATATATATACACATACTCATATGTATATATACAGATGTTTGTATATATGAGCATATGCATATACATATATACGCATATACTCGTATATACATATATATGCTGACATATATATGCTGACTTTGCTGACATATTTTGCCCTGTTCATGTGACTTGTGGTTGTCCCTCTAGGCTCCCTCTCCCCGTTGGTTTTTTTTTGTGAATATTAGACTGTTCCTCACGGTTCTGTTTAAATATGTTTATACTTTCCCCTGCGGTTTTATTCAGTGGTATATTACAACACGCTGTTTTTCTTCCTAATAAAAAGGCTCTTTTCAATTTCCTCTCTAACTCATTCCACTTCAAAAAAATATTCAATCTCTTATAATTCTAAATCACTACATGCTCTAAATTCATATTCATTTCCACCCCTCCTCCATCGTTCTTAAACGGATCGCTAACTTGAAAATCACAATAAACCCAATTTGTTATAAATGTTCGTCTTTCATTAATCATCCACTTTCTAAACTCCCCCCTTGCCCCTCCCCTCCTAAACTACCCCCTTGCTCCTCCCCTCCTAAACTCCCCCATAACCCCTCCCCTTCCAAACTTCCCCCCAACCCCTCCCCTTAAAATCTCCCCCCCTACCATCCCTCTCCAATTCTCCCCCCTCCCACTCCCTTCTCAAAGCTGCCTCCTCCCCACTTCTTCTCCCTTCTATCTCATACCTCCATCTCCCCCAACCTTCTACTTTCCTCTGCCACCCCTCAAAGAACCCCTCACTGTGACTCATCCCATCACCACCAAACCTTTCGTCCTCATCCTTCCCTTTCTTGTAACTCTTCTGTAATCTCTGACACACTATTAACTGCTCTTCCTACCTCCCCCGCCCATCCTTCATCTGCCCCTACCCCACCCCTCCCCTCTCCTGCACCCGATGCTCCCCTCTATCCTCATTAACGATACTAGGACGTGCCCGTACGTGGGTGCCCGTTCCTTGCCAAAAAAAAATAAAAAAATGTCTTCGCCCATGCATGCATGGGCGTGCCCATGGGCCCATGGGCGTGCCCGTAAGTGCGTGATGTGACCGTACAATGAATGTATCGTCCCGACGCCGCAGCTCGGATGGCGCTGCAGTTAATCAGGCCTGTATCGGCAGAGTAATTATAAACGTGTACTACAATCGATCGTACCTTACAACAATCAACACAGATTGCAACGTCAAATAAATGAATACGCTCTCAAATGTGCCGTCCGAGGCAGCGTCTGCTCGCCACGTTCAGCATCAGTACGTCGTCACTATGACTATCCGTAAGTCCGGAAGTGACGTCCTCATTTGACTGTCCGGAAGGTCGCATATCGCAGTTACGATGAATCGCAAATTAGTTTTAATTAGTTTTAAAACATAGTTTAACGCCAACATAGCGCCAACATAGTTTGCCAACGTGAAATAAATGAATACGCTCTCAAATGTGCCGTCCGAGGCAGAGTCTGTTCGCCACGTTCGGCACACGTGATAGCTCGCTGCTCTCTGATTGGGTGAATCGTTTTTTGGACATAGCTCGGTAACTACTTCTCCGATTAATATGAAACCTTGAAAAGGCACATCCTCAGGTCCCCAGCAATATACCTGGCAAGTTTCAAGTATATCGGACCCGTGGTTGTCGAGAAACAGCGGTCACAGACACACATACACACACACATACACACACACATACACACACACATACACACAGAGATTACTGGAATTATAGATAGATGGACCTCAAACATCCGGGACCTTTGATCAAACCTGATTGATCTCTCCATTCAGGTTGCTTCTGACAATCCAGACTTGATCTGCTTAACAGAAACTTTCCTCCTTCAAGATGTCTCTGATTCCTTAATATCTCTTTCTGGTTACTCCCTCCTCTGGTATGATAGACCTGAGCCTCGTCCTGGAGGGGGAGTTGCTATCTTTATCAAAAACTCTCTTCCTCACGCTCCTTGCACTGCCCTCTCTCCACCCCACCCCCAGGAGTACCTCTGGGTACGGCTTCCTCTCCGCTCCCACCTTTTGTTCATATGTGTTCTGTACCATCCTCCAAACAGTGATGACTCCATTTACATGTCGCTGTCTGACAACATGGACCAACTTCTATCAACTCATCCCAACTCTTTCTTCCTCATATGTGGCGACTTCAACTGTCATCATGCCAGCTGGCTGGGTGTGGGTTCCTCTCTCACCAGGCATGGCACCTCAGCAAAGGACTTCTGTCACTTATTGGGACTGACACAATCTGTCAATTTCCCGACCCGGATCTCAGTCAATGGAGTATCTTCTCTTCTAGACTTGGTTATGACAAACTTCCCTGCAAATGTCTGCTGCTCTTATTCTGCTCCAATCGGTTCTTCTGATCATGTGCTTGTTAAAGTGGACATCTCTCTGGCCATTCTCAGAGAGCCTCCTCAGCGTCGACGAGTCTGGCATTTCACTCAGGCCGACTGGCACGGGCTGCAAGCAGCCATCAATCATCTGGACTGGTCTCCCATCTGTACTGCCTCTGACATCAATTCTTCCTGGGAATTCTTCCAAAGAAAACTGCTCTCTCTCCTGCACAGATTTATCCCATCTCGTCTTCAGTTGTCTTACCCTTCCTCCCATCCATGGTACACTGAATATTGTGGTGAGGCAGTTGCCCTGAAACAACTTGCCTTTGCCTCTTGGAAGGCAAATCCAACTGAAGGCAATCTCAGTTCCTTCCACCAAGCTCGGAACACGTGTGTATCTACCCTTAGGAATGCCAGGAAGCACTATCTCTCCACACTCAAGATTGAACTCTCAAACCTATCTCCTTCCTCCAAATCCTGGTGGCGTCTGGTCAAATCCGTTTCTGCTGTTTGTTCCCCCTCCATCCCCTCCCTCACCTCAAATGGCTACACAGTTGACACCGCATGTGACAAAGTCGAATGCCTCAACTCTGCGTTTGCCTCAAAATCTTGTGTCCCAAACCCATCTCTCTCTGTTCCCACCTTACCCAGTCGAACTCAGCTTCTCATGGACTCTGTGTCCTTCTCTCCTGACAAGATGGATAAGTTTTTGTCAAACCTCGACTCTGATTCTGCAACTGGACCAGACGGCATCAGCCCACGGGTCATAAAATCCTGCTCTACCACTCTATCTCACCCTCTCTCTGTTCTTTTCACCCTCTCTTTTGCTCAAGGTCATCTGCCAGCATCTTAGAAATCAGCAAACATTACCGCTTTACACAAAAAGGTGCAAAAACAGATCCTTGCAACTACAGACCAATCAGCCTGCTCCCATTTATCAGCAAAGTCATGGAATCCATCATTGCTTCGGATATCAAATCCTTCCTCTTCTCCAATGGCTTGAACTCCGATCATCAATTTGGATTCAGACCAGGTCATTCTATTCTGGACATGTTGCTTCTGCTGTCTCAACAATGGATGGGGGTCCTCAATGCCAAACAGGAAATCAGAGCTGTCTCCCTCGACATATCACGTGCCTTCGATACGGTCTGGCACCCAGCTCTGCTCACCAATCTCTCCTCCTATGGTATCCATGGAAATCTCCACGCTTGGCTTGCGGACTTCCTCTCTGGTAGTAGTCAACGTGTGGCCCTGAATGGATTTCTCTCATCGCCCCTACCTGTTCTGGCTGGAGTTCCCCAAGGTAGTGTTCTGGGCCCTGTGCTTTTTCTGGTCTTCATAAATGATCTCTCCGACTCTCTGGAAAATCCTCTCTATCTTTTTGCTGATGACTCCACTCTCTGCCGCTCCATTCCTCATCCCTCAGATCGGCAGCCTGCAGCCTCCTTACTCTCTGCAGTCCTGGACAAAATCACAGACTGGTCAAACAAGTGGAACATGTCTTTCAATCCTGACAAATCTCACACTCTTACTATGTCTCTCCGAAAAGACCGACTGGAAAACCCTCTCATCTACTTTCTCAACAATCCTCTCCTAGAAGTTCTGTCGCTCAAGCTTTTGGGTCTCACTATCTGCCATGATCTTTCTTGGGAAAACCACATTTCCAAGCTGGCCTCCAAAGCCAGTCGCCGACTGGGCATCCTCCGTCGTGTGAAGTCCTTCCTTGGCACACCTGAGCTCCTCACCACATGCAAGGCTTTCATCCACAGCTCAACTGTTCCCCCCTCTGGGCCGGTGCTCCTGCCTCACACCGAGCCCGGCTTCACGCTGTTGAAGCCTAAGCTTTCAGAATCATTGGAATCTCATGCGATGAAGCTAACTCCGAGGGCCTTTCACTCACTCACCGCAGGCAGGTTGGTGGTCTTTCTGTCTTCTACTGTCTCCTCTCCGGCCTTGTTCCCCCAGCTCTCTCTGTGCTCTGTCCCCCAAATATTCCTGCAGGCCGCACAAGATCTGCCAGCAACCCTCTTATGGTTAAACTGCCAAAATCTAGGCTCTTTGCTCACCTTCACTCTTTCAGTCCCCTTTTCTCCCGTCTCTGGAACAAATTCCCCCACTCCCTTCAATCCCATTCCTCCCTCCAGGTCTTTAAAACAGCTGTTCACCACCATCTCTTATCTTCCCCCATCCAAAACCTTGATCTTTTCGACCCCCGCTAATTCATCCCAGATACACTTTTTTCGAAATTCCAAATTCTTTCCTGGAAGTCCTTGCAGTGTCCATATGTTTTATACCTCTCCCACCTCCCCCAAGCCCTCTCCCTCCCACAGTTCTCTCGATGTCCCTGCTCTCAAATGTTGTGTTTGTGCCCTTCCCCCTCTCTCCCCATCTTGTCTACCGCTCCCCTTATTTTGTGTTTTATTTGTCGGTTTGTGTCGGTTTGACTTTTTGTGTGATTAATGTTGGCTCTTTCACGAGCCTCGATCTTGTATACAAAAAATAATAATAATAATAATACTATATAAGAAAGCCGTTTGTCTGTGTCGCCATTTTTCTCAGAGATGGCTAATGGATCTTCGTCAAACTTTCAGAGGTTTATCAGTGAGTGGTTGGGAGCAGTTTTTGCGAGCAAAAAAAAACGTTTCTGTTTTTTGAAAATAATTAAATTCGTTTATTGGGATTTAAAAAAAATCCTTCTATAGTACCTCAGCCTTTTTAATTAATGACAGTTATATACAAGTACACATTCACATTAATAAATGCAAAACAATCACCAGACATTTCAACAAAAAATTCCAGAAGCAGTCGAAGTTGATGGTAAGGCTTCTTCTTCTTCTTCCTGAACATCATCATACTTAACTCAGAAACGTGATGAACGGCACATTCACCAGCATATATTCAACGAAAAGATAAAATGATGATTTGACATTTGTGATGGATTCTGATTTGGATGTAATTGCTTTTCCATTTTATTTGCCCTCATTTCAAATATGTTAATGTTTCTTTTTCACTTGAACAATGCCGGGTACTCCAGCTATAAACGCTTATATACTTTACTCGGGGTACAAAGACAAATACAATTTTGTCTGGGCGGTAACATAGGCTATGTAGTCGTGGCCTCATGTAGGGGACCGGGAGAGGGGCATAAATTCTCAAGGTAAATGTGTACGGTGTAGCACTGTTGTTCTTGGCAGAGGTTATTACAATTACCTTTTTACCTGGGCAACACTGAGGTTAAAGCACTCTTTGCATGGGTAAATTTTTCCTCCTTCCCTTCCCCCCTCCCCCAAAATGGCGGGGCCTGTCAAAAAGACCTCGCCCCCCCAACAGAGGAGCCTGTCAAAGCCACCGCTCCTCAAAAGATGTAAATGTAGTATATCTTTCTCCTCCCTCTCCCCTCACCTCACCCCCCCCCCCTTCCCCTTCCATTCCCTTCCATTCCCTTCCTCGCCCCTCCCTCTCCTGCCTCCCCCCTTCTCTCCTCCCCCCGCCCCCGAGATCGCACATGATGGAGGCCGAAGGGAAGGAGGGGTTATTATTGTCGGGTAGATATTGCGTAATGACGTAATTATGTGTCAATCAGATCCAGATGTCTCACGCTGTACGAGCCCATTTAGTGATGGACAGGATCACGTGACAATTTAATTCCTTCACAATTCCTTGTCCCTCTCTCTTTTACTTTCGACGTCTTGGATTATAATCCACTGATCTCTATACTGACTGGATCGGGTGCCTAACGTTAATTTGTCGGGCGGTTCTGAAGCCACCAGAAGCGCTCCATCCGCCATATGCCTCTTCCTACAACACTGAAAATCCCGTTTCCGTTAATACAAATACTTGCTTCAAGGTGAATATTTCCTATGAAAAATTCCACCTTACTAATTGATTTTTCTCCTTCCCCACTTGATTTTATCCAATTACGACTTAATTTTAGTCCATTCGCGTGTTAAAAAAAAAAGCATTGTTATAGTATTTGTGAAATTCCATCGTGTGCTGCTTATGATTGTAAATACATGATGGTCGTGATCCAAGGAGAAGAGGAATTACATTTCATCGGTAAGCCGGGGCCTTCCGGGGACCCGGCCAGGGACCGGGGACCGGGGACCCGGCCGGGGGACCGGGGACCGGGGACGGGGACCGGGGACCCTTTAGCCGGGGACCCTTCAGGGTAAATTCCCCCCCCCTCCCCACCCCCCTCCCCTTCCCACGCCTCCTGCCCCCAAGCCCTCTCCCTCCCACACTTCTCCCTGCTCTCAAATGTTGTGGTTGTGTGCTTCCCCTTCTCTCCCCATCTTGGCTTCCGCTCCCTCTTTTGTATATTTTGTTTGTCTGGTTGATTTGTTTGTGAAATAAATGTTAGCTCTTTCACGAGCCTCGATTCAGTATACAAAAAAAAAGAAAAGAAAAAAAGTGTAATTCACATTCGTTTTTATTATCCAGCAGAAGGGATCCATTACTATCCAGCAGGCGAGAACTCATGCGAGAGCAAAGATGGCGGACAAATGGCTTGAAAAAAGAGCTTCCCCTGCGATCCAGTTAGAACAAGTACAAAAAGTTTTAATTAAAACAAAAGCCGCGTCGATGTTACACAATGCCTAGATGCAGCTGTGCCTATAACGTCGATGTTATAGGCACAGGACATTCCTATTGATTCGATTACTTGATGTTATTTTTGTGCAAAGTGAAAATATATCTCGGCAATTTCCCGTCTGTTATTTCAGGCGGTGTATGACTGACCATGCCGCGATTTAAAAAAAAAAATCTCGGCAATTTCCCGTGTGTGGCGACACGTGAACGAAGCTATGCTCCTCTCTCCACATTATTGTGACGACGTATAAATTAAATATTTCATCGTGACGATTGTCATCAAATGGACGAATTTTAATATATCTCGGCATTTTCCCGTCTGTTATTTCAGGCGGTGTATGACTGACCATGCCGCGATTTAAAATATATATATCTCGGCAATTTCCCGTATGTGGCGACACGTGAACGAAGCTATGCTCCTCTCTCCACATTATTGTGACGACGTATAAATTAAATATTTCATCGTGACGATTGTCATCAAATGGACGAATTTTTAATATATCTCGGCATTTTCCCGTCTGTTATTTCGGGCGGTGTATGACTGACCATGCCGCGATTAAAAAAAAAAAATCTCAATGGACTTGAAGTTACAGGCCTTTGAGAATTCATTTCGTTCTATAAAGGGCAACTTTCATCGGATTTTCTTCCCGTTTTTTTTCAACCGAGTCTAAAACTATGTTGGCGACTGTGAAAAATGAAATGATATATCGAATTTGATTTGAAATAAAACTGTGTGAGAGAGGAAGACACCACGGGCCTACAAAACAGGCCTCAAAGCTATGCGAGTTAATAAAATGGTGGATATTTGTTTATATGAAGCCTCTCCCAAAATGGGTGGAGCTATGGTTCCCAGAATGGGTGGAGCTTTGAGATTTTGTCTGCTCTGCAAGAACAAGAAGAAGAACAAGAAGAAGAACAACAACAACAACAACAACAGCAGAGGGCACTCTATGACCAGCGTCTGCGACGCGGCTAAAAAGATCAGTGTTGGAATCCCCACTTTTCGATAACTCCACCCTCTTTATAATGTGTGCGGCCATCCAAGGATAATTCGCTATTTTTTTTCTCTCTTTCACGGGTAGCGTTTCCTTAAGCCCGACAGCTGTGTGTACATGCAAGATACAATATGACGTATGACATGGTGAGGACAGACGTGTGAGAGGAAAAAAGCGCGAAGAAGGCACAGGTATTTGAAGTGTCTGGACTCAGAACTCGCTTTATGTGGAGCGCATGCAGCACTCACTATTTTGCAGGTAGTGACATTACGAGTGTGGAGAAGCAACGGTCGATAATGCTGAGTGTTTGCGGGGTGCCAATATACAAGCTTTTTTGGAGCTCATTAACGTCATCAAACAACGCCAGAACCCAGAGCCGTCAGTGATCATGCAGCGCTTCAAGCTGAACAACCACAGACAAGAAGGGGGTGAGTCCATCTTGTATTATGCAGCAGCCTTACGTCTCGAGGAAATGCTACGACATTGATGAGTCTGTGGAATAATGAACGACAGCATTCAACGCAGATTGCTGACGGAAGCAACGTTGGATTTCGACAAGGCCTTGCATTTAGCTTCGTCAATGGAACTGGCGGAAAAGAACACAGTAGATCTCGGCGAGCATTCCGGAGTAGGCAGGAGGTAGCAGGAAACAAGATGACAAGTTTGAATAGCCGCCAGAACCCCCGCCGACAATCTTTGGAAGTGGGGTCTGTAGGGAAATGCAGTTGCTGTGGATCTGGACCATGATCAAGCTAGCGAGTGTTCAGCAAGAAATGTAGACTGCTATGTCTGTGGCAAAAAGGGTCAAGAGTCTGTCGTTTGAAACCCAAGACCCAAATCATTCCTCAGAGCAAGAACAGCTCTCCACAGAGAATGGGAAAAAATTTGAAATACCAGACATATCAATTAGAGGAGCAAAATGAAGAGGACACGTACAGACTTTTTCATCAATCGAGCAACCAATCTATATCCCGACCACTCATTGTTAAGTTGGGGGTACAAGACAGTGAAGTGCCTATGCAAATAGATACCGGGTCTTCTGTATCACTGATTAGTGAGGCTATGGTCCGGGTTAAGTGGAGGGCAGACGACCCCAAAAGACCCACAATTTGCTTCAGCCACACCATACTACGAACATATACTTGTGAATCTGTGGATATTGTGGGAGAATGTGGTCACTGTAACTTATGGCACACAGAAGGCAGAGTTTACCTTAATTGCAGTGAGAGGTTCAGAGCCCAGTCTGCTGGGACGAGATTGGCTCAAGGCAATCTGCTTGGATTGGCAGGATGTGAACAACCTCTATGCCAGTGATCGAGGAAACTCCTCATGGACTACGGGGATCTTTTCACATCTGAGCTAGGAAAACTGAAAGGAATGGAAATCGAGCTAGATATTGACCCACATGTAATTCCTAAATTTCTGAAAGCCTGTCCGGTACCATTTTCACTGAGTGTAAAGCTAGATCATGCGTTGGTTCGGTTGCTAAAGGCCAGGATCATAGAACCAGTACAATTTTCTCGTTGGGCAGCTCTGTTTGACGTGTCAACAGCACCATCTGTGGTCCAACGCACAATGCAAAATTTGCTTGGGGGATTCCAGGAGTAGTGGTCTACCTTGATGATTTGTTAGTAACGGGCAATTCCATTAGCGACCACCTTCGCAACCTTGAGAACGTTTTGAAGAAGATGTACGAGTAAGAGGCGGCATTGCAATTGCGTTTTTCTCCACCAAGACCCTTTAAGTTAATACTACCAAGACCCTTTAAGAAGCCGAAGACCCCCCCCCCCCCCCACCCCCCTCGATACCTTAAGACCCCGAAGGCCTTGAAGACACCGAAGACACCATAAAACCTTTAAGAACCATTAATACCCTTAATACCCCTAAGATCCATTTTACCTTTAAGACACTTTAAACTCCTTCACCCTTTAGACCTTTTATTCTTTAGACACCTTATAACCATTGGATCCCACAGACCCTTTAGACCTTCACATTACTCAAGTTCCTTGACCCTCTTTAGACCCCTTCAACATTAACACCATTTAGACCTTCTACACCTTTCAGATATATTAGACAGCATGGACCCTTGCCCATTTATAGCTTTAGACCTTGTTATAACGTTTTTACATGCTTGAGTTTAGACCCTTTCAACTCCTCAGACCCAAACTACTATTGGAATGTACACTTTAAACCTTTAGACCATCTAGAACATTTTAGGCCCACACTATCATCTACAGTCATGGTCAAAAAATTTGGCACCCTTGCACTTTTTTCAAATAATGCACCAATTATTCCAGAAAATTGTTGAAATTAAAAAGTCTTTTAGTATCCACATATGTATTTCTTTGGTTTGCAGTGGAAGAAAACAAAAAAAGCTGAAAAAGTACTAAATCTTAGCTTATTCCATACAGAAATCCTAAAATGGCCCAGACAATATTATTGGCACCTTTTAGAAGTTGTTAGAAATAATTGGATTTCAAGCAGGTGATTCTCCTTTACTTTGGAATTGTACTCACCTATGGTATGTTGCAGGTGCCTGCATTAGAAAAACCACTCTTTCAACCAGTTTGAAAAGAGAAAAGGAGTCATTCTGCTGTTTTGTGTCACTGTGTGTACTGTAAAGAGGATGAAGAAAAGAAAGAAAACCAGATAATTGTCTGAGGAGGTCAGACACAAGATTGTAGCCAGGCGTGGACAATCTCAAGGCTACAAGTCCATCTCCAGAGACCTTGATGTTCCTGTGTCCACCGTACGCAATGTTATCAGGAAGTTTAAGGCCCATGGCACTGTAGCCAACCTCCATGGATGTGGCCGCAAGAGGGATCTTGATTGAAGATTGCAGTGAAGGATTGTTCGAATGGTGGAGAAAGCACCTCGATCAACTTCCAAACTGATTCAAGCTGACTTTCAGACACAAGGTACAACATTTTCAACTCGCACCATCCGACGCCAACTCAACGAAAGGGGGTACTATGGTAGGAGACTCAGGAGGACCCCACTGCTGTGAGAGAGACATAAGAAAGCCCGACTGGAGCTTGCCAAAACATACCTGAACAAGCCAAAATCCTTCTGCGAGAATGTACAGTGGACAGATGAGACCAAATTATAGCTTTTTGGTAAAGCACATCATCTCTATGTTTACAGAAAACAAAATTAAGCCTTCAGACAAAAGAACACCTTCCCTACAGTCAAACATGGAGGAGGTTCAGTGATGTTTTGGGGTTGCTGTGCTGCCTCTGGCACTGGGTGCCTTGAATGTGTGCATGGCATCATGAAATCAGGAGATTACCAAGGCATTTGGAGCGCAATGTTCAACACAGTGTCAGAAAGCTGGGTCTCCGTCGAAGGTCATGGGTCTTGCAGCAGGACAATGACCCCAAACACACGTCAAAAAACACACCAGGAATGGTTCAAGACAAAACGCTGGACTGTTTTGAAGTGGCCAGCAATGAGTCCAGATTTAAATCCCATTGAACACCTTTAGGGAGATATGAAAACAGCAGTTGTGAGAAGGCACCCTTAAAATCTGGGAGAACTGGAGCAGTTTGCACAAGAAGAGTGGGCCAAACTGCCAGTAGAGAGATGTAGGAAACTCATTCATGGCTATGGGAAGCGCTTGACTGACTGCAGTTATTTTGTCCAAAGACTGTGCTACTAAATATTAAGTCCAGGGTGTCAATAATTTTGTCAATGCCATTTCTTTTTATTTTCTGATTTAAAGGGATATATTAAGTTCTGAATCAAAAACAAAGGTTCTGTAATATTAACAGTGAAATAAAGAATTGTGGAGACCAAATACTTTTGTCACTTTCAACTTATTTTAGAGAAAATTGCGAGTTATTTGAATAAAGTGCAAGTGTGTCAATATCTTTGGCCACGACTGTATAGTCTTCTTACAAAACATAGACTGTACTTTTTCAGCAAATAATGCGCAATCATGACCTACCCAGAGGGTGGGTATACTCTGCTAGTCCTGGATGATAAATGGGTCATGCCTGGCATTGCCCCCCTTCTGAGTGTAGTTTCAGGTGAGGCTGGAGGGGGGTGGGGAAAGTGTTGTGGAAATGATTCCTGGGGGTTAATAAATGCTTAAAATAGCGAATGTTGTTGTAGAACACAGATAAATTCTTGCTTTCTTTTTCAAATTACATTTATCGCACATAAAAAACGACACATCTGGAATCTGGAATATAGCACAATGTCTTGATTTGCTCAAAGCCGCATTTTCTTTTGCAAACCCATATGCCATGACGACCCAGCAGTTTATGACCTATTGTTTCTCAGGAAGTGCAATAAAGTTATATTGTGTGTGCACTAAACCTTATAGATCATAGTGTGATGCCCCACGGATGCAGGGATTTACTATGCATGCACAGAGGCAAAAGGGAAATTGTGAAAAATAAAATTGAGAAAAGGAAGTGAAGAGGGTAAGGGGAGAGAAGGGAGACTGGCGGGTATGTGAGTAAAAGTTGGAAAGAAGATAATGGATATTCGGGCCATTTTGGTGAGAGCTAATCGTTTTGCCATTCTTGCAGAAGCAATATATACATTGCCACCCAAGTTAGCGTTTTGGTTAAATTGTTGTGCAAGGAAACTTATCAGTAGTTTTTGTCCACTCGTTTGTGCCATCTGGAAACACTCAGGTCACGCACAGTTGCAAACTGGAACAGTAAGAGAAGAGTTTGGATGGTGGAGTCTCCAGATGGACTCACAGTTAAAGTGAACTGATACAAGACAGGGAGGGATTGAATCAACTTACAGTAGTAAAAACACCATGCAGTGGAATTACTACATGTAATCATGGTTGATTCAATTTATTTATATTCAAATTCGTGAATGAAGATAAATGCAGCCTTAAAGCAGCAAATGCAACTTCAGTGAATATCTCAGCAATTAATGGGGAGGCAGCCATGAGTCTTTTTGAGATACAAAATCAAGGCTCGTGGAAGAGCTAGAACAGCTGTCTTGAAGACCTGGAGTGAAGAATGAGATAGACGAAAACGTGGAAGTTGGATCCACTAGCGGAAAAAAAGAGTAACTAGAAAACATCTGAATATGCAAAGCCCATCCGTATCCGCTTTGGAGTCATACTTCTTCTTCCGTATGTGAAGCATGACAAAAACAGCTAAGCAAATACAAATAAAATGGAGGATTTTAGGTGACCTTCACCGCTTGACCTCAACAGCATTAGGCTTCAGTGGCCCAATATGCAACCCCTGCTCAAATTTCAAGTCAATCGGATGGAAATTGAGAATTTTATGCAACCTTGACCTTTAAACCTTTGATCTAAAAAAAACAATCGGCTTCTAGCTTTTGATTGGTGAGCCAATTCAGTGACCCAATATGCTCATTCTTAAAATTTCAGGTCAATTGGATGAAAACTGATGATTTTATGCAACCTTGACCTTTTGATCTAAAACCAAAAACGAGCGGCTTCTAGCTTTTGATGGGTTAGCCAATTCAGTGACCCAATACAGAATGCAAATTCTTAAAATTCCAGGTCAATTGGAAGGAAATTGATGATTTTAGGTGATGCTGACCTTTGACCTTTTGACATTATTAATTTGTCTTATCCATATGTAATTATAATGGAGCAAACGTATATGGTTATGCATGTACATTGTACAGTGTGCATATTTGTGAACAAAATGACTTCTTCAGATTCAAAAAATATATATACAACTGAAAAACACGGTCCGTGAAGCTGTAAGGCGGTGAAGCCGTGTGAATATATGTATATATATATATATATATATATATATATATATATATATATATATATATATAGATATATATATATATATTGGTTACGGATCTCGGAGTACGGCACTCCCCTTACCGGGGGGGGGGGGGGAGGGGGTGTTAATCCCCTCGTCTATTAAGCTGGCCGTCTCCGGTGCTGGAGCTATGACGCCACTTCCGGTCAGCGCTGAATAGGGTGGAAGGCCAATTGTTCCTATTACCTAATTACCAGCGCCTTCCGGTAAGTGAGGAAATGAGCCCCGCCCGAGGCGCGGCTGTAATGGACACGCCGAGCGAAGCGAGCCACGACTCAGGCCGTTAACAAAAGGACTAAACCCGACGATAGCGGTTGGCCAAATCGTGCCACAGGTACTCAATGGGGAAAAGACTAAGACGATCGGACGAGAGGAAGCAAAGAATACGAAGGGTAAAGGAAGAACAAATATGATTTATTACTATCTACAAGAGGAAACTAAAGAAGGGAATATACAACAAGAGGAAATAAAAGGACATAGGGCAACTTTAGACACTCTTATATGAACACTCCCAGGACAATACAGACAGACTTACACGAATAGGGAATGGCAGGAAGGAATGTCTGGAAGGGGGAGAAGGTCCAAGCAGATGGCAGGGCAGGAAGGACCCATGGGCAGATGGCACAGTGTTGAGGTCGCGCTCCGGTCCATGCTCCGGGCTTGAGGCGAAACCCGGCGGCAGCTGCACGTATCGGTTTCACGCGGTCGGACAATGTGAATATATTGCGGTATTGTCACCGTCAACGGACCCACTCTCCTGCCTTACGACTTGTCGTGTTCATCTGCTGCCTCTTTTTCTCTCTGCCGTTCAACTCCGTGAAAATGCTTTGCGTTCGTGCTTTTATTGGAAGCTTCGCATATTAAGCCGCGTCCGCTTTGCTCCGCCTTCCCGTGAACACGCCTCGGCCCGGATTGGTCACAAGGGTTCACTCATACCTCCCCTCGTGACGCGTCGATGGGGCCATGCCTGTGTTCCTGGCCGCTCCTCCCTTTTTCTCCCACTCTGACCGTGTGCATAATGGCGGCTTGGGGCTAGCAAATAAACCAAAAGGGCAGCGAATGCTGCAATAGAGCTACTGGCATCTGATCTGGTATTTCACTCAGGCCGAATGGCACGGTCTTCAAGCAGCCAACAATCATCTGGACTGGTCTCCCATCTCTACTGCCTCTGACGAAAACCAATCCTGGGAATTATTCCAAAGTAAATTGCCCTCTCTCTCATGCACAGATTTATCCCATCCCGTCTTCAGTTGTCATACCGTTCCTCCCATCCATGGTACACTGAATCTTGTTGTGAGGCAGTTGCCCTGAAACAACTTGCCTTTGCCTCATGGAAGGCAAATCCAACTGAAGGCAATCTCCATTCCTTTCACAAAGCTCGGAACAAGTGTGTGTCTGATGATGATGTCGAGTCTCCTCGGGCAATGATGGCATTGCCTTTGTATGGCTGCTACACACGGGTAAGTGTGTGGTATAGACGGGGATCGCCACTCCTTTCCGTCTCTCTGCTGGCCGTTGGAGAATTCACCCTCTTCTGCCCGTGCTGTTGGAGTCAACTGAACTATTATCCAACAGATGGGCAGAGCCATCTGCCATTTAAACCGCATGGCTGCGGACCGTTACCCTGGTAAGGGGTGCTGACAGGCACTACACCTTGCCCACAGGTGACCTGGGGTTATGCAAGGCAGGCGCATCCATCTCCCTGAGGTATAAGCAGACACCTGCATAGTGCATACCCAAGGAAACAATATCTATCGACCCTCCTGAGGGTGTATCTACCTTCAGGAGAGCCAGGAAACAATATCTACATATCTACTCTCAAAACTGAAAGCTCAAACCTGTCTCCCTCCTCCAAATCCTGGTGGCATCTGGTCAAATCTGTTTCTGATGTTTCTTACCCTCTCCATCCCCTCCCTTACCTCAAACGACGACACAGCAGACTCAGCACTTGAAAACGCTGAATGCCTAAGCTCTGTGTTTGCCTCAACATGTTGTGTCCCAAACCCATCTCTCTCAGTACCCACCTTACCTAGTCGAACACAGCTTCTCGTGGACTTTGTGCCCTTCTCTCCTGACAAGGTAGAGACGTTTCTGTCAAACCTCGACTCTGATTCTGCAAATGGACCAGACGGCATCAGCCCATGGGTCCTAAAATCCTGCTCTGCCGCTCTATCTCACCCTCTTTCTGTTCTCTTCACCCTCTCTTTTGCTCAAGGTCAACTTCCATCTGCTAGGAAATCAGCCAACATTACCGCTTTACACACAAAATGTGCAAAAATAGATGCTTGCAACTACAGACCAATCAGCCGGCTCCCAATCATCAGCAAGGTCCTGGAATCCATCATCACTTCTGATATTAAATCCTTCCTCTTCTCCAATGGCTTGATTTCGGATCATAAATTTGGATTCAGAAAAGGTCATTCTATTCTGGCCATGCTGCTTCTGCTGTCTCAACAATGGATGGAGGTCCTCAATGCCAAACAGGGAATCAGAGCTGTCTCCCTTGACATATATCGTGCCTTCGATACGGACTGGCACCATGCTCACCAAACTCTCCTCTTATGGTATCCAAGGAAACCTCCATGCATGGCTTGTGGACTTCCTCTCCGGTCGCATTCAACGTGTGGCCCTGAATGGAACTCTCTCATCTCCCCTTCCTGTCCAACTGGAGTTCCTCAGGGCAGTGTTCTGGGACCAGTGCTTTTTCAGGTCTTCATTAATGATCTATCTGACTCTCTGGAAAATACTCCCTATCTCTTTGATGATGACTCCACTCTCTGCTGCTCCATATCTCAACCCTCATATCAGCAGGCAGCAGCCTCTTCAATCTCTGCAGACCTGGAAAAAATCACAAACTGGTCAATCAAGTGGAACATGTCTTTCAATCCAGACAAATATCACACTCTCACTTTGTCTCTCCGTAAAGACCGTCTGGGCAATCCTCCCATCTACTTTCTCAACAATCCTCTCAAATAAGTTCTGTCACTCAAGCTTTTGGGTCTCACTATCTGCCATGATATTTCCTGGGAAAACCACATTTCCTAGCCGGCCTTCAAAGCCAGCCCGCCGACTGAGCATCCTCCTTCATGCGAAGTCACAAGAGAGTCAATACAAGGCTTTCATCCGCAGCTCAATGGAATACTGCTCTCCCCTCTGAGCTGGTGCTCCTGCCTCACACCGAGCTCGTCTTCACGCTGTTGAAACCAAAGCATTCAGAATCATTGGAATCTCCCGCGATGAAGCTAACTCCAAGGGCCTCTCACTCACTCACTGCAGGCAGGTTGGTGGTCTTTCCGTCTTCTACCGACTCCTCTCCGGCCTTGCCCCCCCAGCTCTCTCTGGCTCTGTCCCGCAAATATTCCTACAGGTCGCACAAGATCTGCCTGCAACCCTCTTATGGTTAAACTGCCAATATCAAGACTCTCTGCTCACCTTCACTCCTTCATTCTTCTTTTCTCCCGCCTCTGGAACAAACTCCCTCACTCTCTTTAATCCCACTCCACCCTCCAGGTCTTTAAAACAGCTGTTCACCACCATCTCTTATCTTCCCCCATCCAAAACCTTGATCTTTTCTACCCCCGCTAATTTCACCCCAATTCCACTTTTTTGAAATACCAACTTCTGTCCTAGAAGTCCTTGGTGTCCTTGTGTTTTATACTTCTTCCACCCCCTCCCCCCCCCTTTCCACGCCCCCTCCCCCCAAGCCCTCTCCATCCCACACATCTCCCTGCTCTCAAATGTTGTGTTTGTGTGCTTCCCCTTCTCTCCCCATCTTGTCTTCCGCTCCCTCTTTTCGTGTATTTTGTTTGTCTGGTTGATTTGTTTGTGAAGTAAATGTTAGCTCTTTGACGAGCCTCTATTCAGTATACAAAAAAAGAAAGAAAAAAAGTCCTTTCTGGGCACTTCTGAGCTCCTCACCACATACAAAGCTTTATTCCACCGCTCAATGGAATACTGCTCTCTCCTCTGGGATGGTGCTCCTGCCTCACATCTAGCTCGGTTTCACACTGTTGAAAGCAAAGCTTTCAGAATCATTGTAATCTCCTCCCACAATGAAGCTTATTGTGAGGGACTTTCACTCGCTTACCACAGGCAGGTTGGTGGTCTTTATGTCTTCTACCGACTCCTCTCCGGCCTATCTCCCCCAGCTCTGTCTGTGCTCTCCTTCCCAAATATTCCTGCAGGACACACAAGATCTGCCAGCAACCCTCTTATGGTTAAACTGCCAAAATCTAGGCTCTCTGCTCACCTTCACTCCTTCATTCCCCTTTTCTCCCGCCTCTGGAACAAACTCCCCTACTCCCTTCAATCCCACTCCTCCCTCCAGGTCTTTAAAACAGCTGTTCACCACCATCTCTTATCTTCCGCCACCCAAAACCTTGATCTTTTCTCCCCCCGTTAAAACACCCCAAATCCACCTCTTTCAATCTCTAACTTATTTCCTCGAATTCCTGGTAGTGTTTATTTGTTTTATACCGTGTACCTGCTCCTCCAGCGCTCTCCCTTCCACAGATCTACTGTTGTCCCTGTTCTCTACTGTTGTTGTGCTTGTATGCTTTCCTCTCTCTCCCCCTCTTGTCTCCCACTGCCTTTATTCTATGTTTTATGTGTCATGCATCTTTTCGTGTTCAATGTGTTAGCTCTTACATAAGCCTCGACTCTGTATACAAATTATTTTTTAAATAAACAAAAAAAACAACGCGGTAACCTAAAAGGACCCGACCCAAAAGACCCCGAAGACCCAAAAGACTGTTAAAGATCCAGATGATCCAAAATACCCCAAAGACCCAGAGGACCCAAAAGACCATCAAGACCCTTAAGGACCAAAAATACCCAAAAGTCTGCAAGGACCCAAATACCCCCAAAGACCCATAGAACCCCAGATGACCCAAAAGACCCCAAAGACCCAAATACCCTTAATGACCATGAAGACCAAAATACCCTGAAGAACCAAAAGACCTGTAAGATGCTTTAGACCAATGAGACCAGCTTTGACCCATGACCATTTAGAGCTTTACACCACTTGGACCTTTTTAGATTCCAAATAAATTATATCACCAATATTACAAATAAAATTTTACGCAAGTAAATGTTTGTATTAGGATTGGTATAAATCATGACAACACAGCAATTCAAGTTCAGTCAGGTCATTATCCTCAGTTAAAAGAAGCCCGTGCCTCTGTAGCAATGTATGGTGAGGTGAGCGGAGTGATCCGATCCATGCTACTTCTCATATAATAAAGTTTATTGAAAATTTGATGACAAAGCTCAAATGGTAAATGAAAATTTCAGGTCAATTGGATGTAAATTGATGATTTTAGGTGACGCTGACCTTTGACCTTTTGACCACATTATTAATTTGTCTTCCTCATATTATCATAATAAAGCTTAGTTGAAAATTTGATGACAAAAGCTGAAATAGTGAAAATGTTAAGGCCCGGACAGACAGACAGACACACAGAAGTGATTGCAAAAACCCAGTCTCCTGCTGCGCCGGGGATGGGCTAACAAATGAGGGGAGATGAGTGTTCCATCAACTTGTCTGTTATTGTTCCATCATTCCTGTGTTATGGCTCAATTATTACCTGTAAATAATGGTAATAAAGTATATATTACATTATTAGCATTATTACCAGGTTATGTTTTCGCCCATGTCTGTCTGTGAACAGGATATCTCAAAAAAGTTGTGGATGGATTCGGACTAAATTTAGATTCTTCGACTCCTTTCTACCCTTTTATACCTTTGAATACCCTGTAGACCCCTTTTACTTTTAAACCATTTTTAGTCGTTTTAAGAACCTTTACACCACTTAGACCATTTAAGACCCTTATAGATCTTTGCACCTTTCAACCTTTAGACCATTGGACTTTTACAACTTTTCAGACCTTTGACCTTTACCCATTTAAAACTATAATATTTAGACCTTTGATTTGCAATCAAATTGTACTTCCATTCATTTGCTCGACAATATACACCACACAAAACAAGCCCTGGCGAGGGTCTGCAATCTCTCCTTGCTCTTTCTAGTTTTCAATTGAAATTGAGCCATGAAATTGCGGTTTTGATTTCTGCCGAGCAATGCTGCCCCCAGTGGGTTTAGCACAAAATCACATTTTATGATGAGCAACACAGAGGGAACACATATGATTTTCAGCTGTTTATGCAGACTAAAACTGTCGAGACGGTGTTTCCCATGAAAGTTGTTGCATCGATGAGTTTGTGGATTCTCAGATGGGACGTTAAGCTAGACGCCAGGTTTACTGGCATTTGCTGGTAGATCATAGATGTGAAATATCCAACATTGTACCTCCTAAAGAGCAGACGATTGGGTACCGGCACTCCGACCAAATTCCAAATTATTCCTGCCATAATGTGCCATGGTTCTGTAGTGATCCAACCATTGGACCAATTGGATGTAAAGCCGGTTGTCCCATTTAGATTTATCTCACGATAAACTTTTAGGTTTACATCACAAAATCATCCGAAAAGAGATCATAACGCATATGTTATATATACATGCAACACACACACACATATATAAATAACTAATATATGTATATATATATATATATATATATATATATATATATATATATATATATATATATATATATATATATATATATATATATATATATACTGTATATATATATATATACATATATATATATATATATATATATATAATTATATAATTATATATATATATATATATATATATATATATATATATATATATATATATATATATATAGATAGATATATATGGGGGGGGGGGGGGAATCCACCAGCTACATATATATACATATATATATATATATATATATATATATATATATATATATATATATATATATATATATTGTTGGGGTTTTGAGAACCCTGCACTGTGTAAAGTGTTGTAAATACACCCCTTTGTAAATAATTCTTTGTGTAAATACCTCCATTCATTGTCAAGGTCAAAGGTCGTCCTCTAGTTAGTCCACATCGCAACACGTAGCGAACCATAGGCCCTCTTCATAGTTATTTCATTATTATGTGTTTCAGGTAAGGCTGTGTTTCCAATAGTTTGACTCTACGTTGCATTAATCAAATAAGATAGGCCCCATTCGATCCATTTGCTCTCCCTCTCCAAATTGTGGTACGTCGTTGGCAGCAGCCAAAACTCCATTGCGCACGAGGCCAAGAACAGGAAAAAGGGGAGGAGCTGCCGGCTCACGGGCGTGGCATCAACTCGTCATCAAAGGTGGAGTCAGCCAGCCCGAACCAGCCAACGAGCACCGCGGTGAGCGACCCGGTAGGCGTGCCCTCGCAGCCTTGATACGGCCACGAGTGATAAAAGGGACTGCGAGGGACTGCTTCCAGAGATGAGTAAGGGGGCAGATGACCGCAGCATCGAAGCATGGAGAGGTACGCAGGAGGGAAGTGCCCAGCTACTGAACCAGACGAGTGATTGCATCATCCCCCCCCCCCCCCCCCCCCCACATGAACGAGACGTGAAGCTGCCAGCCGCTTTTCGCCGCTGAACCGGAGCATGGACGTTCGAGCGGGACCCCGACGTCGTGCCACCGGCCCAGGACCTTCCTGCCTGCCGGCTCCTTTAGTCTGGTATAACCCTGGTTGAACCTGGAAATTGAGTATATCGTTTTTTTAAAAATCGATTTGTACAGCTTAGGGTGTTCTCTTTCATAATCTGTCGGGTGAACCTGGGTCACCCTTGAGCGTTTTGAGAAATTCAAGATGGCGTCCAAGATGGTTGCCATTTCATATTATCGGCTATAACTTCTTTCATATTTAACCTAGGATGATATTTTTAGTGTCTAGTCATATGTTGTAGTGGTCAAGGAACCCATATAAATCAATTAAAACGTCGGTAAGTGATTACATCATGGTAAATCCAAGATGGCTGCCATTTTGGCCACCAAATCACGTTTTAGGCTTTAATATGCTTCATATTGAACTTAAAGTCGTAATAATGGTGTCTAGGTACAGTATATATCTTTGGGTCAAGTAATCCAATTAAAGTGATTACTATGGTAGCAAGAAAGAAACATGTCAATGTTGCAGACACTAAAGTATATGACATGGATGTCATTTACTCGCGACTCATTGGACTCCAGGCTCATGGTCGCGAAGTCAATATCAAGGATGTACTTTCACATGAATTAGCCCCAGTGCCAACATCGATGTTTGAGTCAACAGGAGAAATGAGATCGGCCAAATCCAAATCATCGTTAAAAACACAGCTTAAAGTTGAGGTATCTACGAGGACATCTAGTACACTACCACCGCCATCATAGATGGTTCGGCCCTACTCTGGGTAATACCTTGACCTGCAGATGGCACAGTTCGGGACTTTGCAACAAACATGAAGTATGACATTGCAAAGAGATTGAAAATCGGGGATGTCTACCTGATATTTGATCGGTATTACGATTATAGTACAAAGAGTGTTACAAGAAGTGCCAGAGCTACTGGAGCAAGTCGAATCTACCAGCTACAATTGAACAGCAAACTACCACCTCAGAAGATAGTCCTGACAGTTTCTGAAAATAAGAAGCAACTAATAGGCCTGGTTACCAATCTTCTAACCAATGATGAGTCCTTCAGTGAACACACCCGTACTCATAAGTTAGTTATAACTGGTGAGGAAAGTATTCCAGTCCAAATCAGCGATGGGGGCGTGGTAACCATAAGGATGGATGTAGCTACAACACATGAAGAAGCAGACAATATCATTGTTCAGCAGGCAATGATGTGTGCCCGAAGCAATGAACTAAGTGAAATAACTGTAGTCTCTGATGATACAGACGTCTTCGTACTTCTTGTGCATTACTACCACACTGCAAATATGAAAAATCGTGTAACTATGGAATCCCCAATCAAGGACAGAACAGTCATTGACATTGGAAAAACAGTGGAGAAACATGCATCCATAGTTACTGAAATCCTCGCTGCCCACGCATTGACCGGGTGTGATACTGTAGCATGTTGCTATGGGATAGGCAAGGCCACTGCTCTGAAGGTATTGGGTGATGGATACTCCCTGTCACTTCTTGGTGTAATGGACACTCCAATACAAGAAGTTACTGGACAGGCCACTGCATTCATGTCAGCGTGTTATAGACAAAGTTCCAGCGAGTCAATGTCTGAAGCACCATGGAAGGTATGGGCATCCAAAACAGGACAGGCTTCACCATCCCCGCCGAAACTGTGCTCTCTTCCTCCAACCAATGAGGCGTTTGCAGAGAATGTAAAAAGGGCCCATCACCAAGCCATTGTGTGGCGTTCTTTGGAGGATAACAATCCACCAGAACTGGATCCAGAATCGTATGGCTGGAGGAAGGACACACAAATGAAAAATCTCCAGCCAATTTCTCTTCCAGTCAACACAGAACTCGCTCCGGAGTCTATCATGCATCTAATCCAATGTGGATGCCAAAGTGTCACGCCATGTATTACTCGTGTGTGTAGTTGTACAAAGTATAATTTGAACTGCACAATATTTTGCGCCTGTAAGAGTACAGGTTGCTGCCAAAAAAGGACAGCTTGATTGCGTAACTGAGTGTATTTAGACTGATTTGATAGGTTATCATTTTTCATGTATGTTACCACTCAAAAAGCTTGAGTTGAGGCAGTAGCCACCTGTAGGCCTCTATTGGCCAGAATCTTTGGATTAAACATGACATCCCTCAAAAACCTTTTAAATGATTTAAATTGGATTACTTGACCCGCAAAACATTTGATTAGACACCGAAATTACCACTTTAAGTTAAGTATGAAGCATATTGTTACAGACGTGGCTTAGATGTTAGTTTACCGAGCGGTTTTGGTATGACCACGTCTGCACAAGTTACCGATTATACTCGACGTTGACGAAGCCGCGCCACGCTGGCTCAATAAGAAAAAGAAGACACCCGGCTGGGTTATAAAATGACGACACCAGGGATACGGTTCTCAAGACCTCCGGAGGAGATTATATTCGTTACGGAAAAGGTTAGATTACAGGGGCTAGAGGTACAACATAGAAAGACAAGCACTTAGACACAATCTTATATTATTCCCGGACAGACGACAGACAAACGGGACAACGGCTGACTCACACGGGGGTTGATGGCAGGAAAGCGGTTGTCGATGGCTCCAGGTGCACCTGTGCTCAAAGGTTAGAATCGACCCGGTCCGGTCCAGAGATGCGGGAGGTTTCACAGCGCAGCGCTCAGAGGTGACGTTCTTTCTCAGGCGGGTTCTCTTCCTCTCAGCGGTCGTAGGCAAGGCAACGTTCTTTCTCCAGCTGGGGGCGCATCTCTCGTCACATCCGGCGCGGGGCCGCGTATATCCGGCGGGGAGTGACACGCCCTCGGCTCGTTAGCGCCGCCCCAGATGGAATCGGCACGTTGCTTCTCATTGGGTGCGTGCGGGGGGGTTTACCAGGCTCCGCCCTTGACGAGGAGCTGACAAGGAGCCCCTTCGTGGTAACCCCGTGGAGCGCGTGGTCAATGGCGCTAATCGAGCCGGTGTGAGGACGCATCCTCCCCCGCTCCGCCGCCATCTCCTCTGTTGTTGTTGTAATTGTTGGGGAAGAAGATGGAAGGAGGTATGGGAAAGGTCCTAAACTCACTACTGATGCCATATAATCACATTCTGGTGCAACGAAGAGTCATAATTAATGGAGACGAGGCCTTAACTGACATAGAATAAGAATAACTAGGAAGATGTCCGAAAGTTGTCTACGTGTGGTGCGGTGGACCTGGGCACGACATTTAATGGGGGAATAAGGGGAAGGTCGGCTCTACTGATTGTTATTTACATGCAATGGGACTAGGGAATGGGGGATTGGGGAAAGTTGGGGAGTATTGGAGAAAATAGGGGAATATTTACAAGCGGATATGGAGGCCAAATTCCATATTCGCAACAATATTAAAGCCTAAACATGATTTGGTGGCCATAATGGCAGCCATCTTGGATTTACCATGATGTAATCACTTACCGACGCTTTAATTGATTTATATGGATTCCTTGACCCCTACAACATATGACTAGACACTAAAAATATCATCCTAGGTTAAATATGAAAGAAGTTATAGCCGATAATATGAAATGGCAACCATCTTGGACGCCATCTTGAATTTCTCAAAACGCTCAAGGGTGACCCAGGTTCACCCGACAGATTATGAAAGAGAACACCCTAAGCTATACAAATCAATTTTTTAAAAAGCTATATACTAAATTTCCAGCTTGAGCTGAAAAATCCCATTTAGCTACAGGACTACTTGGACCGTGCCCCTCTTCCAGCCATTTCAATTTCCCTTTGTCGTGTAAGTCCATGGTCTGTCCTTTGTGTTGTCTGGGGTATAATATAAGACTGTTTTAAGGTTGCCCTATGTCCTTTTATTTCCTCTCGTTGTATATTCCCTTCTTTCGTTTCCTCTTGTAGATAGTAATAAATCATATTTGTTCTTCCTATACCTTTCGTATTCTTTGCTTCCTCTCGTCTGATCGTCTTTGTCTTTTCACAATTGAGTACCTGTGGCGCGATTTTGGCCGAACCGCTTTTAATCGGGTTTAGTCCCTTGATAACGGCTCGAACCGCGGATTGCTAAACCGCTCGGCAAATACCATCTTGTCCGTGGTTCGAGCGGTACTTGTCTCCCTGTTTTGCGGAGGGATTGATAAAGGTATTCGGGAAAACACCTGGACCAATAACCCTGATCAATCCCACCCCGCAAAAGAGCATTACAAGTACCAGGACCGGTCGGACGGCCAGCTTAACAGGACAAGGGGATTAACCCCACCTTGCTAACAGGAGTGCCGTCCCCCGGATCCGTAACAATATATATATATATATATTCTACTCAAAATAATTTAAGGGTTAAAGGAAATTTTTGATCATTTTTGTAAGTATGTCTTTTTGAGCCAGATAGGGTTAGAATATCCCCCTTTGGGTTGTCATTTGGACTATAGACATCACATTTATGGGACATGCAATCATTGCACTTATCTTTGGAAACTTTTAAAGTTAACCCAGATTTCCTTTTCATGGATTTGAAGCACGAACTTAGTCAGACTAAACTGACAAACTGCCTCGAAACACCCATTGTGACACCTCATGCACCATTTGCACATGTTTAGCATGAGTGTCATTCCATGCATGCCAATTTTAGCAATAAAATGGCTGAGCATTTTCCATTCATCATCACTTGAAATTTGAAGATGGTTCAACGACAACTCAGCATCCAAGACAGGGGAAGGGCCATTGGCTGGCTACAAGATGGGCAAACTCAGAGAACTGTGGCTCACGTCTAAATGTAAGCCAAGGCGTTATCGGCAGACGCTGGCAGAGTTTCAGGACAACGAATGCTGTTCAGAATCGGCCCCGTTCTGGAAGACCCCGATCAACAACAGCACGACAAGACCGCTTCCTGATGATAACGGTGTTGCGACAGCGCTTTGTGACCGCACGGCATCTTCGGGATCAACTCAGAGCTGCCAGAGGTACCAACGTGTTCGACCAGACCATTAGGAATCGTCTGCGATACTGAGGTTTGCGATGCCGGCGTCCTGCAGTCCGACCACCGCTACTTGACCCTCACAGAAGGGCTCGCCGAGATTGCTGCAGACGTCATATCCGGTGGAACCGTGGTCAGTGGGCAGAGACAATGTTCACAGATGAGTCACGCTTCTTGCTCCAGTTCAATGATGGCCGGGCTCGTGTTTATCGTCATCAAGGAGAGAGATTTGCTGATCTCAACGTTGCTCAACATCTACCATTTGGAGGAGGAAGTGTGATGGTGTGGCCGTGTGGGCGGGATATCCATGAACCACAGAACCCCGTGTATGTCGTCAACGGAAATTTGACCGGTCAGCGTTATCTCAACGAGATTGTTCAACCTCTGGTAATTCCACTTCTGCAGCGGATTGGACCAGGAGCTTGGATCCAGGACGACAACACAAGACCTCATCATGCCAGGGTGGTGACCGACTTACTGCAGCAGCAGAACGTTCAGCACATGGATTGGCCTGCATATTCACCCGACTTGTCACCCATTGAGCATGCGTGGGATGAATGAGGGCAGCGAGTTCGATCACATCACGTCGCTGCCGGCAACTGGCTCAGCGATTAGTCGCAGAATGGCAAGCGATCCCTCAACATTATTTCCAACGCCTGATGAACAGCATGCGCCAACGTTGTGAAGAATGTGTGAATGCTAACGGTGGCTACACCAGTTACTGAAGCTTCTGCGACTTGTGGGAACATCAATTTGGGGGGTGCATGGCTTTTTTTCATCAGGGTAATAAACTTGTGTCGAATCAAAAGTTTTTGTTTTGTGTTTTCTGTTCTTGAGCCATCAAAGAATTATTTTGTCATTAGTCATCACCATTTTAGCTCAACAACAACAACATGCATTTTAAAGGCCATTTTCCCTACTAGAGCGGGCGTTAGCCTTGCGGTCCCCATGACAATCTTCTCCATTTTGCCCTATTTTCTGCATCTCTCCTTGTTAACCCCCTTGCCCGCATTTCTTCTTCCACCATCTTCAGCCAAGTCTTTCTCGGTCTTCCCCGTCCTCTACTTCCTTCTACATTCATTTCCATCACTCTTCTCAACCAGTCACTTTCATCCTTCCTCAACACATGACCAAACCATCTCAACCTGTTCCTCTTCACAGCATCAATCACAGGCTCTATTCCCATCATCTTTCGCAATTCATCATTTGTCTTCCTCTCTCTCAACGATACTCCGCACATCCGTCGAACCATTCGCATTTCCAGCCTTTCCAACCTTCGTTGCTGCTCTACGTTCATTACCCATGTCTCGCTCCCATAAATCATAACACTTCTCACACATGCAGCATACACCTTTCCCTTCAGCTTCAACGACACTCCCCTCATCATCAGCACACCACTCAGTTCCCTAAACTTCTTCCATGCACATCTCACTCGAGCAACCGTTGCCGAGTCTGATCCACCTTCTCCATTCAGCATGTCTCCGAGGTAGCAAAATGTTTTCACACTTTCCAGCTTCATGCCGTCTCCAAGATCCAACTCAACATTTCCTCCATCTGCAGCTCCCTCTGTGCACACCTTACATTTGAATGTAGCTGCCACACTGGTTAATGACCCTCTCAGACCACGACATTTTTGATGAACTCACTCAGCGCACATTGTACATTGAATGGCGTTCACTCCGACACCCTTCCTGCACAGCACAGGGCCACTTCCCAGTTCTTTCCACCTCCCCACATGCTTTACCACTTGCCATCACCTTCGTCTTTCCGATATTCACCTTCAGACCTTTTGTCTCCATACATTCCTTCCACTTGTTCATCTTTTCCTTCAGTCCATCCATACTTTCCGCAATCAACACCAGATCATCTGCATACAACAACTCCCACGGTAAACCCTCCTTTACGTTCTGAGCCAGCACCTCCATCGCAGCTACAAATAGTAGTGGACTTAGTACCGACCCCTGATGCACTCCCACCTTCACCTCAAACTCACCACTGTTCCCGTCCTTCGTCCTTACAGCTGTGCACGCTCTTTTGTACATTGCCATCACAACTCTGATCAACCATTCCTCCACTCCTAACTTCCTCAATGCCCATGTCAATACTTTGCGTGGAACCCTGTCGAATGCTTTCTCCAGATCAACAAACCCAAGAAACAACTTCTTCCTCTTCTCCATGTACTTCTCCTGCAACTGCCTCACAATGAAAAGCGCGTCTGTCGTTCCTCTTCCTGGCATAAATCTAAACTGCATTTCGTCGATCTTCACTTTCTTCCTTATCCTCCTCTCCAACACCCTTTCCAATACCTTCATTCATTCCAATACCTTCATTTCCCATACTGCTCCAATAACTTTATCGCTCGGTATGAGCCACACTCCAGAGGGTCACCTTTCCCCTTGTATAGAGGGACGAGGGTACTCAGTTCCCAAACCACTGGAATGCGGCCTACTTTCACCACCAGATTACAGATCTCTGTCATTCTCTTCACACCCCAACTTCCTGCTGCCTTCAACATATCTCCCACAACTCCCGTCGGCCCTCCCGCTTTTCTACCCTTCATTGCTTTTATCGCTTCCTCAACTTCCTTCTCAGTTATCTTCTCTGCCGGTCCTAAAACTGGGTTACTCTCTATGTTGCCATCCCATTCATTCTCTGTATTCAACAGCATTTCCATATATCTTTTCCATCTTCCTTTAATTCCATCTGGGTCGACAACGATTTGTCCCACTTCATCCTTCAAGCAACTCACCCCCATCACATCACACCTCTCTTTCGCTATCTGCTTTGCAATCCTGAATACTGCTTTCTGACCCTCTTCCAAATCCAAGCGTTCTCCGAACATTTTCCGACATGCCTCCTGCGCCTTTGCTACCTCTTTCTTTGCAGCCTTCCTGGCTGCCTTATAACTTTCATGCTCTGCTGTTTCTGCTCCCGTACCCTTCGCCTTCTGCCACTCCTTGAACTTCTTCCTCTTCTCGCCAATCCTCTTTCCAACTTCATCATCCCACCACCATGTTTTCGAGTGCCTCGGTGGTCCTTTTGTCCATCCACATACCTCACCAACGGCTCCCAACAGACTAGCTTTCATTGACATCCAACCACTTTCAATCTCAACCACATCATCCTCGACCCTATTCAGCCTCTCTTTTAATGCCTCCGTTACTGTCACCTCTTTCAACCTCCACACCTTCATTCTCGGTTGGTACTTCACCCGCCGAGCTCTCCTCGCACCTTTCACCCTTATGTCGCAGACAACCAAGTGGTGCTGTGAAACAGCCTCCTCCCCCGGGATCACCTTTGTGTCCCGGAGGTGCCCCCTATCTCGCCTACGCACCATCGGGTAGTCAATGGTTGTCGTCGACCCACCTGACGTGTATGTAACAAGCTTATTATCCTCTTTCTGGAACTGAGTATGACAAATCAACAAATCAGCTCCATCAGCAAACTCCAAAATCCTTTCACCATCTCCATTTCTCACACCATATCCGTAACCCCCATGAACTCCGTCAAAAACATCCATACTCCTTCCCACATGTCCATTTAGGTCTCCTCCTACCACAACAACTTCCTCATCTTTCACGTTTTCCATCAGCTTCTCTATCGCACACCAGAACTTGTCCTTCTCTTCATCGCTCCGACCAACCTGCGGAGCATATCCTGAGATGACGTTCACCAAGAGCTTTCCAATCATCATTTTCACCATCATCAACCTTTCACTCACTCTCGTCACACTCACCACACTGTCTACAAACTCCTCAGAAAACAGGACACCAACACCATTTACGCCCTCCAGGCACCCTTGCCACATAAACTTGTATTTCTGTCCCTGCCTACCCTTCACCATTCTCACACCACTTCCCTTCCATCTCGTCTCTTGCACACAACATATGTCCACTCTTCTTCTGACCAATACTTCCACCACTTCTCCTGATCTCCCTGTCATTGTCCCTACATTCCATGTCCCAAACCTCAGAAGCCGATCTCCACTTCTGGCTGTACCCTGCCCATATGTAGTTGTAATTGTCATGGTTCTCTTTTTGAGGCAATGTTTTTATGGCCGGATGCCCTTCCTGACGCCAACCCTCTTAGTCATCTCTTACGACACGTAGGGATACGGTGTACCTATTCTAATCCAGGGTATACACTGGGAAACGTTCAAAACATGGAAATTCTGGGGGGTGGGGGGGGGAGGGGGAGGGCGGCGTCAGCATCACGGCTGCGGTTTAAACATATTTAAATAATATTTAAACAAAACCATGAAAAACAATCTGGGAAAAGTCTCTAAGTGAGAACGTGGATTTAAGAAAGCAGGAGCAGAGGTGGAAGAAAAACGAGATATAGGGGGTGGGGCACAAGTCGAGACGAGGAGGAGAGCGAACAAGCACGTGTCCGGGAGGAGAGAAAGAATTAATATAGAATTTTTTTTTTGGTTTATTTGTTTGTTCTGTTTTCAAAACGCTGGACAAAGGGTAAGATGTTTGTGAGAGGTAGGGGGGGAGAAAAGAAAATCAACCATTTTCCATTTTAGCTCGTTAGCTTATATTTATATACACAAATATTTTTGACCCTTAACTTCTTTTGAGTAGTATATATATATATATATATATACTGTATATATATATATATATATATATATATATATATATATATATATATATATATATATATATATATATATATATATATATATATATATATTGTTACGGACATGGCTAGGATGTTGTTTGCCGAGCGGATGGCCGCCACGCCCGAACAGTTACCCCGACTAACCCGATTCCTGAACGTTGGCCGAATAAGCCACAGATATTCAATGGGGAAAAGACAAAGACGAAGGATGTGAAGAAGAAGAATACCAAAGCAAAAAGGTTGGAAATGCTACTAAATTTATTCCTACTATTTACACAACCAAAGAAACCAAGGAGAAGGAAGGATAAGAAAATAAAATACAGAAGAGGAAAGGTGACACAGTGAAAACTTAGCTTATCTATGGCAGTCTTAATTAACCCTGGACAGAACAAACAAAACGAACTCACGTACACAAGAAGGATGGAATCGTTGGAGGGATGAGGAGGTTCAGGTTCGTGCAAACGGCAGGGCTGGAGGTGACAGCTCCGACTCCTCGCACTCTGGTTCACAGAACGGGCGACAGGGAGATCCGAAGACCGCGGCACGTCGATGTTCACGTGCACGCACTGGTTGTTCTCAGAGTGCTGGTTGGTATCGCGAGCAGGGCGTGCCGATTCTCATTCCCCGCAGGACGTTCGCGCCAAACAGAATGAACAATCCTCCCCACTGGTGTTCTTTGCTCATCTGCCTCCCTTCACAGAACTTCTCAATCTGTGCTCCCTCACTCATCTGCTGCCTCAATCGTCTGCTCGTGCCGCTGTGTGGACGTCGCGTGCTTTGCCAGGACTCGTCTTCTGCTCATCTGCGGTCATCTGCGTCATCTCATCTCAGCTCATCTGCGTCATCTCATCTCAGCTCATCTGCGTCATCTGCGTGGGGAGCGTCCCGCGGCGGGTTATATAGGCCCCGCCCTTCACCATTTGCGAACCTCCCCCAAGCGTTCTCTCTCCGCCCTCTCAAGCCAAACCCCTCATTCTGGGTTGGTCGGCCAGGGCTGGTTCACTCCTCCCCTCTATGACGAGGTCGAGACACGCCCTTCTTCCCCGACCCGAGCACATGTTCAATGGCGGCAATTGCAGCAAACCGCCCAATTCAGTCGGCAAAGGATGCAAAAAGGGGAATGCAGTTGGTAATGGAGACTTTGAGGGAATTGAAAGGGGATCTATCTTATTTAATTCAGTGCAATGGAGTATTAAGTTAATGGAAGACAAGGCCTTACCCTAATACACATAATAAGGAAATAACTGTCAACAAAGATATATGGTGGCCTGCATGTATGTTTTATGGACTAACTACGGGAACGCCCTTTGACCTTTATACAACAACAAACGGAGGAAGGAGGGGTGATATTTTACAACAATTCATAACACAACAATAAAAAAAAAACATTCTCATATCCGCAACAATATATATATATATATATATACATATACATATATATATATGTATATATATATATATGTATATATATATATATATTATATAGATCTCGGGAATCGAACCATGTTCCACACCTTGAGTTCAAGGAATAACAAGCATTTATTGATGAACCAAGTACACAGCGCTGTGGAGGGTGTAAGGGTTATACAATTCAATTGAACAGCATAATTCCAGACACTCCTGAGTTCCTTACAGAAAGAACTTCCTTATATACTTGCAGAGTGTGATAAAAATCTCCGCTAATTTTGGCAAGTTTCAGCAGTATAATACACAATGGGGGAAACGTTGACCAGTACCCCCACCAATGTCCTATCTTCTTTGGCATGAGCAAAGGGCAAGATGCGGGAGGGAGAAAGAGCACCGTGACATTTTCAAAACTTATCTTCCATGTTGGCTTTTGGTCAAGGACAGACAGACGCGTTTTCACTAGGGGTCTAACAAAGTAAGCGGTTTCACTATCTTTCTACATTTTTTGGCACAGTTGGACAATAAAACATAGTTCAAAACAAGAGGGAACATGGTGAGCTTAATCCTTTTCACAAAGCATCCATTATTAAATGCAAACCACAATTACATAAGGCACAATAAAAGGCATGATCTCGACATTCCCCCATTTGGTCTCTATGAGACTACGTATCACAGAGACCAGGCCACATCGGCTTTATTTGCAAAGCAAAAGAGTATAGTGTTATATGTGGCCACATCGGGCTTTATTGAGTGTTGTATGTGTGTCCTCCAAGGGCATGCCACCACATAAAGTACCTTGCATGCATGTTTGAAAGGTGTCATGTTGTGCGTGTTTGGAACATGAAGACTCAGAACATGAAAGTCTATTAACGTTTCGGATCCACAACGAAGGCCTCTGGTCCAGATGAGGTTCTGCTCTGCCAGGGGGCCAACAACCTCCCCTGCGGAACTTGCTCCCCCCACCCTTTGCAGATGCGGTCCTTGCAGATCTTCGAAGTTAATCAACGATCATGCCCATGAGATCTCTCACGTGCTGCTGTTCTGGGGAATACATAATGTTGTCAGTATCTTGTGTCTCATGTTCCTGGTCAGGGTACAGAGCGTTAAAAATCCGAATCACTTGAAGCAAAGAGATCCAAAGCATTTGAAGCAAAGAGAGGGACTTCCTTTATGTCAAAGTCTCCCATGGACGCCTGGTCGGCTTGCGGGTCTAGGATATCCATGTCGGGTCCCTCGACTGCCAGACCCAGCGTCGCAATCAGATCCATAGTTGGGTCGGAAGGGGGTGTACAGCTGTGAGCTTGTAATACATAAGAGGCGTTAGCCAGTACACGCAAGGGGTTTACCACACAAGTATCACAGTCATCACAAACATCAATACAGGCATCAGCCAGTTCCCACAAGGGATTTTCAACACAAGTATCACAGTCATCACAAAAATCAATACAATCTTCTGAAGCGCCGGTCACATCTGCCTTGTTGTAGGACCCATTCAGGTCGACGGCCTCTGTGGTCAAGATCATGGTCTTCCGACGGCGGTTTCTTCATTGTCCATCCTGAAAAATACTTTCTTACACACACCATGGTCAAATTCCTAGCCCCCCGTCCCACCAATTGGCATTTAGTTACCTTATCTCTCAGATGGTTGGCTTATTCATAGCCGCATTTCCTGTGTCGTGTCTGGAAATTTAAATGCCATATTTACTTTCACCAATTTCCGAAAATGCCTTCCTTTTAATCATCTTCCCTACATCTAATAATACATGATTTACCAACCATTTCCCCCCCATTTGGTCAATGGAAATAATCGGTATTCTCCCCTTCAAAATTTCACTGTTATCCTATCAATACCTGGACATTTTTTCCCTTCTTTCCTAGATACGCGAATTTCACACCAGTATATACCCACTGGAAAAATTATCTGAAAAATAACGAAATCGTCTCCAAGTTCTCTAGCTAATCTCCATCCGCAATCGCCAACTTTACCCTCCTATGCATTTTGCCTTAGGTTTTAGAACCTAGAGTCTACTAAAACAACAACAATTAGCCTCCCAAAGCCATTTCCCTGCAAGAGCGGGGGTTAGCCTTGCGGTCCCCATGACAATCTTCTTCATTTTGCTCTATCACCTCCCTTTGAGCAATAATTCAATTGATGTGATTCCCACATACCTGGTGGAGTTCTGTTCACCTGGTCTGCAGAGCCGTGATCCAATCTTCACCAGCCTCCAATCACCTCCTCGATTGGGGTCATTCTGCATGTAGCAATCTAACACAACGTTTTTAAACTTTACATTCATTGGTCCCCCCATTTGCAAGCCAACCCCTTGTATCACCTTCTTATCTCAAAAACAACAGTCCATAACTAACCACTTTCCTTTATTTCCTGTCTTTTCCATTAACATTTTACAACCTTTTCCTCTACTTCCTCAACAATTCCTAACAAAGTCACCTGTCATTGACAAATAATCCATCTGAGTCGACTTTCCAATCCAATCATCTTTGCACTTTCCACGACCTTCTTCACACTTCCTCCCAAACCTTTCCTTCAGACACAACCCACATGAGTTATGAATACAATTTCCCCTTTCAGGCGCATGTCTAGCCACTCACAAAGTGTCCACAAGACAATGTCACCATATTTCACACCTCAGCTCTCGAGACCACCCAGGGGTCCCTTGAGAGATGCATCCTAATGTTAATCAGCTCTCGAGAGCTCAATTTTGAACAGGGGTAAAACCAGCAATACTCAATTCTGCCAAGCAAGAGGCCAGAGCAGTAGCACCCCTCTTCCCTCTGCCCACCATAACTGGCAGACAGACAATGGCGAGCCACAAGCCCCAACCCTACAAGGCTCCAGCTCCCATCCAAAGGACACAAACTCCCTCAGGCTGGCATAATCTCTTTGCCAGCTTATGTACGAACCAATATTGCAAACAAATAGTTTTCCAAACAAAACTCAGTTGTCACCCTATTGCATCATATTGGCAGAATTCACTTCAGCTCTCTACCACTCTTGTGTCGAGTGGTGCCCCAAAATGACATTGCACGAACCCTTTCAACACCTGTCTAAACCTACTGCCATTTAACGACGCTTCCCAGATGACAGTTCCCCATACACTATTCTGGCACAAATTGTTGCATCCCACAGATGCCACGATTATTTGAACAAACTCATTTTCCTAATCCACCTGTTCAATTCTCATTTCAATTTAAAGTCAATCCAATGTCCTCTAATACCTCTCTTAGCATCCCATGCACCTGTTGCGGACACCTGTTTTAGCCTCTGGCCCAATAGCTGCCCAATAAACAAATAATAAAAAGAAAATAACCTGATCTATTTATTGAAATAGACCTAATTCTCATGTTGGTCAATTTTTTCACCCACTGTGACTCTCGCGTCAATCCTGCCATTTCCAACCACATTTCCAGCGAGGATGACGTCACTATTTCATACCTTTCCTCCCTTGAACAGCGGGAGTCCTCCAAGAGATGCATTCCGATGTAAATCACTTCAAAGTACCCGAATAGCCCTACGGACTGTATCACTGAAATAAATCCTGGCTTCAAATCAACTTTCTCAAACTTAACTATGATAAATCTGAAATAATCGCATCATCTTCCTTCGAACTCAGAGCACACCGACCAGTATACATCAAACATTGGATTCATATTTCCACAGACCTCCACCACTCTGTTAAATCCTAAACATGCCCAATGGGCAATCCCCTCTGCTCAGGGCTGCAAAATGCTGGATTCTAACCTTCCCAAACACAGCTCTTGTCCGCCAGGCTGCAAATTCAAAGCATTTTCAGTCCCCCCTTTTTTCCATACACTAGCCAGTGTAAGCCAGCCAAACATAAACAAAGAGGTTCCAGCGAGCTGTGACCTCCATAACTCTAAACAACTCCACTGGCACCTTTTAAAACAAACTTTCCCAGTCACTTACTAAAATAAAGTGCAGCTCTTGTCCGTAGATATACGTTAACCAAGATTACATGAGACTTGACAACAATAGTACTGCCCCGTGGAACAAGGCATCAGAGACAACTCCCCTCCACCTTGACTTACCCCAGGTAGAATTTGGCTACTTACAGAGAAAGTACCTGCACAACACATTTACAAACCAATTCGTCCCCTCGCATTAGGGGACATCACAAATGTTCCACCACAATTCACAGCAGGTGACCACCCACCTGCCTTCTGTCGAAGTCCAGTTCAATTTTCTGAGTTTCCATTCTCAGACAGACAGACAGACGAACCCCCAACGTACTAACAGGATGGTCTCACAGAGGCCATTCCATTCAAACCTGTAGGCTGCCACGATTCTTCCCGCCAGGACACACCATCATAGTCACCATAGTCACACGACACGTCAGCAGACACAGTGAATGACATTTGACACCATAACAGACACCGCAGATACTGCTCCTCCTTGATCCATATTTGCAGACGCAGTCAGACACACCCAGTCGGACAGACAGACTGGCTCCACATTACAACTGCAAACATCCGAAATGACAACAGCTAACACCAAATATTTATTGTCCCCCTTTCAGGGAAGTCAAATCAACCACCATTAAAGCACAAAACAGAAAACGACCATATACTCAGAGTATACACCATATACTCAGAGTGAGACCCGAAAATCAAGCAGACAGACCGATAATCGAACCTGTCTTTCGACACTGCCGAACGACAAGTCTGCAGACACTGAGGGAGTGACTTTCGACCCCCAGTAAATACCGCGGACACCGCTTTGGTCCGCACCTGCAACTCCATCACGCGCCTCCAACTCCCTCAAAATCAGTGTTCAAAGACATGACTCCATGGACAGCCAGAAAGTCAGACAAATACGGACACACACACACACACAGAGATAGACACAGGTGGGTTATCGCCTGCATTCTGTACAAATTCCATGTTCCTGTCCATAAGTTGGCCCATCAAGTGTAACCCCTTTCACAAAACCTTTTCTGAGGGTCAAATGTAACAGACAGACAGACCGGCAAATAGGCAGGGGCAAACCCCGAGGCCCCAGACACCATCACCACACACATACCCTGCATCACATAGGAGTATCAACATTTGTCATAGGAGTATCAACTTAAAATATCCACCCGCTCTGGTCCTCCAGAGCTGAGGAAACCAGCCAACCTGAGCCCGACAGCAAATGCCATATGTCTTCGTCTCAAATCGAGGGCAAAATTTCACAATGGCAAACAATTAATATATTGTCCACATTCATCTTGGTCACCCCAACCCATCCTGGCTCTCCCAAGAGCTCCGTGTCCGGACAGACAGACAGATAAACTGACCGGGTGAAACCATAACCATCCATCCTTCCGATTGGACTCACGCCAGCATCACATGTCATTCTTGCCTTCATTCAACGCATTCTGCCATCCCAAGTCGGCCAAATACAAGCCCCGGCCATGCCGTTGAATAAACACCCAGTCGGTTGACAGCCTATCATTTTTGACTTTTACTCCCATTCTCACTTGCTACATCTGGAGAGCCGTTAATGTGGGGATGTAATTGAACACTTGTTTTAAAGCCCTGTCTACACATGCTCTCCATAACATACTCATTATTCCCTGCCAATTTTCCCCAGCAGACTGAGTCCCACATGGCATCTCAAAATCTAAACTGATACCTTTTATTTCTTCCCCAAATTTACTCATCCGGATTGCCCAACGCCCGCAGGCAATTTGGGGAACCCCTTGTCAATCAATGACACACATCAATGACACACACACAATAAACACAAATACACGCTGCAATGACAGATCATTCATTCCCTTATACACACATACCATGTGACTGACCCTTTATTCTCCATACAATACAGTATAAATTCATGCACACTCATGCACACTCCAATCCTACCTACCTGTGAACTTACCTGGCTCCTTGCTGTGAGCCGATCCATCCCTTGGTTTCTACCTGGATTTCTTTCTTCCTGTGCTTTTGAAGTCTCAGCACTTCTCCTGCCTTTCTCCTATCTGGTACCTGCGCTTTTCTGATTCCAGTTTAATTTATCCTTCTCCAAAAATCACATAAACATTTCCTATTTCCACATATAAGAAATAACCAATATCTCCCTTGAGATACAAAACAAAACGCTTCCAACTCTAGCATCCCAAAGTCTTCCTTGGAAGCATGCTCGACAATGCAGCACTGCTTCCACTCAGCACACAACATACATGTGCTCACTCCAACACATCACTTCAAGCTACCTCATCACTCGCATTGTTCACACACACGAATGCGTCTCCTGCTTGTGCACAGCATGGTCCGCATTCCTGTCTCGATTTTGTCCCACCTCGCTGTTCCCCGCGAGGCAGCTACTCCGTTGCCCCGGCAACCTGCCTGCATGTCTCGGCTCGCGTGTTTACAGCTGGATTCCACACACCTCGTACATTATAATCCTCTCTGTTTTATTTCTCCAGATCTAACCTCATCTTTTGTCCAGAAAGAGCTAATACTTGACCTACCTATAGCATATTGTCAGAACTCCTTCCTTTGGGTAAAACCTGCACCGGATGTGCATGCCTTAAATCCTGAGACAGGACAAAGAAGGCCTTGAGGGGGGGGGGGGGGGGGGGTTTATCAGATACACACATCCAGTGCGTAGCTTAACTTAAAATACTCATCGTCCTACCTTCCTTGGGCTAGTCCCTCCAGCGGGTCGAAGATCGGGCCGCCCCCCGATCTGTAATACCCTTCTCTTAACACAGTACTATTACTCCGACATACCTTAATCTCCCTTAAGATATTTAATTAACGTGCACGGAACATTTTCCCGTCCATGCGCCCAGGCGGTCGCTCCCAGTGCACGGCAGCATGACCCCCATTTGCAAGAAGCAGCTCGTGATGCGTACAAGGCGCAAGGAAGCGCCCCGAGGCCATCCACCGAAAAATCCTGCCTTCTAGTTTACCGCGCCGATATTTCCCTCATCCGGTCCTCCCGCGGTGCTAACTCGCGGTCAATGCTTATATAGCGCTTCTAACTTGTCTAACTTATCACCCATGCCAGGGCTTTCCTAAAGGGGTTCTCCCTTCTTAACTTAGCTTAACACTTATCCTGGCCATCCTCCTTGGGTCCCCTCCGTTAGTCCGCAGCCAATACTTTCTCTGGTTACTATCAACCCCATCAACTCCATCTTGTCTCTAGACTGCCCTGCCTGGGAAGTTCTTGGCTTTACCAAGAAGTCCCCCCTTTTTGCTAACTGACCCCCATTTCTTGGTTCATCAATAGACAACTTGTTACCCGAGCCAAATAGGCCTGTACTTACACACCAGATTCCAATTTGTTTGTGATCCAAGCACGGAACGACGAAATGGAAGACAGACAGCCTGAGTGAGTGAACGGAGCTCAATTTGGAAAGACCCCTCAGTATGAAAACTCACGTTAATCGAATCAGTGCTGGCCAGCCTCTCCGCTGAGTCCCCACAGGGTCTGCCTCCCAAATATCGCTCAGAGTCGGATCCCACTTCTGACACCAGATCTCGGGAATCGAACCATGTTCCACACCTTGAGTTCAAGGAATAACAAGCATTTATTGATGAACCAAGTACACAGCGCTGTGGAGGGTGTAAGGGTTATACAATTCAATTGAACAGCATAATTCCAGACACTCCTGAGTTCCTTACAGAAAGAACTTCCTTATATACTTGCAGAGTGTGATAAAAATCTCCGCTAATTTTGGCAAGTTTCAGCAGTATAATACACAATGGGGGAAACGTTGACCAGTACCCCCACCAATGTCCTATCTTCTTTGGCATGAGCAAAGGGCAAGATGCGGGAGGGAGAAAGAGCACCGTGACATTTTCAAAACTTATCTTCCATGTTGGCTTTTGGTCAAGGACAGACAGACGCGTTTTCACTAGGGGTCTAACAAAGTAAGCGGTTTCACTGTCTTTCTACATTTTTTGGCACAGTTGGACAATAAAACATAGTTCAAAACAAGAGGGAACATGGTGAGCTTAATCCTTTTCACAAAGCATCCATTATTAAATGCAAACCACAATTACATAAGGCACAATAAAAGGCATGATCTCGACATATATATATATATATATATATATATATATATATATATATATATATATATATATATATATATATATATATATATATATATATATGTATATATATGTATATATATATATATATATATATATATATATATATATATATATTGTTGCGGTTTTGAGTTCTGGTAACAGTTTGTATAATAAAGGTTAAATTTCCCCCTCATAGTTAGTCACACAAACAACATGTAGCCTCGCAATAGTGTAGTTCTCTCTTAGTATTTGTGAGATTAGTCCTTTTCCGATGTTAGTTCTGCGTTGAGTAGAGTAAGGAGAATAGGTCCGACTCCTACTTATATTGCCTTATCCCACCTCCATCGCCTCATGCCTCTTTGTGCTGCCTTTGGCTCTTTTGGCGCGAATTAACACGAGGCAGGCCTAGGAGGGTCGGGGCGGGACCGAATGAGGGTGGCAGAGGAGCTGACGGTAAGCGCGAGCCGCCAATCAGGGCTCAGAGGGTGTGGTGGCAGCACTGCGCCACAGGCAGTGGTTGGAAGGTTTGAGAAGGTTCGAGAATGTTCGGGGCATATCAATATAAGCGGTTGCCCAAAGCCCCCAGCAGGACTCGCGAGCAGTAAGAGAGTGCGCGGTGAGCAGTGGAGTTCGAGCAGCAATTGAGGTACGAGGACTGAGTTGGCATTGAGTAGAGAAAGACACGCATGAACCAGGATACGCGCTCATATGAAAGTGACGCTCGGTGGAGCTTGAAGCTGAGCCGTTATAGTGCATTGAGATATGCAAGTGATAACGCGCTGTGTAACTGCCAGCCACGCTGAGAGACGCGTACTTTTCCTTCCTACCTCATCGGCTGCCTTTTGTCCAGGAGACGCACTACGAGGATCCTTCCACCGCCTGCTTGCCTTCTTCGCAGGACGTGCTGGGACCGTGGAGAGCCGGATGGGGCCGTTCCTGGACGACCACGTCGACGCGTTTGGCCTGAACATCTGCCTGCAATTCCCTGTGTGAATGTGACGGGCCCGAGTCTGGCAGTTAAGAATAACACTGTTTAAGTGCTGCTCTGTGTCTCTGCATCTACCGATCATTGTACATACGTGTGGGAATAATCATTAAACCTGTGTTCTTCCTTCCGTTCGATCGTTCTAGTGTTTTCCTCATTGTCTAAGCGTGGCATGAGTAGAATCGCTCGGATCGGGTTCCACTACTAAAAAACTGCACGGACCACGTGGTACTCAATCCGTACGGTGTACCCAAAACACACGTGGCTCGTGTGAGGCTTGCTTCCCCGCTTCCGTGGCGGCGCAGGGATTTAAGTACGAGCGAGACTTGGTCCCGAAACCCTATGTTGCGTTTGCCCGGAAGAGGCGTTTCAAGTCTCTCGGTTCCGCCAAGCCCAGGAAGAACAAGGGGCTTAATCCCCCCCTTGGTAAGGGGAAGAAGGGCGGCGGAGAACCGTAACAATATATATATATACAGTCACGTGAAAAAGTAAGTGCACCCCATGTAAAGTTTTGACTTTTTCAACATATTTCAACATACAGCTATTTGATCTTCATTTCAACAATATTGATAGATAAAGGTGATATAATATAACAAATATCATGAAATATTTACATTTTGTAGTCCATTGTATATAGTCCATTAGTCCATTGTATAATTTAAATAAACATAAATGCAAATTTCGCATGTGGAAAAAGTAAGCACACCCCTACATTTATCACTACTTCAAATACCTAAAATTAGAATCAGGTGCACCAGCTCAGGTGCAAATGATTAGAACATTGTTAGAGAGGATCTTGGAGGAACCTGTCTTATTTAAACCTCAGAAATTTAGTTTGGTTTGCTCTTTGTTGTTGAAGTGTACGGAATCACCATGCCTAGATCAAAAGAGCTCTCTGAGGCCTTCAGAAAGAAGGTTATAGATGCCTACGAGTCTGGGAAGGGATTTAAAAAGATCTCCAAATAATTTGATATCAATCAATCGACTGTCCGGAAGATCATCTACAAGTGGAGAAGATTCCAAACAACTGCCAACTTGTTCAGGCCAGGCCGCCCCAGCAAGTTCAGCCCGAGACCAGACCGCAAAATTCTGAAAGAAGTCTCTAAGAACCCCAGAATGTCATCACTGGACCTACAGGTAGCTCTTGCCACTGTTGATGTCAAAGTGCACGAGTCACCCATTAGAAAGAGGCTGCACAAATTTGATCTGCATGAGAGGTGTGCCAGGAGGAAACCTTTGCTTTCCAGAAAGAACATCAGGTCAAGACTAAAGTTTCCCAATGAACACGTAGGCAAAGACCAGCACTTCTGGAACAATGTGCTCTGGACAGATGAGTCAAAGGTAGAGCTATTTGGACACAGTACCAGAAGACATGTTTGGCGAAAACCAAAGACAGCATTTGTCCACAAGAACCTGATACCAACTGTAAAGCATGGTGGTGGAAATATTATGGTTTGGGGCAGCTTTGCTGCATCAGGGCCTGGGCAGCTCACCATCATAGAATCCACGATGAATTCTTCATTGTACCAGAGGGTGCTTGAGGATAATGTGAGGCCATATGTTGGAAAGTTGAAGCTCAACCGAAGGTGGACCTTGCAACATGACAATGACTTGAAACATACCAGTAAATCCACCAAGGAATGGCTGAAAAGAAAGAAATGGAGGGTTCTGGAATGGCGAAGTCAAAGCCCGGATCTAAATCCCATCGAGATGTTGTGGGGGATTTGAAACGAGCTGTGCATGCAAGAAACCCCTCAAACATCACACAGCTCAAAGAATTCTGCATGGAGGAGTGGGCAAAAATTTCTCCCAGTCGATGTCAGAGACTGGTAGACAGTTATAAGAAACGCCTACTTGAGGTTGTTTCTGCCAAAGGGGGCAATACCACCTTTTCGAGCCAAGGGTGTACTTACTTTTTCCACATGCGAAATTTGCATTTATGCTCATTTAAATTATGCAATGGACTACAAAATGTAAATGTTTCATGATATTTGTTATATTATATCACCTTTATCTATCAATATTGTTGAAATGAAGATCAAATAGCTGTATGTTGAAATATGTTGAAAAAGTCAAAACTTCACATGGGGTGGACTTACTTTTTCACGTGACTGTATATATCATTCACCCGCGTATCTCTCACAGTTCTCTGACGCTCACAACTCCTCTTCAACGATTCCTCCGGGTTGGTCAGTGAGCGTGAGTTCTCCGTTCATCAGCGAGTCCTCAAGTCCTCTCGCGCTATTCCTCCAAGTCCTCCATTCATCAGCGAGTCCTCTTGGGCAGTATTTTCGGGGGCTTTGTGCAACGGGTTATAGAGGTACGCCGCCGATCCTTCTGGAACCCTCTCGAACCTTCTTACCACGCCCTGTGACGCAGTGCTGCTGCCACCACCTCTGAGCCCTGATTGGTGACTCGTGCTTACCGTCAGCACTTCTGCCGCCCCTCATTCTGCCGCCCCTCATATATATATTGTTACGGTTCTCCACCGCCCTTCTTCCCCTTACCAAGGGGGGATTAATCCCCTTGTTCTTTCTGGGCTTGACGGAACCGAGACTTGAAACGTTCCTTCCGGGGAAACGCAAAGTAGGGTTTTGGGACCAACTCTCGCTCGTAGCTAATTCCCTGCGCCGCCACAGAAGCGAGGAAGCAAGCCTCGCACGAGCCACATGTGGTTTGGGTATGCCGAGCGGATTGAGTACCACGTGGTCCGTGCAGTTTTAGTAGTGGAAGCCGATTTGAGCGGTTCTATTCGTACCACGCTTAGCCAATGAGGAAACCACAGGAACGATCGAATGGAAAAGGAAGAACACAGGTTTAATTATTGCCACACGTATATACAGTGATCGGGACGCAGAGACACAGAGCAGCACTTAGTCAGTCTTTTCTTATCCCCTGGATTCGGGCCCGTCACACTCACACAGGGAATTTCAGATGGATTGATGTCCCAACCAGACGCATCGATGTGGTCATCCAGGAACGGCCCCATCCGGCTCTCCACAGTCCCAGCACGTCCCGCGAAGATGGCAGCAGGCGGTGGAAGGAACCTCGTAGCGTGTGTCCCGAACAAAGGCAGCCGATGAGGTGGAACGGCAAATGTGGGACTCTCAGCGCAGCTGGCGATTACACAGCCATTCTCACTCGTGTGACTTAATGCACTGTATATGGATCGGCCTCCAACTCAACCGAGCGTCACTTATAATAGCGCGTATTCCGGTTCATGCGCATCTCTCTTCACCCGCATATCTCTCACAGTTCTCTGATGCTCACAACTCCTCTTCAATGATTCCTCCAGGTTGGTCAGTGCGCGCGAGTTCTCCGTTCATCAGCGAGTCCTCTTGGGCAGTCTTTTCGGGGGCTTTGTGCAACGGGTTATATAGGTACGCCCCCGAACCTTCTGCAACCCTCTCGAACCTTCTTACCATGCCCTGTGACGCAGTGCTGCTGCCACCACCTCTGAGCCCTGATTGGTGGCTCGTGCTTAGCGCCCCGTGCTTAGGATAGCTTAGGATAGCTCGTGCTTAGGATAGCTTAGTGCTATCCAAAACCACGTGACACACTCTCCAGAACCACGTGACCTGCTCCATAACCACGTGACATGCTCCATAACCACGTGATACGCTCTCTATAACCAAGTGACACAATATCCATAACAACGTGACACGCTCTCCACGTGACACGCTCTCCACGTGACACACTCTCTATAACCACGTGACACGCTATCCATAACCACGTGACAATCTCTCCATAACCATGTGACACGCCCTCCACAACCACGTGACACGCTCTCCATAACCACGTGACACGCTATCCATAACCACGTGATACGCTATCCATAACCACGTGACATTCTCTCCATAACCACGTGATACGCTCTCCACAACCACGTGACACGCTCTCCATAACCACGTGACACGCTATCCATAACCACGTGACACGCTATCCATAACCACGTGAGACGCTCTCCATAACCACGTGACATGCCCCATAACCACGTGACACACTCTCTATAACCACGTGACACTATCTCTATAACCACGTGACACTCTCTCTGTAAGCACGTGACACGCTATCCATAACCACGTGACACTCTCTCGATAACCAGGTGACATTCTCTCCGTAACCACGTGACACGCTATCCATAACCACTTGACAATCTCTCTGTAACCACTTGACACGCTATCCATAACCACGTGACACTATCTCGAAAACCACGTGACACGCTCTCCATAACCACGTGACACGCTATCCATAACCACGATACACGCTATCCATAACCACGTGACATTCTCTCTATAACCACGTGACACGCTATCCATAACCACGTGACATTCTCTCTTTAATCACGTAACACGCTGTCCATAACCACGTGACACTATCTCTTTCACCACGTGACACGCTATCCATAACCACGTGACACGATCTCGATAACCACGTGACACGCTATCCATAACCACGTGACACTCTCTCTATAAGCACGTGACACGCTATCCATAACCACGTGACACTCTCTCGATAACCACGTGACATTCTCTCCCTAACCACGTGACACGCTATCCATAACCACGTGACACGATCTCGATACCCACGTGACACGCTATCCATAACCACGTGACACGCTCTCCATAACCACGTGACCTGCTCCATAAACTCGTGACATGCTCCATAACCACGTGATACGCTCTCTATAACCACGTGACACGATATCCATCACCACGTAACACTCTCTCGATAACCACGTGACATTCTCTCCATAACCACGTGACACGCTATCCATAACCACGTGACACGATCTCGATACCCACGTGACACGCTATCCATAACCACGTGACACGCTCTCCATAACCACGTGACACGCTATCCATAACCATGTGACATGCGATCCATAACCACGTGACACGCTATCCATAACCACGTGACATTCTCTCTGTAACCACGTGACACGCTATCCATAACCACGTGACATTCTCTCTGTAACCACGTGACACGCTATCCATAACCACGTGACATTCTCTCTTTAATCACGTGACACGCTATCCATAACCACGTGACATTCTCTCTTTAATCACGTGACACGCTATCCATAACCACGTGACACTACCTCTATAACCACGTGACACGCTATCCATAACCACGTGACAATATCTCGATAACCACGTGACACGCTATCCATTTCCACTTGACAATCTCTCTATAACCACGTGACACGCTATCCATAACCACTTGACAATCTCTCCATAACCACTTGACACGCTGTCCAAAACCACGTGACATTCTCTCGATAACCACGTGACATTCTCTCGATAACCACGTGACATTCTCTCCATAACCACGTGACACGCTGTCCAAAACCACGTGACATTCTCTCGATAACCACGGGACATTCTCTCGATAACCACGTGACACGCTATCCATAACCACTTGACAATCTCTCTATAACCACGTGACACGCTATCCATAACCACTTGACAATCTCTCCATATCCACTTTACACGCTATCCCTAACCACGTGACACGATCTCGATAACCACGTGACACGCTATCCATAACCACGTGACATTCTCTCGAAACCACGTGACACGCTATCCATAACCACGTGACACTATCTCTATAACCACGTGACACGCTATACATAACCACGTGACAATCTCTCCATAACCATGTGACACGCCCTCCACAACCACGTGACACGCTCTCCATAACCACGTGACACGCTATCCATAACCACGTGATACGCTATCCATAACCACGTGACATTCTCTCCATAACCACGTGACACGCTATCCACAACCACGTGACACGCTCTCCATAACCACGTGACACGCTATCCATAACCACATGACACGCTATCCATAACCACATGAGACGCTCTCCATAACCACGTGACATGCCCCATAACCACGTGACACACTCTCTATAACCACGTGACATTCTCTCTACAACCATGTGACACGCTGTCCATAACCACGTGACATTCTCTCTTTAATCACGTGACACGCTGTCCATAACCACGTGACACTATCTCTATAACCACGTGACACGCCATCCATAACCACGTGACACTCTCTCCATAAGCACGTGACACGCTATCCATAACCACGTGACACTCTCTCGATAACCAGGTGACATTCTCTCCGTAACCACGTGACACGCTATCCATAACCACGTGACACGATCTCGATAACCACGTGACACGCTATCCATAACCACGTGACACGCTCTCCATAACCACGTGACACGCTATCCATAACCACGTGACACGCTATCCATAACCACGTGACACGCTATCCATAACCACGTGACATTCTCTCTGCAACCACGTGACACACTATCCATAACCACGTGACATTCTCTCTTTAATCACGTGACACGCTATCCATAACCACGTGACACTATCTCTATAACCACGTGACACGCTATTCATAACCACTTGACAATCTCTCTATAACCACTTGACACGCTATCCATAACCACGTGACACTATCTCGATAACCACGTGACACGCTATCCATAACCACGTGACATTCTCTCTATAACCACGTGACACGCTATCCATAACCACGTGACAATCTCTCGATAACAACGTGACACGCTATCCATAACCACGTGACACGCTATCCATAACCACGTGACATTCTCTCCATAACCACGTGACATTCTCTCCATAACCACATGACATTCTCTCTATATAACCACGTGACATTCTCTCTATAACCACGTGACATTCTCTCCATAACCAGGTGACTTTCTCTCTGTAACCACGTGACATTCTCTCGAAACCACGTGACATTCTCTCCGTAACCATGTGACATTCTCTCTATGACCACGTGACACGCTCTCCATAACAACCACATGACACGCTCTCCATAACCACGTGACACGCTCTCCATAACCACGTGACATGCTCTCTGTAACAACCACGTGACATGCTCTCTCCATAACCATAATCCGGTGGCTTCCGGTCCGGTCCGGAGAGGACGCTGGCGTCGCTTGCTCGCCGCTTCTCTGACTGGACCATTGTCCGTATCTTGCTTTTCTGGTGGTCATGGCGGATTTTTGGCCATTGAGTCTGCCCTCTGCATGGTCCCGGCTCTGCTCTGCTGCTCCTAGCTTCACCTGCTCGGCTCCTTCGCTGTTTCCTCGGGCCCACTCCCCTGGGTTGTGCCCATTGTTTGCAGCGGTGGTGATGGCGGTTTGCCGCCGTGATCTTGATTAGCGGCGGCGGTCGTTTGCCGCTGCATTTGCTGCTCTGCCTCCTCAACCTTGGCCTCGTGCTCGTCTCTTCGCTCCTGTCTGCCCTCTGCATGATCCCGGCTCTGCTCCTAGCTTCACCTGCTCGGCTCCTTCGCTGTTTCTTCGGGCCCGCTCCCGTGGGTTGTGCCCATTGTTTGCAGCGATGGTGGTGGCGGTTTGCCGCCGTGATTTTGATTAGCGGCGGCAGTCGTTTGCCGCTGCGCCTCCTCAACCTTGGCCTCATGCTCATCTCTTCGCTCCTGTCTGCCCTCTGCTCGGTCCCGGCTCTGCTTCACCTGCCCGGCTCCTACGCTGTTTCCTCGGGCCCGCTCCCGTGGGTTGTGGCCATTGTTTCACTCCTCGTCCTTGGCCTTGTGCTCGTCTCTTCGCTCCTGCTGGCATGGCTCTGCGGTACTCTGCCGCAAGGCTTCTCCTGCTTAATACCCGCTCCACCCCATCATGCATCTCTGCAATCAAATCCAATGGAATCCTGCGTCGACCCAGGTACATTCACCGTGGCTCCGGTCGTAAGTTTGTTTATTTACAATCAGGTCACTCCATCCCCGTCCTCTGGTCGGCTCAGCGCACTCCCACTCATCGTCCCAGCACACCTGGTCACAACAACGCACACAATCGCACCTCCTGTCTGCGAACCCTGGCCAAATCACCTGAATTCATACCCGCCGTACAAAACAACATCAAGCTCACCCTGTTCAATACCCGGTCCCTCAACAACACATGCCTCATCCTGAACGACTGCATCCTGGAAAATAAACTGGACTTTCTCTGTCTCACTGAGACCTGGCAACAACCTCTGGACTACTTCGCACTCAACGTCACCACACCCAATGGATATTCTTACATCAATAAACCACGCTCGGAGGGCCGAGGTGGTGGAATTGCCGTTATTCACCGACAAGACATCAGGACCAGCCTCATCTCCATCGCATCTGCTCCATCATTTGAACACCTGGCTTTTAAACTCTCTGGTCACACACAGTCAGTCATGGCTGTTGTCTACCGCCCTCCCAAACCACACCCATCATTCCTGTCTGACTTCTCCTACTTTCTGACCCAGCTATGTTCCCTCTCCCCCTCAATCCTCCTCCTTGGTGATTTCAATATCCACATGGACTCCACTGACTCCACGATAACCACTGACTTCACTGATTTACTCACCTGCTTTAACCTCACTCAACATGTCAACTTTCCTACCCATAACCGTGGTCACATTTTGGACCTTGTCTGCTCTACTGGACTAATTTTGCACCATCTCTCTGGCTCCGACCTCACTCTCTCTGACCACTTAGCCATCACTCTGACCATCAACATCCCCACCCCAGCACCAAGGCATTATCGCACTATCAACTTCCGTAAGCTAAACGCTCTTTCACCTACCTCATTCTCAACCACCCTCTCTGAAAAAATGTCCACTTCTCCCTTCGTTGACCTCCACACCCCTTCTGACCTCACTGACTACTACAACCACACTCTGTCCTCCTGCCTTGACCAGCTTGCGCCTATGAAAACCAAAACAGTTTCTTTCACCCATTCTGCTCCCTGGTTTACCCCTGAACTCCGCCTGATGAAAACTCGTGCTCGCCAACTTGAAAGACTCCGCAATAAACAGGTCTCACAGTTCACTCCCAGGCCTACAAGGACCACCTTCAACACTATAAAGATGCCCTCTCCCGCGCCCGCTCCGCCTACTACTCTCAAATTATCCACTCTGGCTCCGGAAACCCAAAAGCACTCTTCTCTACAATAAACAAACTCCTCAGCCCCCTGAACACCACCACCCAGTCATTCACAGTAGACAACTGCATCTCCTTCCTTTCATTCTTCCAACGCAAAATTGAAAACATCTACAACAGCTTGACCACCGCCGCACCTGCTCCCCCTCAAACCACCTGCCCCCCCCTTATCCTGCCAACCCCTGTCTCAATTCTCCCCAGTCTCCCCTACTGACCTCTCTGAACTCCTCATAGGAATGAAAACTGCCACCTGCACTCTTGACCCCATCCCCTCCAGCTTTGTCAAGGCCTCCCTTCCTGCTCTCTCTCTTTTTCTTTTTTTTTCTTTTTTTTTGTATACTGAATCGAGGCTCGTGAAAGAGCTAACATTTACTTCACAAACAAATCAACCAGACAAACAAAACACACAAAAAGCGGGAGCGGAAAACAAGATGGGGAGAGAAGGTGAAGCACACAAACACAACATTTGAGAGCAGGGAGATGTGTGGAAGGGAGAGGGCTTGGGGGGAGGAGGCATGAGAAGGGGGGGGGGGGGGGATATTGACCACTCTCCACTTATCATTAAGTGGTTATCATTATTATTGATAATATTGACCACTCCACTTGATATTGACCACTCCACTCTCCACTTATCATTAAGATAAGACCACTTATCTCCACTTATCATTGCAACAATAAACTCCTCCCTGTCTACAGGCATCGTCCCACCGTCCCTCAAAATTGCTGCTGTTACCCCCATTCTGAAAAAACCTGGACTAAACCCTGACACCCTAAATAACTTCAGACCCATCTCCAACCTACCCTTTCTGTCAAAAGTTTTGGAACGCGCTGTAGCCACTCAACTCAAACATCACCTCTCTGCCAATAACCTGTATGAAACATTCCAATCCGGATTCCACTCCAACCACAGTACTGAAACTGCTCTCCTCAAAATCACCAACGACCTTCTCCTCTCCTCTGACGCTGGCAACCTCAACATTCTCATCCTCCTCGACCTCAGCGCCGCCTTTGACACCATCGATCACACCATCCTCCTCACCCGACTTGAAACCACCTTTAACATTACCGGCACTGCCCTCTCTTGGATTAAATCATACCTCTCTGACAGACGCCAGTTCATCTCCATCAATAACTGCAAATCCCCCACTGCTTCCCTCCCCCAAGGTGTCCCCCAAGGTTCAGTTCTTGGCCCCCTCCTCTTCATCCTTTACCTGTTCCCCCTCGGTCACTTAATCCGCCGTCATGGTCTCCAATTCCACTGCTTCGCCGATGACATCCAGCTTTTCATCTCCACCAAGTCCATCTCCACCGCCACCCACTCCAGCCTGACAAACTGCATCACTGAAATAAAATCCTGGCTTCACATCAACTTCCTCAAACTTAACTATGATAAATCTGAAATAAACATCATTGGCCCAAAAACGCTCATAAAATCCACCCATAACTTTGCACTCAACATCGACGGTATCACAGTATCCACCTCCCCTCACATCCGGAATCTTGGCATCATCTTTGACCAAACCCCCTCCTTCGACAAATACACTAAACAGCTTCACTGGCTCCCCATCCTCCAGAGAATCCAGTACAAAATCCTCCTCTTGACCTGCAAAGCCCTCCATAACCTGGCCCCATCCTACCTGACTGACCTCCTCTCCAGATACACTCCCACCTGCAACCTCCGCTCTGCTGGTACCAACCCCCTGACCCCCCCCCCCCCATCCAGACCAAATTCAGATCCTGGGGGGACAGGGCCTTCTCCATCGCTGCTCCCACCCTCTGGAACTCACTACCTCACACCATCAGAGACTCCTCCTCACTCACCACATTCAAAACATCACTGAAGACCCACCTGTTCAACACTGCATTTAACATTTAACCGCTATCGTTATCATTTATTTAACCGCTATCATTTAACCGCATTTAACCGCTATGGATAGCGTGGTTATGGATTTAACCGCATTTAACCGCTATTTCACATGTTCACCTTCGTCGTTACAGTATTAAATCAAAGATTAGTGTAGACATGCGGAACCGGTACATCATTACTTCCATAGGTCGCCGGGATGAAATTTCCGGGATAAGCAAATTTTTGCTTCTTCAATTGCAATACATCTATTTCTAACGACAGCCTGTTTTTTTCCAATCGCAGTTTTTCAATTTCTAATGTTGCTCGAGTAATGACAAGAGACAAAAGATCTTTGTGCATCTCTGTGATATCTCCGGCTTCATCAGCTTTGCGCTTCGTTTTCTTTACAGTTTCCTCGGCCAAAGGCGGGCATGGATTCGGCAATGTTGCAGGCGGTTTGCAGCTTCTCGTTGCTGTGAGACGTGTCATGGAGGCGTCATTGTTTGTTGATGGACTGTAAAACAAATACCTTGTGTCAACTCGACCATCATTATAGGACATTCATATAGCCTACATCATTCTACCACTGTACATATCACCAAATAGGACAGCTACCTTGTTTAAGTATACCGGATATAAGAATATTGTAATTTCTGATAAGAGGACAACCGGAAAGTGGCAGCAGCACACTCTAAAGCGAGTAAGGCGGGGGGGGGGGGGGGGGTGATATGAAGAATAAACAAATAAACACTCAGCGGTACTTTTGAATGGTACTGGGAACAGCCGATGTCGATTTCGAAGGAGCATCCCATGTCAAAGGAGCATGGGGGAGCATCCGGTGACAAAGGAGCATCCGGTGACAAAGGAGAATTCGGTGACAAGGGAGCATCCGGTGACAAAGGAGCATCCGGTGACAAAGGAGCATCCGGTGACAAAGGAGAATTCGGTGTCAAAGGAGCATCCCGTGACAAAGGAGAATTCGGCGACAAAGGAGCATCCGGTGACAAAGGAGCATCCGGTGACAAAGGAGCATCCGGTGACAAAGGAGAATTCGGTGACAAGGGAGCATCCAGTGACAAAGGAGCATCCGGTGACAAAGGAGCATCCCATGACAAAGGAGCATCCGGTGACAAGGGAGCATCCGGTGACAAAGGAGCATCCCATGACAAAGGAGCATCTGGTGACAAGGGAGCATCCGGTGACAAAGGAGAATTCGGTGACAAGGGAGCATCCGGTGACAAAGGAGCATCCGGTGACAAAGGAGCATCCCATGACAAAGGAGCATCCGGTGACAAAGGAGCATCCCGTGACAAAGGAGAATTCGGCGACAAAGGAGCATCCGGTGACAAAGGAGCATCCGGTGACAAAGGAGAATCCGGTGACAAAGGAGCATCCCATGACAAAGGAGCATCCGGTGACAAAGGAGCATCCGGTGACAAAGGAGCATCCCATGACAAAGGAGCATCCGGTGACAAAGGAGCATCCCATGACAAAGGAGCATCCGGTGACAAAGGAGCATCCCGTGACAAAGGAGAATTCGGCAACAAAGGAGCATCCGGTGACAAAGGAGAATCCGGTGACAAAGGAGCATCCGGTGACTTGGCGTGGTAGGCAGGGTAGAATCCTGCATCTTTTCTTGGACTGTCCACACCACCTTCTATACCGTGTACAGTTGGATCGTCTTCTCCTAGGATCGTGCCGACCTTCTGCGATATTAGGGACGGCTCCGCTGGTGCTGCTCCACCTCCTATAAAAGGGAAAATGATTTGGAACAACAAAAAATTATTTTTAAATTAATGTAAAATCAACTACAATACAGAAACAAACCGCGTAAAAATGGCATAACAGAAGATTGAAACCATTCTCACTTGTTTCAGCAAGTTCTTTTCTGTACGCGCGGTGTTCATCCTTCATAACTGAGCACATGTTGTGCCATTTTTTCTGGTAGTCCTTGTCACTCCTTACCACGGAAGGATTTCTTCTATTCATGGCCTCGGTTATCTTAACCCATGCGTCCGGCTTCTTTCTGTTCGAAACGGCGGCAGAAAACTTCGATACGATGACACCAATATGCTTTTCATACTCTTCTCACAGCCGAAATTTTTCAGCATCAGTGAAATTTTTCTTTCGCTACTTTTTCTTTCCCTGCCATGATGAAGGGTGGAAAGCATGCCTAAGGTCTTCCGAGCGACTTGAGAGAGCATGTCACGTGGTCACAGCATTAAATAATAGCATTTGGCTTTGAACCCAGTTATATAGTCCTGTAGCGACCCATGGGTCCCCCAAGCAAGACCAGCATCAGAACCTCCTTGCTCCAGCCGGTGACGTCACCGGCGGGGAACCACGGCGCCAGAGTGGCTGTTCAGGTGACCACCAAAGCGTGCCGCGCGTGCGGGTATAATCAGCTACACCTGTTGATCACGTGACCACCGAAGCATGCCTCACTTGAGAGGCGTGGCTTTCGGTTTCGGTTTCTGGTTGTGCTTTATAAGGCAGCCCGATAAACGGGCTTTTCAGTGTTCCCGAGTTGGTTTTGAGAATAAATATCTTCTCGGACGAGTTTGTGTTCTGCCCGTCATTTTGTCCGTCTCATGCTGGAACCCGGGCTCCTTCAGTCCCGTCTTTATGTCATGGAACTCAGGCAAACCACAGAAACTGACACAATCGTGCAAGAAATGTGACCATTAACCCGAGAAACGGCCAGTCAAAACGGTTGGGTGTTTTCCATAACCACGTGACATGCTCGCCGTAACATGTCACGTGGTTATGGAGAACATGTCACGTCGTTATGGAGAGCATGTCACGTGGTTATGGAGAGCCTGTCACGTGGTTATGGAGGGCATGTCACGTGGTTATGGAGAGCATGTCACGTGGTTATGGAGAGCCTGTCACGTGGTTATGGAGAGCATGTCACGCGGTTGTTATGGAGAGAATGTCACGTGGTTGCCATGGAGAGCATGTCACGTGGTTGTTATGGAGAGCATGTCACGTGGGTGTTATGGAGAGCATGTCACGTGGATATGGAGAGCATGTCACGTGGTTGTTATAGAGAGCATGTCACGTGGTTATAGAGAGCATGTCACGCGGTTGTTATGGAGAGAATGTCACGTGGTTGCCATGGAGAGCATGTCACGTGGTTGTTATAGAGAGCATGTCACGTGGGTGTTATGGAGAGCATGTCACGTGGTTATGGAGAGCATGTCACGTGGTTGTTATGGAGAGCATGCCACGTGGTTGTTATAGAGAGCGTGTCAGGTGGTTATGGAGCATGTCACGTGGTTATGGAGAGCGTGTCACGTGGTTATGGAGAGCATGTCACGTGGTTATGGAGAGCATGTCACGTGGTTGTTATAGAGAGCATGTCACGTGGTTGTTACAGAGAGCATGTCACGTGGTTGTTATAAAGAGCATGTCACGTGGTTATGGAGCATGTCACGTGGTTATGGAGCATGTCACGTGGTTATGGAGAGCGTGTCACGTGGTTATGGAGAGCGTGTCACGTGGTTGTTAGAGAGAGCATGTCACGTGGCTATGGAGAGCATGTCACGTGGTTATGGAGCATGTCACGTGGTTATGGAGAGCGTGTCACGTGGTTATGGAGAGCGTGTCACGTGGTTGTTATGGAGAGCGTCACGTGGTTGTTGCAAAGAGCATGTCACGTGGTTGTTATAGAGAGCATGTCACGTGGTTATGGAGAGAATGTCACGTGGTTATGGAGAGCATGTCACGTGGTTGTTATGGAGAGCATGTCACGTGGTTGTTATAGAGAGCATGTCACGTGGTTGTTACAGAGAGCATGTCACGTGGTTGTTATGGAGAGCATGTCACGTGGGTGTTATGGAGAGCATGTCACGTGGTTATGGAGAGCATGTCACGTGGTTGTTATAGAGAGCATGTCACGTGGTTGTTACAGAGAGCATGTCACGTGGTTATGGAGCATGTCACGTGGTTATGGAGAGCGTGTCACGTGGTTATAGAGAGTATGTCACGTGGTTGTTATGGAGAGCATGTCACGTGGTTATGTAGAGCATGTCACGTGGTTATGGAGCATGTCACGTGGTTATGGAGAGCGTGTCACGTGGTTATGGAGAGCGTGTCACGTGGTTGTTATGGAGAGCATGTCACGTGGTTATCGAGAGCGTGTCACGTGGTTATGGAGAGCGTGTCACGTGGTTGTTATGGAGAGCATGTCACGTGGTTATGGAGAGCATGTCACGTGGTTATGGAGCATGTCACGTGGTTATGGAGAGCGTGTCACGTGGTTATAGAGAGTATGTCACGTGGTTGTTATGGAGAGCATGTCACGTGGTTATGTAGAGCATGTCACGTGGTTATGGAGCATGTCACGTGGTTATGGAGAGCGTGTCACGTGGTTATGGAGAGCGTGTCACGTGGTTGTTATGGAGAGCATGTCACGTGGTTATCGAGAGCGTGTCACGTGGTTATGGAGAGCGTGTCACGTGGTTGTTATGGAGAGCATGTCACGTGGTTATGGAGAGCATGTCACGTGGTTATGGATAGTGTATCACGTGGTTCTGGATAGCGTGTCACGTGGTTATGGATAGCGTGTCACGTGGTTATGGAGATAATGTCACGTGGTTATGGAGAGCGTGTCACGTGGTTATAGAGAGTATGTCACGTGGTTGTTATGGAGAGCATGTCACGTGGTTATGTAGAGCATGTCACGTGGTTATGGAGCATGTCACGTGGTTATGGAGAGCGTGTCACGTGGTTATGGAGAGCGTGTCACGTGGTTGTTATGGAGAGCATGTCACGTGGTTATCGAGAGCGTGTCACGTGGTTATGGAGAGCGTGTCACGTGGTTGTTATGGAGAGCATGTCACGTGGTTATGGAGAGCATGTCACGTGGTTATGGATAGTGTATCACGTGGTTCTGGATAGCGTGTCACGTGGTTATAGAGAGAATGTCACGTGGTTATGGAGAGCCTGTCACGTGGTTATGGAGGGCATGTCACGTGGTTATGTGTCAAAGCGTGTCACGTCGTTATGGAGAGAATGTCACGTGGTTATCGAGAGCGTCACGTGGTTATGGATAGCGTGTCACGTGGTTATGGAGATCGTGTCACGTGGTTATAGAGAGAATGTCACGTGGTTATGGATAGCGTATCACGTGGTTATCGAGATAGTGTCACGTGGTTATGGATAGCGTGTCACATGGTTACAGAGAGAATGTCACGTGGTTATGGATAGCGTTTCACGTGGTTATGGAGAGAATGTCACGTGGTTATGGATAGCGTGTCACGTGGTTATGGATAGCGTGTCACGTGGTTAAAGAGAGAATGTCACGTGGTTATGGATAGCGTGTCACGTGGTTATAGAGATAGTGTCACGTTGTTATGGATAGCGTGTCACGTGGTTAAAGAGAGAATGTCACGTGGTTATGGATAGCATGTCACGTGGTTATAGAGAGAATGTCACGTGGTTATAGAGATAGTGTCACGTGGTTATGGATAGCGTGTCACGTGGTTATTGATAGCGTGTCACGTGGTTATGGATAGCGTGTCACGTGGTTCTTGAGAGAATGTGACGTGGTTATCGATAGCGTGTCACGTGGTTATTGATATTGATTCGTGGTTATGGATAGCGTGTCACGTGGTTATGGATAGCGTGTCACGTGGTTATTGAGAGAATGTCACGTGGTTATCGATAGCGTGTCACGTGGTTATGGAGAGAATGTCACGTGGTTGTGGATAGCGTGTCAATGAGCATGGTTATGGATTTAACCATGTCAAATCCATAATGAATGAGCATTATTAAATTTGTTTTATGCTTTTCATTTCACTAACATCTATCAGAAGTGAGCATTGACAATTTGATCTCTTCTTGCAGCCCCATTGTTCCTGTCTGGTAAAACAATTACATTTTCCGGGTCATCTTCGGGTTGCGGCCGCAGTGCGATTGGCTCTTCATCAAAATCAGGCAAAGCTCTGTCAATTGCAATATTGTGAAGAAGTGCACACACTGCAATGATTTCACAAGATTTTTGTGGCGAGTATCTCAACATCCCGTGAAGAGAATGAAAGCGACTTTTCCACTGTCCCATTCCTCTTTCCACCAAATTCCACTGTCCCATTCCTCTTTCCACCAAACACCTTGTTTTCTTGTGAGCTCGATTGTATCGACGTTGCTGCGGCGTATTTGGGTTGAGAAATGGCGTCATTAACCATGGTCGCACGGGGTACCCACTGTCACCTAATAGCACTTCATCACCATTCCGTTCCTGGAATATTGTGGAAAGTCCACTTTCCCTCAGAATAACTGAGTCGTGGGTACTTCCCGGCCACTTGACAACGACATTGATGAATCGGTATCTAGCATCCGGCACGACTTGAGTGTTTATTGAATAATAGTTTTTCCGGTTAACATATCGCCACTCATGCTGGGTGGGATCTAAAATCCAAACGTGTGTCCCATCAACTAGGCCAAGAACACCGGGAAAATTTGCAATTTCATGAAACTCTTCAACTATGGTGGGAATGTCTCGATCCTTTGAAATTTCACGACAGCCTGCAGTAAAGGAAGCAATGCATGGGTGACTTGAGAGACAACTCGACTCATCGTTGGTTGTGATACATGCACTGTATCTCCTGCTGTCAGCTGAAAGGCTCCGGTCGCATGGAAACGTATAGCTGCCAAAACCTTAAGTTCCCTTGGCAATGCGTGGTTTCGCAATGTCAATGGATCAATATTATCACCAATAACATCAATAACACCCAAAATCGTTTGCCGGTCAAGGCGGTATCGTTGATATAGTTGGACATCATCATACTCATCTAGCGGATGAAGTCGGTCACGAAATACTCGTTCTCGACGAATTGCACGCCGTCGAACCAGCCGTTCTTGTGCTATCAGAAGCAATGCAGCCATGCCTCTTTGCTGCCTGGTCGAAAGTGGACAGAATATACAGTGTGTGGCCAACTTACGTTCACTTAAGACACCCCTGGAGGTGTCTCAAATATAAGCATGAAGTTGAGTGTAATAAATTAGGTAAGTAGCGTATTGAATACCACTTGTTCGTAAAACCGAATTTAGGAGGTACTTAAGTGTTATACTTCGACTTAAGTACGTTTATGAATACCGGCCCAGGACTATGGAGCACAAGGAGGTGACAGTAGCAGTGCAGCAATGGACTGACAGGTGTTAGAAAGCAAAAGGAACGTAGGAGCATTCAAAAGTTGACGTCCAAATTGTATGAGAGAATTGTCATTTTAGGAAATTGGAGATAAGTATGATAAATCTTAGAGTGGAGGGAATTTAGTTGTTTGAATTGGTTTTAAGTTGAGGACTATAGGATTAGGGTATGTCTTTCTCCTCCTCACTTTTTTTTGCTCCAACGGATTTGGGATGAGTAGAACGTGGGTGAAAAAAGTGCTGATGTGTGAATGAGAAAAATTTGAATGGGACCCAAATTTTAGGTGTGTATGGTGCGCGGAGTGAATGATGTGAAGACTTCTGGGGAGGCAATGGCAAACCACCCAGTATAACCTATGCCAAGAAATCGCTTCGGCAGTCCCGATGCTATGTAACAGAGTATGGTACATC